>NC_044008.1:2417928-2733797 GCF_900496995.4 Aquila chrysaetos chrysaetos
CAGGTAACACAATTTCACTACTACTGATGTGTTCGGTACTGTGCAAGGTAGAAAATACATACAGCCTTGCTTAAAAAGCATTGTAATTTTAAACAATCTTGACAGTCAATTCTAAATGAATGCCTGCCTATCGCATAGGAATATTGTGGGGTTTCATTAAACGCGTATAAAACACTTTAGCATCATGCCTCGATAAAGATGTTAACAGAACCATCGTACAATGTCATCTTATTACACAAAGTGATCTGAAATATGAAGTTCACTAACTTTCGCTTTTTGTATTATTAAATCCTATTTCCTTTAATGACATATTACATTTAGCTTGTTGACCACCACTGAAATGTAATGATAACCCTCCCCAACTTCACATTCTCTCTTGAGCATAACAGCTTTGTAACAATTAACTTATTATTCATATTATTTTTAATTCTGATCTGGTGGCACATTCTTCGTGCTCAAACCCCACAGATCTCAATCTGGCCCCTGTAAAAAGTAACATATGCTGACTATAAATCTTTAAAATGGCTCTATTAATAGAGTAGCTGTGGTGACAGCTTTATAAATGGGCACCATCTTTATGCAAACTGTTTTTTATTAGATTGCATTATAATGATTTGTAATACGAATGCAAGGATAGTTTTGGAGCGGACGGCAGCGAGGAACAACTCCAACCAGCCAGCGGTTTTAAAGCCCGTGAATTTGGTGTGGCAGATTGTGTGCGCTTACAACAACAGACACTATCAGATTAGCTTTGCTACACCTCTCTGCTCCTCCGCTTTTCCCAATCAGATAGCAAACAGTCTAATAACTGGCTCTGTGTCTGTCAATCCAATTACTTCCTATTTGCTATGTGCTGACACTCCATTAAATAAGCAGACAGATGGCGCGATCTTTCATTATCATCCAACTGACTGATTACTCTCTGGTGTGCGGACAGGGGTATGGTCCATCACTTAAATCAGGGGTTACTCCAAAAAACACATCGGGGCAAATGAAAAGCGCAGACCAAGAGATTGGGACTCCAGGGCCCACCTGGGGACATCCTGGAGAATCAGGGCTTGATGGAGCTACTGTCTCCAGGCGCACGTATGGCCAAGTTTAGATGTCCTGCTATAGACACCTAACATAGGCATCACAACACTGTGGCATCTACAGTGAAGAGCTGATGAGTGATTCTGGCTGTCCTCTCTGCAGCAGTTGGCTTTCCTTTTAGCGAATGTGGGGAAACAGCCAGGAGGCCCAGTTCAACCACCAGTTGTAGGACGGTAACGTCCTCCAGCCCTGTGTCCTTCCAAGTATTTGGGAAACTCAGTTCCATGGACAGCCCTGCTCTCTCCATGTGCCCAGACCTCTTCCATTTTACAATAGCAAATAAGACACCATCACCCCAGAAATCTGTGGCAGAGCATTAAGTCCCTCTATCCCAGCCAATGTCAAGTTCATCCCTTAACCTTCCTTTCCACATTTTAATCCTATACCTAACGTTGCCAAGGATATGGCCCTGAAATGTATCAGATGGAGTAGAAGAATATAGATCCTAGATCCTTTCCACATACCTCATTGCCTGACTGGAGAATCTAGGTGGGACAATATGTGGTTTATCAAGGAAGCTGCTCTGTGTTTCACTAAGAGCCAAATTCACCAGTGGTGAAAGTCTACTCACACTCCACGGAATATTAGTGTAAGTAAAAGAGGCTAAGTTTATAAGTAAGGAAACTGAGGCAAAGCGTAGCCATTGCTGAACACCCAGGAACAGCACGTATGTGTGCAACAGGCCTAGAAGTGGGAACATAAAATCCTTCCTCAGGTCACAGCGTCTCTGTAGCCAAGTCACGGGCAGACCCCAGAAACACGCAGACTGCCCAACGGTCAGATCTATTAATGAGGGAATCGGCTAGACTCATGCTACAATGACTTGGGTTCCTCTTCTGCCTTCCTCGTCACCGAGGATAACGACTTAATTTGGTAGGTTCTTGAGACTCCCTGCCATCCTGGTAGGAACAGCAATGCCTAGAGGGTACCGGGACCCATAAACACATGGTTGGAGCGAACAGGGGGGTGACTGCACTAGAAGGAGGGAAGCATTAATGTGCTGAGCCACTTTAAGCAGGCAACTTTAGAGCTCTTGAACGAGGATAACAATTTTGTGGTCTTGGTTTGAGGAAAAAAAACACGGTCATTAAGTACATCATCATCCTTTCTAAATTGTTCTGTTCCTTACTGATTAGGGCATAACTATATTCTGCAGCAAGCCCATCTCTGCCTATTCTTTCCCTCTGCTAAGGACAAACACAATAAGCCTAGGGCAACATCAAAATTAGAAGCAACGAGTAAATAAATACAAAGCCTCCTTTGAAGATTCTTGTTCCTTATCAGCCTGCTGTAATGAATACCTGTTGCTCTGCAAAAGGAACTGAGAAGTGGGGAAAAGATGTTGGTTTGAGACCTCCAGGGAGAGAATTAATACATTGACCTCCAATAAAAAGATGCGCTAGTACCTCTGGTACTCCTCCATCTGACCCAGAGGGACCTCCGAGGAGATTTCAGTTACTATAGCTAATTCAGCTCCTGACATTTGTCAATTAAGGGATCAAATAATGCAAATCAATGATATTTTTTCTCCATGTGTGCAAGTAACCTACTGGAAACAGAATGGGATCCCTGCTGATTTTCATGTAGAGCACAGAGTTGACCCTAAGATGCTACTGAGCTGGGTTGGGTTTTAACCATACTCAATCACATGGAAATTATGAGACAGGAGTATGCACAATACAAATCACTCTAAGACACCCAGGTAAGCAAGCACACGCATATTAAAGAGTGCAATCTGAGCACAATTACTTTACTTTCTCACTAACCTTGGGCATGCAACACCACAGACGAAAGCTTGGTGGCTTTCATGCCATGGATCTGGCACCCAATGTAATTGTGTCTGCTGCTGAGTTACAGCTATTTGCACAGGGATGCAAAGTTCCTGTATATAAATAGCTGCCAGTGAAAAGATACTGCACTTTTGAGATCGAGATTACAAATCAAGCCAGGTGACGTTAAGCTACATGCAGTTTCAATCTAATCACATTCATTAGTAAGTTGGCAGAAAAACTTAACTCAATTGGGGCACACTAATATTGCTATTTAGGAAGGCAAGAAAAAATGATTGAAGAACGGCTTTGCTTCAGGCTCTAGTCATTAGTAAGTGCACACCTTGTCTACAGAGCCAGGGCTGCAGAAAAAGAAACGATGGAAAGTTTACCATATGGCCTTGAAGGTATTTATGGCAGGGAAATTACACCATAATTTCAGTAGCCACCACTATTTCTCTGAAAGTTTGAGATGAGGCTCAGTGGGCTCATTTTACAAGGAGAGATGCTTGCGGAATGTGTTTGGGGAACACAGAAACAGCTTCCAGAGTAAATACAGATGAAAAGCAGGTATCTGAACTGCCTCTGATGATCTACCTCATTTGGCATCCAAGGTCTGGTCCAAGCTAATGAGGAAAATGAATTTGCATCATAACAGACCTGAGCAACAATGCTGTGCTACTGGAGACAGCAAATTTGGACAAATTTGTACCTCCATTAAGAATCCCATTCCTCTTCTCGAAAGAGTGACGGAATTTGCTTCAATGTCCTAAATGTTTTCTGACACTAGGAGTTACATTCTTCCAAATTAAACTAATTTAACTAGTTAAACTAATTCCCTGTGTAGCTCCATTTGTGCATGGCATTTTTTTCAACTCCTGCTCTTAAAAGTTGCAACGAGGAATTACTGACAGATGATGTCTTCTGCCCAGAGAGTTGGTTTCTGTCCACAGAGTGATCTTTATAAAACACACATAACTCATTAGCCTAATAAAGCGAGTGAAGTTGCTGTAAAACACAGCATAAACATATAAGGGCTGTATTGCCACTGGGAAAACTATTTTCTGACCCTGGTACATGTCATTTTATGTTCATGTGTGCGTCAGTTTTATTATCCTATAATTACTTTACACAGATAATATGTAGTACATTAGGAGCAGCATTCGGTTCTGTAAACTTATAATTGTATAAAATGGGGCTGTAAGAACAGTCTAAGGCACGCTATGACTCTTGATTACAGACTATCAGACCGAAGGATCCACGTTTTAGAGTAAGGCAAAATTATCGTTGGACACAGGTGCAGAACAGGAGAACTGAATGCAGCATATCGACTAGAAACACTCCTTACCAACCTCACAAATCAGGCTGGAAGAGGCCAGGCAGATGTTACTGAGGTTGCAGAGCCTTTCCATCTCACAACGTGGGACACAAACTGCTCAGTAGTGCTAATGGTGACTCTGCCGATGACTTTGTCCTCCCACTACCGTAAATTAAGTGCTTGCAAACGCACAGGTTAAATCATTTTTGATGGCCTAAGGTGGTGTGAACCGTGCCTCCCCACATCTAGGAGGTCTCCTGCGACGTTATGCATTGAAAGAGGAACATGCATAAAATTGCAGCAAGGATGGGGAAACTCCTATTTATGACTGCATGGGAATTGCACTAATTAAGGATATGTAACAGATGGGCTGATATAACAGGCTTTCATCCATGGTGATCCCACCCTGCCCTGCCAGCCAGCACCACTCCAGTTGAAATGGGATGGCAGCTTTCTGGTATCTCATCTTCCCAGCTAGAAAAGTGTACTGTGATGGGCTGTGGCGTTACACTCAAAATTTTATTATTTGCAAAAGGGACACATCACATGCACAGAGCCAGGAAGCTGTTAGCTTAATTAACTCTTAACTATCTATCAAAATACAGCAAGTATTTCTTATTAGTTCTTATTAGTCCAGTTACCATAACAATAACACAGGGTCAGCACAAAGCTTGAAGCCTTCTGCTAGGGATGGCAAAATCCACACATTTATTGGGCTATGAGGATGTTTCTTACAGCAACAAGGGCAGGCGTTCTCCCAGTCTGAATTCAAAAGTCGCCCTGTAAATAAAGCCTCATGTTTGTGTTTATATTCCTCCAAGGCATGACAAACCTCAGAGCAAGTCCTATGAGCTTGGGAAGATGAAATAGGTGGAAATAAATACAGAGAACCATGAAGATATCATTCAGCAGCAATCTTACAAAATATGACTATGTTTTTCTGATATAAAATCCTACCTTTGTGGCTACCTGCATCGTAAATTGTGCTCAGTTTCTTCACATTCTCTTCTTACGACTCTCATTTTTTTTTCAATTACAAAAAATAGGAAAAAATACATGAACAACTGTGGGAAATGTAGCAATGCAGATTCTGCAACTTCATGGATAGGATGGATGTTGCAGCAGTTTTATTTTGGATATTTTCCATGAATTTTATTTTTCTGCACTGTAGAAACTGCACCAGGAATCAGGATCCTAATACTTGTCCTAACTCAGCCAGCCTGTGTGAATCATTTTAGTCCTCTGCATTTCATCTTTTTCCTCTAATAGTGTGATTAGTGCTTGAATGCTGTGAATAATTTATTATTATGCCAAATTTATTATTATGCCAAATTTATTCTTGTAAAGAAATACATTTGCAGAATACATCAATTTTAGGTGTCACGTACAAGACAACTTAAAGAAGCCCTACCTTCAGAAAGAGAATGAAGCTTTCTGAGCAAAACATCATCAACTAAAATGCCCCAAATCATCATTTGCATCTGAAAATATATATGTTAAAGCACTGTGATGGTGAAATCCTGACATGGAAAGCTGTATTTGAAAATACGGCATTTGCACTTCATCCTCTGCAGCTGCAAGTCTTACCATACTGCAAAAATACCTAGGAATTTATTCTTGTACCCCAAAGAGCCAGATTATCAGCATTGATAATTAGGCTCCTCTTCATGCCAGTACAGCTGGAAAGATGAGAAACTTGCCCTACTTTCCCGTGCCAGCACACATCACCCGTGACCTGAAAAGGACACCTTTTGGGTGAACATGTATTTCAGTCTCCAGGAATATTTTGTTCATGGACCTGCCTGCTACAACTCTCAGCTGGGGGCAGCTGTAGTCTCAAAGATGCCTCAGCCCCAGCCTTTCCTTCGTGCTTCTCCAATGCTGCTTTGATTACATTCCGTATGTCCACGCTGGAAGACATATTTCTTCCACCTGGAAGTCTTGCTTTCTACTCCTGCGGTAATAACCAAGCACACCTGGCTGAAGTTGCTTGATTTAGCACGATACAGCAGCCAAGGTGGGATTGCTCTCAGTGCCGCAGAGCAGTATGAGATTTAAAGAGCTGTGTTAGCAAAACACTCGTTATTTAGCCAGCTGGCCAAAATGCCTGGTAACATGCAAAATCTGGTGATGCTGGTTCTTCAGCAAGTGGAGAGACAGTAAAGAAGGAAGAGACAGAGTAGAGGACAGGATCTTGTGTTAGCAGCTGTATGCTACACTGAAGCATTAAAAACACTTAAAACATTCACGTAAACACAGAAAAGGAGATCATAGAATGGTCTGGGTTGGAAGGGACCTTTAAAGATCATCTACTTCCAACCCCACTGCTGTGGGCAAGGACATCAGGCGAGTGCTGTCCCCGTGCTAGTGATACTCCAGATCTCTCAGAAGGTCAAGGTGGCATCAAGCTCTTCTCCTGGCACGTGAGCGGGGACCACAGCCCCGTCGCTGCCTCCTGTCCTCCCATCCCCTTGCTAAAGTCGTAGCTTCAGAGCATAGCTCAGTTAACTACAACTTGCTTCGGAGTCATCTTGGACCTCGAATGGCGCTGATGTAAAATGCTGATTGCAGAGAGGCTTTCGATTTTTCAGGACTCTGCTCCTTATGAATAGAGAGAATTTTATGCGGAGGAAAGCTCAAAGATGCCTTTTTTCACCCCACTGACATGAATTAATCCAGGCCAAGGTGTGTGGAGGGGTCAATTCTTGGGATGCTTTTTCTCACCATTTCTTTTCAGCTTAGTGGAACCACTTCAGTTCTGGGAAGGGGATGTGTCCATGCACTAAATTAATTTTTTTCCTTTTAAAAACCAGAATGACCAAACTAAGCAACTGGATGATGTTTTGTCTGTGCAAAGTAGCACAGACCCAAAAAAGACAGGTAGGTCTTGGCCCAAACTGAAGTCCGCCAGTAGAGAACCACTACAATGGCAGCATCATTTACAACATGGTCTACTGTTACCAAACCTACTATTTTCATAGGCAAAACAAACAAAAAAAAGTGGGAGAATACACTTCTGCAGTCTGCCATATCCTTTACAGGCTCTCCCTTGGACATTCAAAACTGATGACTGGAGCAGAAGTCACACCAAAAATACATTCCCTCCAGCTATTAAAGGAAGCGATTTTTTTTAGATCATGCATGGCTAATAAGGGAAAAAAAAGTCTGTAGTATCATGATTTGTTCCTTTAATATTTATCCTAAAATAAATGTTGCTATTAGGTTTATGTACACAGCACCATAGCTACACTTGACAACTCTACAGACATACAATACGGCCTCTCATAAACATGAAAGAATGAGTCAGACTCAAACAAAATCAATCTAAAATTTGTAAGAATTAAAAAATAGGCTTCTTTCTTTTTCATTTGCTTTCCTATTTATGAGCCTCTAGGGTTCATCTCAGTTATGGTTTCAAGCTGACTTCCATAGGCGTAAAGACTAGGAAAAAATGAAGAAGACACAAACCATCCCTCTCCCTCCCAAATTCCTAGAGGATCGAGTTGGTGGTGTTAATGAAAATCCGTACCACAACGCCCGCGAGCAGAAGACATGTCCTGGCTCGTATTGCCGAAGAAGGCGAAAAACTGCCTTACGCCTTGCAGGTCCATGCCAACACAGGCACACCCCAGCAGGTTCCACCTCTTCTGGAAGGGCACGGTATTGCTGACCCACAAGCAGACCGACTCTCAGCGTGCACAGCCACTGCTTTGTACCTTTCATTTGCTGCTTCTGAGTTACATCCTGTTGGTTTTTTTTCATCATTATTTCCAATTTGGCAAGATTTTTCTTATTCAAAGCCTGTGCTTCAACATACACACAGTCCTTTCTGGGTTGGCCCTGCCTGATTCAAAGAACCTAAGCTCTGAATGACAGTCAGCCCGCTGAATTTCCCCAAAGTTCTCGCAGACCATATATTTTTAAATGAGTGTGTCTTCGCCACAGGTGTGCACAATGCCTGGACAGCCGGAATACAAGAGAGCCCATACCCACCCTTAATAAACTGACTACTCCTTTATGCTGAAAATAAGGACAATCAGCTCCTAGGGTTTCTTAACTTTTGGATTCTGCTTCTTTTCTTTTTTTTTCCTCTTTTAAAATTAGTCATAAGGGATAATTTCCCCAGTGAAACCACACAGAGCATCTCATCTATTTGGGGGCATAAAATAGATGCAGTACATACTCAAGCTTAACTTAAATCTTTACTTAACCCTGTACAAAGCAGATTAAGGTATCTTCTGATTTACAATCTCCTTTCCCGCAACTGCAGGTCACCATTGCTTATCTGCACATAAACTGCAGTCGTCTTGCCTAAAGTCACTCTTCCTGCAGCCGGACAGCGTGGTACATCCCATCATCACAACGTGCACGCGGAGGGGAAGGGCGAGCTCACAAAATATTGGACCGTGGCAGTCTCCAATGACTCAAGGAGAAGAAGAGTAACAGTTTAGTAAGAGAAGCAGCTTGGGAAGAGAGTAACTGGAGAAAAAGAGTGTATGATTAAATACTTCGGAATAGTATAGCTGTGTACCTGGCTGTTGAACATATTTTTGATGTCCTTATCATCTATTTACTTTAGTGGTGTGTCTCTTGGACCCCAAGTAAAATGGACACTGAAGAAAATGGGGATGAAAATGCCAAGTCATGTTAAGGTAAAGCCTTGAGTGCTTCAAACTTGAAGGGCAGTTACAGCCAGAAATCCTTCTGCTTGACAAAGCAGCCCCCTCCTACTCATCTTTATCTTACAAGTCCATAAACCTACTCAATCTCTGAAAAGAAACTTTCATCTCAATCTACCCAGGTCCAAGATGGCTAGAAAATGTGGTAGGTATCTTCCACTTAGACAAGCTTAGAAGTTACAATTGTAGAATCAATATTCCTAATGGTTAAAAAGTTAGAGAGAGAGAGAAAAAAAAGAATAAAAACTTAATTCCCAGGTGTCTCAGGTACTTTTGAAGCACCAGAATTTTTTAAAAAAACAACTTTTGACATGAAAATTGGGGTACTTTGATAGGAAATCCTTCCAATGGGATGACTGAATTCGATAGTCCATGTTGGCAGGGAAGGGGGGGGGGGGGTTGCATATAATTTTTTCATTTATCTGTCTAGGAGGCAGTGTCAGATTGAAAGCAGTCTACTTTTAAACTACGTTTCCTTAATTATGCTTCTGACGTCAAGAAAATTTACTTAAGAGAAGAAGGAGAAAGAGAGAAAATACCTAATGACTTGTCACCACTTCATAGTGCTTATTTCTGCTTCTCAGGCATTGTAAAGAAAATACATCTACCCTGGGCTGTATAAAAAGCAGCGTGACCAGCAGGTCGAGGGAGGGGATTCTGCCCCTCTGCTCCACTCTGGTGAGACCCCACCTGCAGTACTGCGTCCAGCTCTGGGACCCCCAACATCAGAAGGCCATGGACCTGTTGGAGCAAGTCCAGAGGAGGGCCATGAAGATGATCAGAGGGCTGGAGCACCTCTGCTGTGAGGACAGGCTGAGAGAGTTGGGGTTGTTCAGCCTGGACAAGAGAAGGCTCCAGGGAGACCTTACAGAAGCCTTTTGATATATAGAAGGGGCTTAAAAGAAAGATGAGGACAGACTTTTTAGTAGGGGCTGTTGCGATAGGACAAGGTGTAATGGTTTTAAACTAAAAGAGGGTAGATTCAGACTAGATATATGGAAGAAATTTTTTACAATAAGGGTGCTGAAACACTGGCCCAGGTTGCCCAGAGAGGTGGTCGATGCCCCATCCCTGGAAACATCCAAGGTCAGGTTGGACGGGGCTCTGAGCAACCTGATCGAGTTGAAGATGTCTCTGCTCATGGCAGGGGCGTTGGAACTAGATGACCTTAAAAGGTGCCTTCCAAGCCAAACTATTCTATGAATTTCAACTTTTATTTCTCTGCAGTTTCACCCTTTAGCACTCACGCATGAACAATTATTCTCTTTGGACCACTGCACAAACACTACATACAGAATACTTAAAACCGCCATCCATACTGCTTAAAATAAGCATATGGAGATTACAGACACACACACACATGTACATACACATATATACACACAGCTACATCTCCCTGAGCACAACAGGCTTTTTTTAAAACTACATTTTGGGTCTTAAGAACTTGAACCAGTAACAGACCTACCAGTCTACAACTCTTCCTAGAATGAACCACGTTCAAGCAGGTTTAAAACAGCTTTCCTGGAGCCATTGCACAGTTGAGCTTCTCTAACACTCGGAAACGCTCTCCTCCCTTTAATGGGATGTTTTAGCCTTCTGACTTTTACAGCTGATGCATTTAAGACTCTGTGATGTCATTTAATTACAGACTTAGGGAATAAGGCTGAAAGCTTTATTATAACCAGCCTGGTGCTGTCAGCTCTCCAGATGGAGTCACAAACTATGCCATATTGCTCAGACAGAAACTCCGACGAGGGGAAAAGGGGGACTGGAAAGAGGAATCCAATAGCTCACTTCCCCTTGGTTTTTTCCCCTTTAACATTAGCCTGCAGCATTCAGCCCCTGATGAAATAATAGCTTAAGATTAGTCTCTTCTCAGTTCCTCTCTGCCTCCCTATATATATTTACACACACATACACTTATCAATAGAATCATAATTGTACAGGTAACAACGCAGAAGTATACATGTAGCAGAGAACAGGCCTATGTAAAATTTTAAATAAACACAAGATTCTGCCAATTCTATGTATTCACTGCTTTATATATCTTTTTTTGTATCAGAAAGCCACATTATTTGAGATAGGCTCTACCTAAGTAGCTACAGATCAGCTTATCTTTAAAAGCCAAGTGCATGATTCGGGAGACATGCAGTTTTCAGTAAGAGTATTAAGTAGAAGCAAAAGTGGAAAGAAACAGGACACAAAGCGATGAAAAAGGAGAAGTAACAGAATGACAAAATAACGTTAACTTGCTGGTCAGTGACTATGGAGAAAAAATAAATGAGAGAGGAGGAAGAAAGGGCTTGGTGAAGAGATGTAGGTATTCAGTGTCTTTGTCTTTCCCAATAGATCCATCACCTGTGAGATGTATCCCTGAATTTCTCCCTAGGCAGCACTGTACAATAATACGAATGGGAGAAAGAAATAACCTATTAATCATCGAAGGCCTCCATCCAGCAGTGAGCACAAAATACAGTCCTCCAGCACAGTGGGTATTAAACCAATGGAGATATTAAAAGGACATGATGTTGGACCTATGAGAAGGAGACTGAGGAGATAGGATACAAAATACAGAATATATCAAAGCAATAGAAGAACAGTGCTGTGAGAAGCAAAGTCTCGACTTCTCCTATCCCCTCCAAAAGTGCTTAACAGTATTTAGCAAAACTAGCTGAAAATTGAAGACTTGCCTAGCTCAAGGATGCTCTGATAAAAAAATAACTGCAAAAGTTTAAGACCCAGTTAAGGAAATCAGCCTAAACTTTGAATCCTGGAGCTGTGGCAGACTTCTCAGTTTCCTAGGAAAAAAATCTGGATTTGGTTTGAGGTTTGGATTAAAGCAAGAGAAAAGAAAAACTTCTGTGGTTCTTCACCCATTTAATTCATCCCTACCTTAGGATCACAGTATGGTATATTGAAAGGTAATGGATTTCTAGCTCAACAGAAGATGCATTCAACATTAAAGAGGCACTGACACTTGATCTCAATCCAAAAAAATCCTCATCACTCTTTGGATTTACAAAGCCTTGTGTTGACAGTAGAGTAGTGTCTGAATGAAGTCAAGAAAAGTTAATTAAAAAATAATAACGTCCCTCGTATTTTATCCCTCTTGCTGCTCTCTTCTTTCACCTCCTTCTTTTTCTATGACCTTAAAGAACTGAGGACTCAAAAATTAAGTTAATGAGAAAAAAGGATGATTGAAGTCATGCAAGAAAAGGCATGCTCAGAAAAAAAAGCTGCTTCCTTCCATTATTCCATCCTCTGAAAAAAAAGTGGTCATACAATTAATTCTTCCTTGCTGATGAGAGCTGATACACATTGTAAAAAACTGAATATGTCTTCTCAGCACTTGGCCACATTTCAAATCTGATTTGAAAGGCTGTTTGATAAAGATGGAAAGAAAAGGATTGCAGCACATGCCTACTTTTGGGAGACCCAAACGCCACTCCCACCCCAGGGTTCCCAGGCATGGTGCAGCAAGAGCAGTAGCACCAAGGTCACCCCTCAGGCTCAGGCTCTGGAAATCAATCCATGACAAGTCTACCTGAAGATTGAAGACAACAATCACTAGAAAACAACTTTGTTAGTTTGTCGTGATCCCTTAGACTGCTCCTTTTCACCAAAACTGCTCTTGCATCACAGCCCAGGCAAGCAGGACAGGGACACTATGAGATGTGTTTCCAGGAGGTGCCAGCACCGTTTCAGTTCACACAGGGAGAAACAAGCCTTGGAAATAGAAATTAAGGCGAAACTCAACAAACATGTATTTAAATCCAGCTGTGACTTGTGGTTTGCTATTATGATTCATGGATCTAGCTAAATTTGAAAGTACCCATGTAAAGCTGGTTACATCCTAAGTTTAACTATACTCTTCTCTAACTAATTACTATGTTGCCTTCTATTTTCAACCTCTCATCAAGATATAAACCACAGGGAAATAACAAAACCTAGGTAAATACCAATAAATGTTATTTCAATAAAGGGAAAAACTGTTTATTGCTTGGAAAGACATTCTACCAGTATTACCTTCTCGTTACCGACTCCAGGATAGGTCCGCCCACCTGCGATGTTCTGTATTAGCCCACTTCTGAAAGCAGCTGATCTACAACTATTTAAGATGTTCTAAGTGCACATGCATATCCTGTTACTGTTTGAAATTTAAGGAACACCATGTCTTACAAAGGTTGAATAAAAATCCCTATACTACTCCCAGCAGTATTCCCTCCCCTCGTTCCACCACTCCACCAAACTCAGCAATTGTGTGAAGTGGTCTAGTTTTAACCATCAGGTCAACAGAGAAAACCATTTTGAACAAACCCCAGTAGCAGTGTTTAAGCTGCTTCATTATGATCAATGAGATCAACCAACTACACAGCTTAGCGTTCCTTCCGTTACGAAAGATGCTTAGATAGTACACGGTTTACATGGACAGATCCAACAAGAACTTCAGAACATAATTATAGATACACCCTCGTTATGTTTGACTGAGCAAAGTCCTGCTGAACTTCTACAGAGATGCAGAGAATGTATCTATTTCCCAAACAGGGTTTCTTCAGCAGATAAAGACTTTTATGAAGGCCAAGCCATCACACATTCAACAACGCAGAAGGAAAAACGAAGATCTTTGAACCTATTCCTGACCTTCAGTGCGGGTACTACATGACTTGCACAAATTGTTGAGTGGGTTTCCCTATTTGTAAAATGCAGGTAGTAGTTACCTGCTTTCCAAAACGTCCTATGAATTAATGACTATTAGAAAAACTAATGAATGGATGGAACCCAGAGAATGATCCCACAGAGCAAAGATGCTAAGCACTGCCCAAAATAAAAAAGCAAGACAGAAGCACAGAAGACACAGCACCTCCCCTCGTCACATCACACTTGTCCAGTAACAGGCACCTCGCTAGCAGGGTACCACCACTGGAAGTCTTGGTTCCTTAGAAATTCATGAACCCTCATCCTTCTCCCAAACCTTTATCTTCTGCAGCCTACACTTGTGATTGAACCCACTTACCTCAAGCACGTTGCATGGCTGTGCAAGAAATTGCAGCTTCAAAGCCAGATAATTAGCAAATTCCTGCAAGGACAATACAATTGATGGCAAACTCAAGCTAGAGTTAGAAAATGGACAAGAATGACCTCCTTACTATGCAGACCCCTAGGTCACTAGGCTAGAAACTCTCTTTGATTTTGGAAATGAAATCTAGGCACACTTTCACACAAGGCCAGATGACAGCCAACCCCTCACGTGCACACAACAGCACTCATTTTCTTGACAGCAAAAAATAGGGCTAAAATTTCTTGCATTATTTCACTTCTCCCCCCCCCCCCCAATAAAGCCCCATGTGGATGGCGATGAAAGAGTACACAAGGATCGGAGGATGTTGAACAGTCCCCAGAAAATCAATTTCCAGCTGCTGCTTTCGTTATTCAGATTTAAGAAAAAGCCCCCATGCATACAGGATTGTAAGTTTGAGCTATTGAGAAACCAGAGACCAAATGTAAAAGTCAGCAGCACTGTGTAAACTATTAAAAATATCAATTTATAGACAGGGACATTAAATATTTTGTATTTAAGCTTTTTGCTTGTACAGTAAAAATGGCAACTGGATATAAATTTCACGCAGAAGCTTGTAACCTACAAAAACAAAATTATAATGCAACTTTGGAATGGAAATTTAAACTCCAAAGGTAATTTTCCATTGACAGTGCTCATTGATGCATGAATTATACTCTCAGGGATGCGTAAATAGGATTTGTTTGATTGCTTTATCATCCCTCCATTATATGAAATCTTCTAAAGCAGTGGGAGACATCATAGGGCTGTTTGTAGATTTCTTGTTTGAAGACACAGTGGGGGCAAAATTGTATCACTCCTATTGAGGAACAGGGCCTGACCATGAAATCATAATTAATGCCATAACAATCTACTTATAAGTCTCTGAAGCAGCCAGGATGGGGACAAATTAGAAGCAAAATATTGTTAGCATTTTACTTAAATTAAATTAAAAAAAGTCTGACACGACAGGAACCATATTACAGGCTAATAAGGGATTAGATGAAGCAATTACAGCAAAGGGTTTTTTTTTTTTTTGACGATGCAAAAAGACACAAGCTTTGTCGACATCACTGCTGTGAAGCCACAACTCCAAATTTTCTTGAGTAGAATGACACCTGCCAACAGTTGCCGTTTTCAAGAGTGTCTCAAGTTTAGAAATCCAACCAGATGAATTACCCTGCCCTAAGCCCTAAAATTCCTAGCAGAGACTTTCCAGTTCAGCATCTTACAGATCCAGATATGATTTCCATGTCGCTGCTGAATCACAACAGAAAGTGGTCAATATGGGAGAGAAGCATTGCCAAAACAACCAGGAGGATAAAATACTTTGTAGCTGTCTAGGTACTATGGTAATAGATAGAGTCAAGTGTCTGCCGTGACCTTGGCAAGGAGAAAGTCAGACAGGACAGCAGAGAGGACTGCTCTCACCTGGAAAAACCAAATTGTGTAACTGGCTCTACTAAAAAAAGGTTTTATTCAGTAATGATTGCAAAACCCCCCCAAACCAACCAACAACCCCCCCCACTCTAGGATTCCTGCACTTATGCTGTGCAAAGAAACTGAGGGTGAAGTCTCAGTCAGAGCTTCACTGAAAGAACTCTCTGAAGGCCATGCTGGTGCCTTCCAAACATCAACTGAAGATAACTTTTTTCCCACCAAACCTTTATTACCAATGTTAGCATACGAACCAGACAAAGAACTTGTAGCCCTCAGCTCATATAAGACAAGGAGGAAGAAAATATTCATAACCTAAACCCAAGGCAAAGCTGCAAATGATGGCCTTTCAACAGACTTCATTTTGAAGCCAGGACTTCCAAATGCAGTGGGTAGCTGAGGAATGGGCCAATACATCAATAATTAGGTCACCAACCTAGAAACCATGATGATGATGATCTTCAGCCTCTGGGATGCTTTTGCTCGGTTTCGCAGTTAATGAGCTATCCCGGTACACAGGTCTTTGGTCTCGCCTGTCCAGCTGATGGGCAGAATAGAGCCTCAGCAACATGGCTTCCAAAATCTCATGGTGGCCCATGGTACCTTCTGCTCTACTGGCAAAGACATACATGATGGGCAAAGGGGATGGACACTTGATGTTTTATTGAGATGCTTTATAAGCTCCTGAAGGCCAATATGGATGGCTCATAGCTCCTGAACATTGACACCTACTGTTTTTGCACCCTGGCCAGAACAAATGAGGTTTGTCCAAAATGTTGTGCTACATGGGAATATCAGCTTTGAGACCATAATACAGTCCAACTGTCCGAGTACAATCCCAGCAATCTAGAGCTCTAACTCAGATGCAAACACTTCCCTTCCAGTGTTGCTGTAACTCAACTGATTTGCACCTGGTTCTCCATCAGTAAAAGAACAACACTTAGCTACCTCCATGAATGCTTCCAGGATCAGTTAGTTGGTTTCTGCTCTTTACATGTGTAAAGTAACAATATCTAAATACCATAATATTTATCCTCAAACCACCTTGTGATCTATGGAAACTATCACCCTCACTTTACATACCAGGAATCAAAGGACACGTGCAAGAGCGGAAAGAGTGGAGAGAAGAACACAGAGAGAGAAAGATGTGGGAAGAAGAGAACTTGGTTCTATATTACAACTACTCCGAAGCCAATTTTCCTGAAGCATCACAGTGAGCACCAGAACTTGCTGGGAATCAGGATTTTCTGCATTACATAAAAGCTTGCATAAGTGACAACAGAATTACCTCCTTCTAAGAGCTTGACCCACATCTTCTAAGATAATGACTGCCCAATGGTGGAGGAGGAGAGGGGCACCACTGGAGGACACCTGCAGGATTAGACATCTCTTGACTGTTATACGGCTCCCTGACAAGTAATCTTTGAGAAAGGCTGGAGATGGGAGGAATTGGGAAAGGTTCCTCCGTGCTACCAGGAGATCATATCCCTTTCACTTTGCTACGGTACCCACACACATACAAAACACGTAGAGCACAGAAGGAGTTATAGTCCTGCTTCATGGCATGTGGGGAAAGGCTACGTTAACTGTCAAACTACCGACTCATATATTCATAGTTAATTCTGGCAACCGATTTCAATTAGGGCAAGGAGGGGGAGGGAGTTCTTCTGTCCTTCAAGTAACTAGACATGTATTAGGAATGACAGCCTATGATTGCTGCAGACAGCATCTAATTAACTGTCATTATAAAACACATGTCAAAGCCTGGGGCCTATGCTGGATCCGCTGTCTAATTTACCTTCAGAATATTAAAAATCCCCTTGAAACAAGCTGGTGAATGAATTTTGTTGTCTTATTAAACATTCCCTACCCCCCCATTCCTAAACCCTCCTTCCTCTTTGGTACTCAGTATTTGGAATAAATGATGGATTAAAACTGTTTCTTTTCTTCCTCCTTACTGTAGTCAGCGTTAAAGAGAAGGATTAGAACACAAATATGACATGAAAGGGGAAGCTGTATGCAGAACTATTAGATGACTAATGAAACAATTGTATCGAAACAACCACAACAATTACTTGCGGAGCTTATTTTTTCTGTAGCACGCTGCACAGTCAGACCTTAGTTCTCTCTTTTTTTTTTTTATTAATTAGAGCAAGAATAAATTAATCCATCTCTGTTTCTGCAAGCATTATGTGCATGGGGAAGCACAGTGGAGGAGCTAGATGGAAACCTCTTCATTAAATTCCTAGTGACATCTACCCCTTTGCTGCACAAAGTCACACAATATAAGACAACTGTCAGTATGGAGGCAGGCATGAATTTAGTGGGATAAAAGGGAAGGGACACAGGCCAGCTAAGGGGATTTTAATCCATCCTTTAGCACAACTTGATACAAGCAGGTTACTGTGGATTGACATCCGAGCAACCTGCTACCCCTACCCAATTTTGCAGAAAATGCCAAGAATGCAATGACCCTAGTGATGTAACACTGCAGTACGTGACCTAATGCTTTAAGAGCAGTCAGACTTCATTTGGAAGCTTTTTTTGGATAAACCTATTTACAAGTGGCATTTCTTGATTCAACTGGGAAATGTATTTTGATGTTGGAGTCCACCTTAGTGTTAGCAGCACAACCTGCTTAGAGAAACACAGGCATTTCTGGAGTGTATGGGATATTACTCCCAGAATCCCAGACAAATTATATATTCTGAAATTGTATTCTATCCACTTAATTTTTTAGAGAAACCACTCATCTTCCCTGAAGGCTGTACAGTGTAGATCTTCCTTTTCCAATCATAGATTACAGCCACTAGAAGAAAATGAAGAGCTGATTATTCCCAGCAACAATACCTAAAAGGCTAGGAAATGACCTTCACTGTGAGGGCAGTCCAATTTTGGAATGAGATGCTCCAAAACCCATAATCCATGAATATTTCTCAATTTAGCCTTCTTTCTCTTTCCCAGAGGTAAAAATTGACGAATGAGAACAGTCTCATTAGAGGACGTTATGATAATGCAACATAAAGTGTGCAGAAAATAGCTCCTCGTATTAAAGTCTTATTGTCATAATCTAAAGGGTCCATGTGATTACTGCCTCAAATAACTAGATTTTCTCTAACTCTGCTTAAGTGGCTATAACATGCATTACCTGGGACAAAACAGGATACGAACCCAACAAACTAGCTGCTTTATCATTGCGCCTTTCCCTCGAGTCAAAACTGAGCTTTTGCCTTATGGAAATGCACAGAATCCATCCAAACGTGCTTCCTTTACAGAAACGTTCAATACTTTCCCCGATCCACAGGATGGTGTAATGCACCTTAGCAGAGCTGTGCATTTCAGGTGTTTGCAGCCCGATTTCAGAAAGAAAATGAAATTCAGACACAGCCTCCAGGCAGAAAGGAAGATCCAATCTATGAAAAATACCAACTCAGGGAATATCAGAGAGTCCATTAATCATTAAAGCATGAAGTTCCCTTGCTCCACATCTCTGTTTGGTGTTTGTAAATATAGTACCTTGCTATAGTTAAAGCTTGATATAAAAAGCAGCTACAGCACCCCAAGGGCTGATACTGAAGAGCTTGATTCCTAGATCCAACCTACCTGCAATCTCTCAAGTTTAGCACTTGCTCCAAACAGTATTACGACAGAAACTATCCTTTTGCATCTGGCCTTGCAAAAGAGCCTTGCAAACTCCCTGTTCTCAAGGCAGAAGCCCAGAGATATATTACAGCTTCTAGAGCTGTGATTTAAATGTGCATCCATTTCCTTCAGCTTGCTGAAGATGCCATGTAAAGGACAGTCTCGTCGTTACGGGACCAACCCAAGATGTCAGTGACCTGGATTCAAGTATCTCATCTATGCAGACACTGGTAGGCAAGATACTAATTTAGAGGTCTATATGTAAAATAGGGCCAAGAATACAACAAATGAAGGAGCTAAAAGTGCTTTACATAGGGTAGTGTGCCTAAAGCCTTCATGTTAATTAGCCTCTCTTTAAAAGCTGACTTCTTTCCATGAAAAACTGTTTGTTTATGCCATGTCAACAAAAGGAAGGAAAGTAATACTTAGACAAAGCATGGAAATGTAAAAAGACATTCACAAAAATGCTATTCCTGGAAGAAGGTTTTAGGCTTTGAAAATATAACTAGGAGGTTTAGTCCCAGGACAGGCAAAGAATTTACAGTCTCCTTGGGAATTTTTAATTTCTGGAAACTAGCAGATAATACGGGGTTTTATCTGCCTTTTTAGTTTCTGTTCCCTGAAAGGAAACATACCTCTGTGCTTCCACTTCACAAAGCCTGACTGGTGTTGCCTCACTCATATATTTCATTTTATATTTGATCCTCATATTTATTTATTTTCACCGACATACTTAACTTTATTCTGTCTTGTCTGCTGTTACCAAATTAGCAAAAATCTCGGAGTCTAAAACATTTCTACTCCTTTGCTAAGTACAAGCCACCAGAGCTGAACTCTCCTCTGTGCAAATCAAAGACTCCACACAAAAGCCATGCACCCACCAAAGCTGACTGGGTTTTTGCAATGCACTTCAGTGGAAGGAGGACTTAAAACTATAAAATCTGGTTCTTCACCCCAATTTTACTCACGTGTAGTGCCACAAGTAGCTGTGATTTTTATCATGACTTGGAAAAGAAAGAAAATTTCAACACTCTTGAGAGCTTTGTGAAGCGCCATGGGTAGGTGGGATGTCTGTTTGAGCAATTCAGTCAACTGGCGCACAGGGTTGCGATGGCTATGAGAAGTTTTGACCTGGTTACTACCTGCTCTGGGACTTGTTTGCAGTCACTGCCTTGTGAGGGTAACGTTAGCAAGTCTCCACCTAAGAAGTCTTTATCATCTTTATTTAACTTTTCCTTCATGCTGAAATAGTGAAAAATCCTCACCTCCTTTTCCAAGTGGACAAGAGAAGTGCGAAGAGACCGAGTGAGCGATCTGATGTTTTTCACACAACCTGTGTGAGAAAATGTATTGCTGTAAAGCAGAATCCTCTAATGAATCAAGTTGGTCTTGGGGAACTGGGTTCACATCTCTGAGATGCTCCTTGTGTAGGAAGGCAATGGTACTGCTTTACGACTGGAAATGATTCCCGAAACAGCGATGCCCAGAGCCATTAACAGTCATTTCAAGCAGTTCTCATTAATGTTACTATTGATTCTTCCACTTCTCTATTTTTCCTCCCATGATTCTTCAACTTCCACATTTTTTTCCCTGTGATTTTTCAATTACGATATCTAATGGTAGACTTGTGCCCTTTATTCTGTATGGAGGAGTAAATCACTCATTTCCTTAAAATGCTTATTTCCCAGTAGATTAACAATGGTGATTATTAATAGAAAAGATGCAACTTTAACAAGTTTGGAAAAAACGTACTGCTGTTCAGCAAAGCATTTAAGCACATGGCCTGGAAACACTTTGCAATTCTTACAGGTTTTACTACTCTATTCCCAAGGTATCTCAGTCACAGGCCAGCATTCAAATGAAAGATTAAAAATGCTACAATTGGACGGACATAACCGCAAGCCAAGTTCTGCACTTGCGTTTTAAAAAAAATATTTCTGTTGATTTTGTTGCATAGTTAAAAATGACTAACTACAATTAGTGAATATTGAAGAACAGATACGGTTTCTGTGTAATCTGCAGGAAGACCTCAGGAGTGTTTGTATTATCTGCCCAGTTTCATTTCAGTGATTACGAAGACATCGAAGAGCCTTATAGGCTCACCACACTCATTAATATTCTGCTCCTCCACTGATAAAGTTCTCATGCAATGGCACATTTTGTCTTAAAAAATGCAAAGAAACATTCCTAACCCTTCTTGGGATGAGAACAAATCCTCTCTATCTTGCTGCATAATCCTGGCCATGTTTATATTTTGCTTTAGAAGAATTATTTCTTCCATCTGCTCCTACCGCATTAGTCCATTGAGTTGCTTCTTTCTTACCACCTTCCTGAGGCTTGCAACTTAAATACATTAATATACTGTGGTTCAGTGATCCCCTAATACTAAACACATTTTGCAGTATTGATCAGCAGCTCACTGTTCAAATGAGAAACAACCTACTAAGTCAGTAAGGATAGAGCAGTAAATTTGCCAGATACATAGAGAGACGATACATATGGGCGTGGGTGTATGTACATACACAAACTCTACCCGTGTTGTGTAGCATCTAGTCGCAGAAACAATTAGATACTTGGTTATTAGCTTCCTTATTGAACATGATTAAAGATATTTATGTTTTCACTTTCTTTCAATTTTAGGGACTAAATATAAATTCACAGATCAAAATCAGAGCTAATGGGCATAGCATTAAAAAACAAATAGGTCATGGCTGTATAATATGTTTATAGTACTCTACATTTTAAAAAGTAATTAAGCGCTTGGTAAAAGGTCAGAAGTTCCACTGGGTTAAATTTTTCTAGCATGAGAAAGTAGTTTCCTTCCAAAGCCTCATGACATAGAAGACAAATGTACTTTTTCTTTGTCAGATGGAAAAAGGTCTTGGTGGGTGATAAATAGCAGACTCATCCAATTTTGTAATACAGTAAAAAAAAATATACATCTTTGTGCTGAGGTACAAATCAAATGAGTTTTTCCTTTCTTTACCTAATCACCAATTAAAAATATAATATATTATGTTAAGTTTTAGTTAGTCTAAATTGAATTTCATTCACATTAAAGAATGCAACCTATCATTTGACAAAAATGGAGCAACTATTCTTTCAGAAAGCACGCAAAATCAGTAACTGAATTTAACTAGAAAGTGCGTGGCTTTTCTGAAAAGAATTACACTGTTGATTGTGTTAAGCAAATAATAATTAACGCAAGTACATACAGCTCTAATTAGCAAGGAAATTAATTAAACAAATATGCCAACATAACAAGATGCATAACAAAGTAATTGTACTACATCTTGCCAACGTAGTCTTTACTACTTCGAAGTTTTTACACGGTGATTATAAAGCAATTGTGAACGACTGGGTACACAAGAGCGGCAAACCAGGCCCTACGCAGCCCCACTGAAATGCACAGACCCCCATAAAGCCAAAGCATGTCAGAAATGATTCCACCATCTGCTGAACTCCTTGCATTGCTCCATCACCACGCTGTTTTCTATGACCTGGAAGAGACATACGTGAAAACTGGTAACAGTGCTGGCTTCCAGGATTACAAAGGAGAATTCCCGTTTCCCTAAATTAACAAAATACAAAAGACAAACTTGTCATCGCTGACCTTTTATCTTGTTCTGACAGCCTGGAAAATATAAAGTGATATCAAGACACAGAGTTAGAGAAGAATTGAGGTTGGAGGATCATCCAGCTCAACCCCTGACAAAGCAGGGACAGCCAGAGCAGGTTGCCCAAGACCGTGTCCAGTTGGGTTTTGGATATCTTCAACGATGGAGGCTCCACAACCTCTCTGGGCGACCTGCTCCAGTGTTTGACACCCTCACAGTAAAAAAGTGTTTCTTTACGTTGAAGTGGAATGTCCTGTACTTCAATCACTGATGCTTTCGGGCTTGCAGATACAAAGTCTATAGTACCATGCTCGGAGCAGCTTGGATTTTCCCAGCATTTTCCCTCTGACAGTCAAGTAAGCCTGAAAAGTTTGCATGAAAAAGGATTCCACAATCCTTCTCTCAACACAGTGTGGCTGACATGGTGCTCTTCTCAAGGTATTGTTAGTGCTTTATTGAAAGGTCTTTCTAACCACCCCAAAATCCTTCCACAGTTCCCTGACAAAGATAGACCATAATGATCAACTGAAAGTGGTTTATTCCACAAGAAATACCGGAATCTTTTTCAAAACATACCTCTAATTTTGCTAGATGATTTATCCACAAATCCCTGGAGTCAAGAACACATTTGTCAATGTCTCGGTATCCTTTATACCAAGGTTTGCAAGTGCCTACAATTGCCCTACTACCCAGCTTCCTCTCCACTTTCACCAAGACCATGGTTTTCAGCGTAACCATCACTGCATCACTCTGAAAAGCAAGATGATGGTTCAAAATTGATCAGCATACTTTGAAACAAAGTTCTTGTGCCTGCAGAATGAACTTCAGTGAATTTAGCATAAGTGGTAGGTCACGAAGAGCCTGAAGGAAGATGCCTTCCACTCCAAACATTCACTAATATTCGGATGGACATCTTGGCCATCAACACAGGCACAGCTCCTCCACAAAGGAGAAAAAATCCTTGTGTAGTAAAATCCCATTTTCTCCACACCAGTTTCATTCTCAATTTTTTACTGCATGGTACACAGCTACAGGGTTGTATTTTTCTCATAAATAATTTCTACAAGCTATATCATAGGAAAGAGGATTTTTGCTTCTGTCTCCACTTAAGGATTTCCAGCCACAGTACAGACATTTTTAATCAGTAAAAATATAAAATTGAGGGGAGTAAGAATATGAGGGTACTATATGTTTTGCAGAGTTTTTTATGACCTAGGAAGTAGGGAAGAGTCATGGGCATCTTTGAAACAAATATGCAATACCCAGACTGCATCAGTTAATATCTTTTATGAGTCTGTTTCAAAAGCCGCAGCAGAAGTGTTATTATACAGCCTAATTAAATCAATTCATCTGTGTAACTTTGCAATGGTTGGACTTTTTCCAGAAGGGCTCCTTGGAGCATCTTTTGTTCATTCTCTATCTCTTCCTAAATTTCTGAGGTAAACAACAACAACAACAAAAATGCAAATTTCTTTCCTGACACTCTACAATCAGTGAAGGTTGAAGCCCCAAAGGATTTTTTCTTAATGTTAAACTCTCTGCTTATCAATCCCATTCTCAGCCTAAAGCTGAACACCACTATTCTGCACTTTATTATTTCTTAATTTATTATTTGTATTACCATAGTGCCTGGAGGCTTTGAAGTGCACTGATTTAGTGGTTGTTTTTTCTTTCCTTTTTTTTTTTTTTCTTCCTTGATGATAAACTAAAAGATCAGGCTTCCTGTTGGCATAAAATTCATTGAACAAGGACCCTAGAAACTTTGCTTGTAATTTGGTATCGCAGGCACCAGGCTTTTCTCAAGGTGCTAGTGGTGTTTTACCACAACAGGATGTTTTCTATTATCATGTGTCACAACGCAAGCACTTGCTTGTCAAATATATTGACATCTGCAGCAAGAAAGCTGCTGCTACTTACTTTTTAACCTGTTTTTCATGTTTTGATTGCCACATGTATCATGTCAGCATCTACTTTTGTGATTAAAAGAATCGGAGAATCTGTAGGCAATTTAATGAAATGTAAAAAGCTGCTGACATTAAGGGCTACTGTACATGACTATAAGCATGCTGAGTTACAACACACCAGAGAACTGAAGCAAGAGATAGACACACTTATCTGAAAGCCAAAGACTCTGGAAATTGCTGTTTTAGTTGTGTTGTGTGTTACATCTACAGAATCCCAATAAGGCTGGGTCTTAACACACTTCATCACCAGGAAACAATACTGGTCCTAAAGAATTTGGTCTTAAGGTGCTCAAATCCAGAAATGTTACTGAGAGGCAAACTGAGGTATGAATTCACAGGATCAACTACTGCTTGGTCATTGGCAATGTATATTTAGAGCCATCCAAACTTATTTCTCCACGGCAATGAGGTCAGCTGCCATGCACTTGTCAATGGGTAGAAGCAGATGAGCTGATATGCTCCAAGTTCATGTCCTCTTATGCTAAGTAGCCCACGCTCATACAACTAGGGGAAAAGAGAAATAGTACTATTTCATAGAATCATAGAATGGTTTGGGTTGGAAGGGACCTTTAAAGATCATCTAGTTCCAACCCCCCTGCAATGAGCAGGGACATCTTCAACTAGATCAGGTTGCTCAGAGCCCCATCCAACCTGACCTTGGATGTTTCCAGAGATGGGGCATCGACCACCTCAACCACCTCAAGAGGCAACCTGGGCCAGGGTTTCACCACCCTCATTGTAAAAAATTTCTTCCATATATCTAGTCTGAATCTCCCCTCTTTTAGTTTAAAACCATTACACCTTGTTCTATCGCAACAGCCCCTACTAAAAAGTCTGTCCCCATCTTTCTTATAAGCTCCCTTTAGGTACTGGAAGGCTGCAATAAGGTCTCCCTGGAGCCTTCTCTTCTCCAGGCTGAACAACCCCAACTCTCTCAGCCCGTCCTCACAGGAGAGGTGTTCATCCCTCTGATCATAGTTGTGGCCCTCCTCTGGAGTCACTCCAACAGGTCCATGTGTTTTGCTGGATTAAAGTCAGTAAAAGAAACTTACAATAGAAAAAACCCCAAACAAATAAACAAAAACCCCCAATCTAGAACTACAAAGTTCCATCTCATATCAAGACCATCCTTTCCATGCCATACTCTTGTATCTTTACAACTAGACCCAGTCACTGCATACGGATATCTCATAACGCATATGCTTAAGTCATTGTCCTCTTTTAGTCCTCCATTCATTTCACTGCAAAGTATTCTCAGAATTTGATAGTGATGCATATTTCAAAAGCAAAAAAAAAAAAAAAAGGTGAGCTGTGACAGGGAGTTTCTGATGAAGGAAAGCTTAAAGGAACTTGGTCTGGGGGACAAAAGGAAGTCTTGCAAATAAACCCCCTAAAGAAATGAGATATTAAAAAATAAGAGAAAGGTTTGATTTCATACAAGGTATGCAGACCTTCTCAATAGCAGAAATAGCTTTGACAATATAAATGCAGGTGCAGCTATTTAATCAATGCTGCCTTATAGGGAAAATTCTCCAATTAAACTAAAACAGGAGCAGAAATATAATATAGAACTCCTTTATCCTTCTTCAGCTCCACCAGGTATAACATTAGAAAGTCCAAGTAGGCTATTTAGCATTAACATTAGACCAAGATTCAACCTCTATCCAATCTGATGGAAATATAACCTTTGGAAGATGCTCTCTTTCCCCCACCTTAATCCTATCCTGTAGAGCTTAAAAGTCTAAGCAAAACTTAAGATCATTATACATATTATTATTATTCAGAAATACATACTGATTCAATGTTCAAAATAAAAGAGTTTGGCTTGGGCACAGGTCCAGAATGACCCTAATTTTAAATTTGTTGACCGTGTTGAAGAGTTGTGACACGTACCCCCAACCCTGGAGAGCGATTTGCTCATATTGGGCACTCCACAAATTAATGGCAACTGGCCTGCAGAGATGGGTGTCTCTATCCAGTTCTTGGCCTGGATTTGACCTCTCCAGTTTCTGGCTGGAGACTGCAGCTTGCACAGACCCATCCCCTCCGAGCCAGCCTTCATTTCACTAACTGAAGCCGGTCAACCTTTTTTCACTCTGCTCCTGCAGAAGAGGCTTCTGTTCCTGTTAATAGCTTCTCCTTTGCACCTTTTTTGAAGACGGGTAATCGGAATCAGTCACAGTTATCACACGAAAAGAAAGTTTCAAATGCATCCAGTGTAACAGTATTAACACTTCTCATTAATACGTCATTAATTTCCTAATGAAAATGTTTCCTAGATTGCATTTGCCTTTTTCACAGCTGTACCACCCTGGCAGCTCAGTGTCACCTTGTCTAATACACACCATAACTTTCTCCTCCTCCGTGGTTTTGTCCTGGTGAGCCCTCAGCCAACATATTTGGTAACAACCTTTTCTTCTCGTTTTTCCTCCCTTCAAAGCTACCACCAGAAATTTTGAGCTGCTTAAGCAGAGCAATAAAATGTTAATACGTTCAATAACTTACAGCAGAATCAAATCTTTTCTTGAAAACAATCTAATTCTGAAGCCAGGATCCGCTACCTTTCCTGCAAAAGCACAATATGTAAGAAAAAAGACCAGCCTCAGCCGTGCTACACCAGGATGTTAACGCTTGCTTACCCTCTCGCTCACACTGGGAGAAATCTCTGACAGGCAATTTAACACAGGTATGTTCAAGAAAAAGCACAAAATATTTCTGGGAACGCATTTAGAGCCTTTTGTTTTACATACTGTAAGTAAATACATGATCACGGAATAGGATAAATGTTTTTTTTTCTCTGGGTAAAGCACGCTTTCTGGAGTGATGCAACAGACGTGATCAGAGGAAATCCCGCTACACCAGTGTGAAAGGTTTTGTATAACAGATTAGTAAAAACCTTAATAGATTATAAGCACACAGCAATGCAGTTTACTGTTCAGCTTGCACAACCGTTTTTAACGGAAGCATGGAGAGAAACATTAACAAGTAAATGCAATAGTGGCAGGATGGATAAAATATAAATACCTTAACTTTTGTAGTATTTCACTATTAATAGTCTTGCTAAACAAGACCTGGTTAGGATTTCACAAGGACAATGGAAATTTGCAGGAAATTTTGCTTAACAAGCATGCTGACATCTAAAAATCTATGCTAATGCATGCAATTACACTAGTACCTATTTTCAGTGACCCAAGTCCTTACCTAGGTGGGACAGAGTCCATCTGCAATCTCTCCTGCATCTCCTCTTCATTTCGAGGAAATTATCACCCAGTGCCTTTGCAAGGTTTGATGGAGTGTGGTACTGGACCGCACAGAGCCATTAACCATGATCGTAAAGCATGTTGAAGAACAGCAAGTGTCTTATATAGCGCCAGAAGGCAGTTCCTTTTTATGTCCTCTTTAGAAAGCAGCAAACCACCCTGCGGGCTTTGGGTGACCCATTTTCAACACACGGCCCTGAAATGTAGATGTATTTTTAGAAGACACGGTCCCAAGCTGAGTGCCTTGCTAAGAAAGAAGAGGCAAGCTGAAGGGAAGGGGCCATCCCCAAAGCCGCGTGGTGTCTTGGAAGTGCCAGCGCTGTGTAAACCCTGCTCTTCCAGTACTCTGTCCACTCCATAGTTTGAAGTTGATAAATAGCATTTCAACTCCATTCTGCCTATCAATGTCAGGAAGGGAGAGGGAAGAAGTCAGGCTTTACAATCAAGTAACAACCATGGTTATCCCAAGGTGTGTATGGAAAATCATGCCAGAATGATGTAGCCAACACTGGCCATTGCATCCAACCTTTGTACTGGACTCATCCCTACCCTGCAGACCTAGACATGACTGTTTCCAGCGTTATTAGCCAAAAAGCATTTCCCTGCCCACTGTTACTATACAGGCAGTCAAGAAAAAGGCAACCCAGATGTCCGTGGCATACTTTGCCCAAGCCAGGCACCCACCCACCCCTTCTGTATGGGGTGATGGAAGAGTTAACAGCCAAGACTGAAAAGATCATAGACATGGTTGCGAAGTTGCTCTCCATGATCTTTAAGAAGTTGTGGAGATTGGGGACATCCCAGAAGACTGGAAGAAGGCTAATGTCACCCCCATTTCAAGAAGGCCTTAAAGGAGGATCCAGAAACTTATAGGCCCATCAGTCTTAATTCAGTCCCTGGGAAAGTTATGGAACGAATCCTCCTGGGGGCAATCACAAGTCAAATGAAGCACGTGACTGGGAAAAGCCAGCACGGATTCACCAAGGGCAGATCGTGCTGGGCAAACCTGATCGCCTTCTACGACAAAGTAACCTGCTTGGTTGATGTGGGGCGAGCAGTGGACATTGTCTACCTGGATTTGTGCGAGGCATTCGATACGGTTTCCCACAGCCTCCTCCTAGAGAAACCGACGCGTTACAGTCCAGACAAGTGGTCTGTGCGGTGGGTGGGGAACTGGCTGACCGGCTGCACCCAGAAGGTGGTGGTAAATAGCTCCTTTTCAAACTGGCAACCTGTCACAAGTAGGGTCCCTCAGGGATTGATACTGGGCCCAAAGCTGTTTAGTATCTTCAGAAGTGACCTGGATGATGGGATCAAGTGTACCCTGATGAAGTTTGCTGATGATACCAAACTCAGTGGGGAAGCGGACACTTGAGAGCCACCCTGCGGAAAGACCTGGACAGGCTGGACCACTGGGCTAACAAGAACCTTATGAAGCTCAACAAAGACAAATATAAGGTCTTGCACCTGGGAAAACACGATCCAGGAGCGCAGCACAGGCTGGGATCTACGCGGCTGGGGAGCAGCTCTGTGGAAAAGGACCAGGGGGTCCTGGTGGACAAGCAGCTCAGTATGAGTGAACAGTGTGCTGCTGCGGCAAAGCAAGCCAACAGGATGCTGGGTTGCATCAACAAGGGCATCACCAGCAGAGATAAAGAAGTCACTATCCCACTCTACTCAGCGCTTGTCAGGCCACACCTGGAACACTGTGTTCACTTTTCATCCCTGCTACACAAAGAAGCTGTGGACAGGCTGGAGAGGGTCCAGAGAAGGGCCACAGAGATGATCCAAGGACTGGGAAGCCTGCCCTAGGAGGAAAGGCTGAGAGAACTGGCTTTGTTCAGCCTTGACAAAAGAAGGCTTAGGGGAGACCTTATCACCATGTTCCAGTACTTACAGGGTGGCTACAAAGAAGACTGAGACTCCCTTTTTACAAAGAGTCACGTGGAAAAGACGAGGGGTAATAGGTACAAGTTACTCCTGGGGAGATTCCAACTGGACACAAGAAGAAAATTTTTCACAGTGAGAACAATCAGCCATTGGAATAATCTCCCCAGGGAAGCAGTGGATTCCCCAACATTGGACACTTTGAAAATTTGGCTGGACAGGGTGCTGGGCAGTCTTGTTTAGACCGTGCTTTTGCCAAAAAAGTTTGCACCAGATGATCCTTGAGGTCCCTTCCAACCTGGTATTCTATGATCTGCTTTATAAAGTGTAATGCAAAGAATCAGGACAGTTCCCTCACCGTGCAACTAATGAGGATGGCAAATGGCATCCAGGCAGGAGATCAGAGGCAGGAAAGCTGCAGCCTATTTGAGGCCTCTTGTTTCCTTGGGTCTTTCGCCCTCACTGCATCTCAGATACTCAGCTAATTGGAGTTGCATATTTCCAACATATGTTTTCAACTGTAATTTGATGCAGCTGTTTCACACTGTAACTACAATCTGAAATGATTTAATTATAACATGCAGGCATCAGGAACAGCAATGAAATTACAAATAACAACCATACAAATGCTAATAAATGCCACTTTGTTGGGATGGAGAAAAGAAAGAAAATACTTCATGGGAGCAATTAAAGGATTTTTTTGTAAGCAGGAAAATGAACTGGCCTTCAAAACATTTTGATAGTTTCATTTGCAGGTGAAGCAAAGGTCTGTTGAACAATTGGTGGGGGGAGAAAAAACGTATCTCATGGCAAGGTTGCAAGAAGACGTTCATGTGTGGGGAAACATGCAAACCAATGAACACTAATAAATTGTCGCTGCACAGCAGTTTCAGGTTCAGAACATTTGTAACAGCTTCAAACACGGAAAAGCCCCTTTGAAAAGCAGGGAGTTGAAGGAACTCAATATTTCCTGCAAGCACCAAGAGCAGATTTTGCAAACAACTGCAAAGCCCTTTGGTCATCTGAAGCCTGACTCTGCTCTTGTTCAGGTCCAGTATCTGTCCTGCAATTCCCCTTCAGTTAGTCCCGATGAAATATCAGCAGTGTCTCAGAGCAGAGCCATCCCTATCCCACGTAAGTCCGATACCTTACGTTACTCTGATTTCCCATCAGATTTCTACAACCCCAACAGGAATAAAACCTGAGGCGTTACAGATGCTGTGGCACTTCTACAGAGAAGCGGCAATAAGCTGTATCCTGCACAAAATCTGAGTTAACTGCAGTTTGCGTGATGAGTATTTCCCTTGCTATTTCAAGGCAGTACAACAGTCTCCAACACTTGCCCTGGGCAGTCTGGATGACGGTCTGAACAGGGAGAAGATGCCACCTGGAAGAAATGACATTCTAGCCTACATACCTACAACTTTTCAGACATCGTCTGGTTTTGGACATTTATTTCCAAAGCACTTACAGAACCTTCAGTGGGAAAGCAATCTATAAAATGTATTGCAGCATTTACCATAGGACATATTATACAAAGGATTGGGCTGGCATTTAATCACAGTATTCTCAGCGCCTTGAAAAGCCAATGCTAAGAATCTCCTTTACCTTTTCTGACAGCATCACTCCTCCTTTGCCTCCACGGAGAAAAGGTACGTGTCCCTGAGTAAATGTGACAAAGTATGTGTGCAGAGGGGAGAAGTTTGCTCTCCGTAAATACATTCCTAAATCCCACGTTTTGTTATTGCCATGTGCGACTCCAATAAAAGCCTTTGTTGTGTGTGATTTGCAAAATGTTATAATGCAAACTTATAGCTGCGATTCAGTTTGCTTCCTCGAGCTGGAAAGGTAAACATGACAAGGAAACAACACTTGCACAAACCTCTTTACACATCAAAGGGGAATCACTGGAGACGAGCTTAAAAGGGCTTCATTTATGTCCTCACTAATGCAAAGAGCACAACAAAGCTGCAGTTCAGTATGTCCACTAAATTAAGAGGGAAACGACAGGATCTTGAGGTGGGCTTTGAAACCTGATTTGCATCAAATAGCCACTCCAGAGAAAGGTAAATCTTGAAAAGCAGTAATAAAGACAAAATGTCTACATTAGCATTACACCATTTTGAAGTGAATCCCCCTTCATCCCCCTTCCCTGTCTGGGTCCTGCTCGCAGAGCTATTTGGGTGTGCACAAACAAGTCTCCTTTTGGTAGAAACCGAGCTGTAAGATTTGCACCAGGCTAACTCAGGCAGCTAATGAGAGTGTCAGGGACCGAATCACTGCTTGGTCCTTCAGACATCCACGAAGCAAAACTACGTGGTAGGAAAGTTTAATGCATGAGACCAGGTTAAACAGTCCAGAACAAAGCTCTGAAATCACATGTAGTATAGCAGCAGGGGCCTTAGCACCAAATCCTTTGCTCTACTCATCTATCCAAATCAAGATTAATTCCTTGTGGGAACTGAGACGATGTGGTCTCAGTCAGAAAAGCAAAACGAATTACTGCGTTCTGCCTTGAAGTTCTTTAATGACAGCTAAGAGTGAGATCTCATTTAATTTTCCTCTTCTGTAACTGCATAACTGAGGATTTAGCCCAGGAACACCAAACCTTTATCTGAAATATGATTTACCTCCGGATTCAGACACCTTAATTTAGGTGTCTATGTATGAGCTAGAAGGTCTGCTCAGTTGCCAATACCTGGGCAACTAGTGCTATTTGAGATACCCTCAGGTATCTTCGCTTTGGCCTCTAAATCCCATTCTAGACTGACACAGGTCTTCTGTAGGTCCTGCATCATGTCTGCTGGTCCATGAGGAAATATACCTGCTAGGACTAGGAGAACAAAATGAAACATGGTGTCTCCCAGAAGAAGGAGTGTGCCATCTCCAACATAAGTTCTGATTCATCTTTTACCTTACTGAGCGCTGTGGTTTAAGCCCAGCTGGCAACAAAGCACCATGAGGCCACTCGCTCACTCCTCCCCCACAGTGGGATGGGGAGGACAAAATATAAAGAAAAGCTCGTGGGCCAAGACAAGGACTAGAAGGGATCACTCACTGATTATGGTCACAGGCAAAAAACAGACTCAACTTGGGGAAAAAACAAAATCAATTTCATTTACTACCAATCAAATCAAAACAAGCATAATGGGAAGTAAAACAAAATCTTAAAACACCTTCCCCCCACTCATTCCCAGCTCAACTTCACTCCCCGCTTTTCCCTACCTCCTCCCCCCAGCGACGCAGGGGGATGGGGAATGGGGGTTGGGGTCAGTTCATCACACGTTGTCTCTGCCGCTCCTTCCTCCTCAGGGGCAGGACTCATCACTCGTCCCCTGCTCTGGTGTGGGGTCCCTCCCACGGGAGACAGTCCTCCATGAACTTCTCCAACATGAGTCCCTCTCATGGGCTGCAGTTCTTCACGAGCTGCTCCATCATGGGTCCCTTCCCTGGGCTGCAGTCCTTCAGGCACAGACTGCTCCAGCGCGGGCTTTCCCATGGAGTCCCAGCCATCTTGGGGGACATCCCCCTGCTCCGGCCTGGGCTCCTCCCCAGGTTGCAGGTGGGCATCTGCTCCCCTCCACAGGCTGGGGGGGGGACAGCCTGCCATCTCACCACGGGCTGCGGGGGGCATCCACCTCCTCCCCTGCTCCTCCTCCTCCTTCTTCACTGACCTTGGTGTCTGCACAGGGGTTCCTCTCACATCCCAATCCCCCTACTCACTACCGGTTCCTCTTCTTAAATCTGTTCTCCCAGAGGCACTACTGCTGTCACTGATGGAGGCGGGTCCCGACTTGGAGCCGGGGAAGCTTCCAGCAGCTTCTCACAGAAGCCACCCCTGTGGCCCCTTCCCTGCTACCAAAACCCCACCACACAAACCCAAACCACTGAGATAAACTTGTGTCATTTCACTGAGGTTTTTTTTATCATGCCTGTTCTCAAAAACAGTTACAGGTAAGACAAAACTATAGCTCTCCTGTGCTACAGGAGCCTGGAAGCAACGACTCCAGGCAGGACAACACAGAAGAAACCCCTTAAAGACACCAAGTGTGGAAAACTAACTTGCGAATTAGAGCAAGCAGAGATTTTCCTAATGAGCAGCATTAATCAGCTTAAGGGTTGTAAAGAAACATTTAGGTGTCTGGAAGTAAGTTTGCTTGGAGAGATCCACACTAGCTTCCAAAACAAGTGGGGGAGAGATGTCTTATCAGGTCTCCATACCTGCAAATAGCCACCATCACCTACTGAAATATTTTACAAGTCTCTAACGTATGATAGTTCTATCAAAGGCAAGATAATTAAAAAACACTACGACCTAGACTGATCCATTGGAAATGATGGTTGACCTGTTTTATCATCTTAAAACTAGCAGTGCTACCCCACTGCGAAGAAGCCAGGGTTAGTCCTGCTTGGCTGCAGTCCAAGGACAAAACTGAAGTTTTTTTCATAAATGCACCTCCCTTTACATAAATTCAAAGACTGAGGCCCTTAGCTACCACTACAACCATCTAACCTGACCTCCCATGGACTCAGGCCACTGTATTTTCGCAGAAGCTGAACTAAGCTTACGTTTTTGAAAGATAGCTGTAACAAATCTCCATTACCTGACAGCTTTTATGTTCCCAGTGGCTCACCCGCTACAGGGTAATGTGATTATGCACAGCTGAGACACCAGGTTTCATGGTCAGTGTGAAAGCTACCCAGTTCTCTGGCTTAACAGCAAAAATTGTGATCCTTTTTTCAGAGTTTAATACAAGTGAAAAGATTACCTTCAGACTGGCTCCATCTCACAAATGGCTTAAATCCCAAACAAGCCTCAGTCCTGCTTTGTCTGGGTCAAATCATACTCTGCCACCTTGCACAACTTTTATTCCTCTGCTCCACTCTCTCTGCATTGACTACGTCAACAGAAGTAAAGAGAAGCCAATTCAAACAGACATAAGTCATCCTGAAATTAGGAGGGATTTGATTCTGGTAGTACCCTTGGCTACCACTGGTGTAATATTACATGTCCAACATACCTAAATTGATCAAGTTCACGAAGGCTGTAGTTACCTGCAAGACTTCCAAAGTTGTTAAACAGCGTCGGTCCCAGTACCGACCCCTGAGGAACCCCACTCGTCACTGCTCTCCACTCGGACATCGAGCCGTTGACCACAACTCTTTGAGTGGGACCATCCAGCCAACTCCTTATCCACCAAGTGGTCCATCCATCAAATCCATGTCTCTCCAATTTAGAAACAAGGATGTCGTGTGGGACAGTGTCAAATGCTTTGGACAAGTCCAGGTAGATGACGTAACCCCGTCGTAGAAGGCCACCAAATTTGTCAGGCACGATTTGCCCTTAGTGAAGCCATGTTGGCTGTCACCAGTCACCTCCTTATTTTCCATGTGCCCTAGCATAGTTTCCAGAAGGATGTGCTCCGTGATCTTGCCGGGCACAGAGGTAAGACCAACTGGCCTGTAGTTCTCCGGGTCTTTCTTTTTTCCCTTTTTAAAAATGGGTTTTATGTTTCCCCTTTTCCAGTCAGTATTTAAATTCTGTATTTAAACTAGATATTCATCCACGTAGATCTGGTAATCTACAGGTATTCACTAAATCACTAGGGAAAATGTTTTCTGAGTAGTTTCTGCATCTCAAGCCTATTGCACTTTCAAGTCTCCTACCTGAAATCCAGTCTCTCAGCAAGGAAGCTTAGAGAAACTTCTTTCTTAGCACAAAAGCTGATGTGGCCTTTTTCCTCAGTTCTAAAACAGACAAATGCGAATTGGTCTTGGTAGCAGCACTGGGCAACAAGTGACTGTTACAGAGAACGACCTTTAAACTCATGCCTTATAGTCAACAGCAAATAAAGGGAACCGGGAGAAACTTTCAGGATCTTGAGATCAGTGGCCACAATAGTGAAAAAATATTGACCCAATATTTCTTTGTACGGCTCATTTAGGACATCAATATCCAAGTATTTGTCAATTTTTGTCTTAAAATATGTATATCTAAACTATAAGGTCAGGGAGAAGGGACCATCTTTTTCCCTTCGTTAGAAAGCATCTACGTACACTGAGGCTTGACCGATTATTAAGGCTTCCAGATTCCAGTGTAAATTAAAAGGAGAAAATTGAGGGATGCAATTATGTGAAAATCTTACAAATCACACCGAGCAACTCTAACATCTTGAATCCCACCTTTGAAGCGTTCAGTCTGTTAATGGTCTATGCCTTGGCTAGTGTACCAGGAGGGTGAAAGGGGGCTACTCCTTGGATACAGTCATTACAATTCAGTGATTTCACCTCCTTTCCCACGAATCTGCAGTTTAACAAGACTGACAGTAAGCAGGGAAGCCTGGGTCACCACCATATGGCAGCACAGCAAGAACAGACCACCAAAACGTGGAAAATTGAGAATTTAAAAAGCTGCCTTGAATCTTGAGTAACGACAAAAAGCTTCTGTACATTTGGAAAAAGAAAAAAAAAATATCTTACATTTCGCCACAGAGAGCCAAGCTCTGACAGCTCTTTGGGGGCTTTTGCAGGTCCTAGTGCTTTTACAGCTGTGTCTACCAGTACTCCTCACTAACACTTTCAAATTAATTCCAACACTTCCCACATAAAAAGCAGAACTTTTGGAAACAGGGATAAAAGAAAGTGTGATAGATTCAGCTATTAAAAAAAAAAAAAAATCCTGTTCCTTTCTCTCTTTTTTAATGACTGTGGTAAGATCTCTGGTGGGTAAGAACGTGCTGCTCAGGGCCAAACCAGAATTGTGTGGGACCCATTCCAGTCCCTCTGGATGCAGGAATAATACAGAGGAGACAAAGGCTCCATTTCCATGGCTTTGAAATGATGGAGAGAAAGGATGAAAAGGGCTCTGCATCCCTTTTGAATTAGTTCAGGTATCAGTCTGCTCCTCTCCAGCACGACGTTGCTCTCACAGCACAGCTTGTTTGGAAAATGAGATTCATGGACACAAGACCCTTTTTTGAGCCCTGGAGTAACAAGTCAATTTATGTAGAAGCAACAAGAGTGCACGATAATGAAAGATTTTTTCTTCTCTGCGCGACTAGAGGTGTGTGTTTAAGGTAGAAAGCCTTAACCAATCTCACCAGGGAAGGACCACTAAGTGCCTTTCACACACTGAAGCTGAGAAGCAATAATGTGGTCTGTGGACAGAGGATGGAGAAAATACCCAGCAGACAGGAGGATCCCAGGTTTCACAGTAAGTTAAAACATTATTTGACTACCTATTGCACAGTGAAGCCAGTATGGATGCAAAGACACTCCAATGCTTCACCGAAGAGGAAACAGATCTTTCTCAGGAGAGATCAGTGTGATGCTCTGAGACATCTTTTACTTGCTTAAAAGGGCTTTCCCTTGTGCACTCACATTTGCACATACACACGGCACATACGTTCAGTTCGTGCCATTTTTACTGTAAGTAATCATCAGGTCTAAATACAGCCACAGCAGGGCTTGGGGAATTTTTTTTCACCTTTAATAATGAGTTTAACATGACCATAGCATGGTATTCCAGCCACCCACCGTGCTCCTCCTTATCAGTTGCGTGTTCTCTCTCCAAGTGATGCAGGATCTGGGTGCGAAAGGTTGCACCTGAGGTTTTTACCCCTTGCACAGGGCACCCCCATTGTGGGCTGACCCCAGCCCTGCTCTCCACCACCTCAGAAAACCTCTGTTGATGCAGTGATGAAGATCTCAGGCCTTTGTCCATCACGGTGGATTCAAACCTGCTTGAGCAAAGGGAGTTAGCAGCTAATGACAGAAAATGCCGTGGCACATTTTTAACGGAGAGATGGCAGACTATTCAGCACTGCAGCACACGGGTTTATGTATTTTTTTCCTCCCATCCACAGCCCAGACAGCAGCGCTGTCACCAGAAACCCTGTTGTCGACAAGCCGTGAGCTCCCCTTCACTTCTGGATCTCAGCATATGATTGTAGGAAATAAGTGGCCGCAGAAGTATATGGCTATGACAAAGCCAAGGAGAAGCGAGCAACACATTCCTCAAAACTTTTTGTCTTCCTCCAGATGGTACATCTCCCCAGAGCTCTTCTGAGAAATGCAAGCCCCTGGGTTACTGCCAGGGGAGCTAATGTTACAGGGCATGAAAATGAGGACAAACAGGTAAGAGAGAATGGCACAGCTGCTAGCTGGCACCATCTAAAAATCAAGACTATTCTTTCCCTGTCTCCCCGTGAAGCCCCCTTCATGTGCTGAAACAAAAAGCGCTAATTTGACTTCCCGCTTGGCTTTGTTGAATTTTGACATGTCCTCAGTCAAGCAAGATCCCCTCCTTCAATCAGCCACCATTTTCTTGAGACGTTAGAAAAGGAGGAAGCTAAAGTAATTATTGAAAACTCATAAGCAGCAGCTTTAGCCTAATTACCATGACTCCTTTTTAATTTTTTTTATTGATTGCCTCCCATGAATACACAAGTATTGACTGAACTCACAGAGTCTTGTGCTGCTGTGATAAGAACAGCAGCCAGTGAAAAACAAAATGCAATTAGGTGACCCAATATCCTGCTAAACATTTGGGATTCAAAAAAAGAACGAAAAAAAGAAGGAAAAATAAAACCTGGAAGAAAACACACACATTTGTGTCCTCCACAGTTTGCCACAGATTTGCTGTCTATGCTTGGGAGCAACGTCCTTGTCAAGAGAAAGTGTTTTATTTCCTACGTTGTCAATGTGGCTGTATTTAATTCCATATGGCCAGGGCTTGACCCAAAGCCCCAGTCTGGATGACCTACTAGCTTCAATGACCTTCAGATGGGGGGACTGGCCATCTCTTACTTTCACACCCAGCAAAGTCTGCCTTGAAAGGTCGCAATCCCCAGAACGCCTTGCTGCACAAAATCCATAAAGCCAGCTAACCAACTTAAAACACAAACAAAATCCCCAACCAGTTATCTTGCAAAACCACAGCTCAGAACTCGGTCGCTCTCCTCTACGTGCAATACATCACATGCTTTGTAATATGTTCCTATTTATTGTTCTGCTAAATTTCTTTGCTGGCCTTCTTGGCACTACGGATTCCCATCTTAACCCAGATCCATCCAAAATACGTTGTGGCCAAATGAATTTTTGTGGGGGTTTTTTGTTTGTTTTGTTGCTTTTTTCCTCCTCCTGGGTCTACCTAGTTCTTTGACCTGTTCAACTTATATCAACCAGTAAAACAAAATGAAACTTGTTCATATTTTCAGATGTTGAACGGCTACCTAGTTGGGTTCTGTTCTTACCACCAAATAATTTTTTAAAAGCTGCTTCAACTGGAATAATTCAGTGAGTAATTTTTATCACCCTCATTCAGTGGAAAAAACTCTTTATTCCATAGCAGCACCTGCAAGTATAACAGAAGAAAGAAATTATATCCTGACCCCTGAGATTCATATGCTTTCAAACAGACAAGGCAACTTCCATTAGGCTCATACTGATAAGCGTTGTTTTGACGTGGCTAGGGATTACAGGAATTGATTTCTTAGTTTTTTTTAAGATATGATAAGCATAAGTACTGGAGAAGAACTACTGAGTTAGCAGATACCGCTCTCTTCATCACTGTTCCATTCCAGCTAGTAATGATTTTTTTAAAGGAAAATAAACCATACGTGAATTCTTAGCATTTAAAACTAACGTTATGTTTCGAACTCAGACCACCACTGGAGCTACTTTGGCTTCTGAACCATGTGGCTCCTTGACTACGCATTATTCAAAAATACTCTTGACAGCAGGTCAAAGAAAAAGAAGATATTTTCATATTTTCTAAGACCTTCAGTTAATGTGAATTCTATTAAGTTATAAAGTGCTGTTACAAGCAAAACAATGGTTCTCTACAATTAATTTTTAATGCAGCCATGTACAGTACTATTACGAACAACTCACTGACATCCCCAAATAAACTGAGTTCGTATTTGCAGGTTCTCTTATATCTTTCTCCTTTTCTGGCAGTCTAAGGACAGCATGACATCAACAACCAGGGAAACGAAAACATGTGTCAGTGCAACTCTGGCCACGGAATGATGAAAAACAACGGAGATTCAGCGATTTCATTTCCACAGGACAAAAACTGCTCATCGCCACCGAGCAGACAGCTGGTGGATGTATCCAGGTACTAAGCAGACCCCAAAGACTGATGCAAACCAAGGAACGATCTCAACAATGTTAAATAAATGAGATATAGGTAAGGTTCCTACCACTCAAGAGTGACTTCAAGCCAATTAAACAGAGTTCCCAGTGTGCTTCAAGGAACACTTTCATGCTCTCGTTCTGGGTCAGGATTCTGCTAATCAGTTCTGGGGTATGACCAATGAAAAAGAGAGAGGGCTTTCATTAACTTAGTGTCTCATCTTTCTACCCCCTGCAGTCAGAATGAACTTAAGATACCTGCACCCTTGGATAAAGCCAGAAGTTGAAGCCAGAACTGTGCATGGAGCATATCAATTCCACACATAGGCAGGAAGGCCAGTAAATTATAATCAAGTCCATCCAAAGACCTCATTTAAAAGGTGCCAGTTCTTGTTTAATACTACTGGAAGACTCAATCTGTCAAATGCTTTCCTCGCCTAACACAGTAACAACCACAGAAGATGAAAGTCGGTTCAGTCCGTTCTTTCTTTGGAAACCTGGAAGTGACCTGAAGGGATGGATGGAGAGTTGTGAAAGGGTTTCAAGGACTGTCTAGGCAGCTGATGGGACTTGTCCTGGAGCCACAGTTCAGTTCACCTAATACAAAAGTGAATACAAAAAAATACCGTACTTCTTCCCGCTCCCTCCTCACACACTCATTTTTGATCAGCCAAAGGGAGAGAGTCACCAGCGCCTGGTAAATGCTTTGGATAAAAATCCATATATTGAATTCAGAGAAATGAAATAAAATGAGAGCTTGACAGAACATCCATTATGGTGTTTGCAAAATAGCCCTTTCTTATTTTTAGGTTTTGAAAGTTGATAACTTTGGCAATTTTCAAGATCAGATGGAACTACATTTCGATATCTCATTCCAGCCTCTTAGGGCCATATTTAGTGAATGAACGCAAAACCACCTTGGTGGAAGGAGAAAAAACCTGTAATACAGCAAGAGCGGGGGCTACTTGGGAGTCTGACTGCCTTGCCTTTACTTTACTTTAAGATAATGATCCTAAACTACCAAAAATATACACACACACGTACAGTTTCCTCTATTACACACATGCATCTGCACTGCAGCCACTCTTCTTGAGAATGAAAATTCACTTCACTTCCATGCTAATTTAGTACCTTTCAAATAATAGACTTCTCTTCTTTGTGCCATGGGGGAAAAGCACTCCAAAATGCTGTTACATCACTGGAGGAAAAAAAAAGCATCACTTTTAATAATTAAGGGATGACTGTAACTAAGCCTGCTCATTTTAAGCAACGAGACTTGTCAAATGGATCATTAATGACAGAGAATGGGTATGGAAACAGCAGTGAAAAACTGCCATCATGGCCACCAATTAAAAGCCACTGTAAAAAATGCAATACTTTCCCAGACTTATTCTACTGCTTTTCTATTTCTTTTTTTACAGTCATGACAAACAACATCTGTCCTTGCCCAAACAGCGATGTGGTCACTGTTGGCTTGCTAAACCGGGTCAGAAAAGGACAACGAATCCAACCACTTCAGGTCTTCTTAGGTCCCAACCACCACCACGTATTGCCTGAGACTCTGAGTGCCTATTAATGAGGCAAAGATCCTCATTTATAATTACCATTCATGCAACACTTAATACTCTCATTGAAAGCATAAGTGGCAACATCAAGTTTCCACATGCTATCAACATCTCCTACAGAGTTATTTGAGAAAATACAGTGTTTTTGTGTTATAGAATAAATTAGCCTTTTCCCTCACTTCAGGGATGGGGATGCAGCACGGGAGGGCAGTGTCATGGCTGGTATGGTACAGGTCAGATGAGCTACTCCACTTTTCCAGATGAACAAATGTTAATGAGATAGAGACAACAAACAATATAATATTAAGATGCTTTTAATGCATTATTCCCAACTGTTTTTTCAGGGGGAGAAATCAGCAGGTGTAGTGAGATAGTTAAATAATGTATGTAGGGCTAATTAACAGGTGCAACGGGCTATCCAGGATTATTCAGACATATTAAATGCAGGGGATGGGATGGGCTGTCAGCACTTACAACTTTTCACTAAATTCAGCTCTAAGTAATATAGCTTCACAATAAAACACACTTTTAAGATAAAAAAAATTCTTCCAAGAAGATTTTTTCCCCTCTGTTTCACAAAATATTGACCTGCTCTTTCTGGTTATAAAACCAACCTAAAATTAAATTTAACTCAAGCAGTAACTTCTTTTTTTTTTTTTACTGAAACTGGACAAGGAAAGTGGACAGTCAATTTCAGACTTTTTGCCTGAAAAAAATCCCCAGCACTTACACACAAGCTCAATACAAACAATTTCACCCTCTGCAAATACATTGTAAAATGAAGTACTACGGTTGTTTCAAAATCCACCACAAAAGATTATAATTTGTGTTAGCTGAGAAAACACAACTGCACATTGTCAAAACTACAGGCACAACTAAAGTAAAGAGCATGTTGATACTGGAACTCAGGCAGTGTTCACACAGTGCTCTTGCTCAAAGTATAACGGGTGTTTTAGTTAAAAAAAGTGAATTTTGCCAGCATTTCTAATTGGAAAGACAGAATCATTAATATCTGACTATTTCCAAATGCTAAATAGAGACAAATATTTAACATTGGTTCAGAGGGAGTGATTTCCTGTTTGTATCATAACAGATAGATTTTTTAAGCCATCTTCCATCCCAACTGTTAAGCAGACCCAGTTCTGCCCAGCTGGCAGCCTTGAAGGAAGATGCCAGTTGCGCATGGGATGGAGAGAGCTGTTCTCCTGTAGCACATCAGACTACAAAACTGTCTTTACTTGTCCATACTGTTTTTCCAATCAAAAATACAGTTGTGGGATGGCTTTTTAGTCAAGACAGCTAAAGATACTCCCTTGCTCAGTCTAACATTGAAGGATTATTTATGTTATCCTTGAGAGCTGCTTTTAGAAACACATCCTCTCTTGAACTCCTCCTAGCAGATCTCTTGCTTGTGGCATAAGAAGCAGCTGGCATCAGACACTGGTCTTGGACTTCTGCCACTGGAGGGAAGGTTTAGGTATCGGGAATGCAAAGACCATCTTCACCTTAATGGTAGTTTTGTCTCGCTGTATTGGTCTGTTTTGCAGATCACCACAATCCTACATCCAAAGCAGTTAGATTTAGATTTACTTTTTTATAAATGGTCTTAAAGGAAATGGAACGGATTGGGTATTAGGAAAAATTTCTTCACCAAAAGGGTTGTCAAGCATTGCAACAGGCTGCTGAGGGAAGTGGTTGAGTCACCATCCCTGAAGGTATTTAATAGATGTGTAGATGTGGCACTTAGGGACATGGCTTAGTGGTGGACTTGGCAGTGTTAGGTTAATGGTTGGACTCGATCTTAAGGGTCCTTTCCAACCTAAATGATTCTATGATTCTATGACTTTGTGGTTAAAATCTTCAAAGATGGGCATGATTCTTTCTAAAGCCTGAGCTGGTCTGAAGTTTCGATCCCAAGTCTGCTGCATATATACCCTTGCTTTGGTACATGGGGACGATTTGGAAGGGCTGCCGCACATTGCAGTAACTCCCTGGAGACTCACCTGGGCTCCATTACACACCTCACCTATTTGCAAGAATTAATAAAAAATGTAGGTCTACGCTGAAGGTGGAACCTTAGTATGAACATGTGTTCCTGTATTAACAAAGACATTTAAAATATGAAAATTCAGTCATATTTCAACCACAGCGCTCAACTCAAAGGCTCTTGCCTATCCTATGAATATCCTCCATATTGAGGCAGTCACGCTCTGCAAGCCTTTTTTTCTCCGCTTTATCCAATGGTGCAAACCTCCAGCATAGATACAATTGATGTTATTGTAGGTGGGATCTGTAACTCCATGGGGAATCATTCCCAATGGCTAATTTCAGCACAGAGAGGCTCACCGCCCTGGACTCTCCTTGCATTAAGAGTTTTGAACTGCCCCTGACGAAGGTTTTTTCTCCCCAGTACTACACAGAGTTTTGAACCTGCTAGACACAATTATCAGTTAAGAAATAGCCATGGCTTAACAACTGTGTGAGACTTTGGATCAACTGTTGTCTCTTGCTGACACACAACATTTCTAAAATGTTCACGGATGGTTCCCACCCAAGAGACCAGTACTGCTGCAGTGGTCAGTCTGTCTCATCACCTATTCCCAGACATCCTCCCAAACCAACTGGCATTTGCCTCTTCAGAAAATTACCCTGGAAATAAACTTGCACGCAAACAAGGACCTGAAGACAATCAGCACAAGTTTAAAACCACACCAAACTCAAAGTGTAATTTTTCCTTGCTATTTCCCAAGGTTGCAGCAACTTTCTCGCGAGTCCCACGCGAGACCCTGGAAGTTGGCACAGTCTGAAAATGCAACTGTGCCCTTGTATGGTAAAACCCCAGTGATGAACAAATGGGCTCGCTGCATAGGAAAGGCAGAAGAAGAACCCAAATGATGTTCCACGTGTGTCACTTCTGGGGCTTCATTATTAAATACAAGGCAGAGGTTGACTGACTGGAGTTTCCACTCCAAATTTCCAAGCTGCAAATTAAGCCTCAAAAATGCTATGCAACTACTTAACGCATGTAGTTAATATGTCTATGCACTAGAGTGCTTGCCCAGTTGTGTGGTAGCAAATTCTTACTCTCCCATATTGAATTTATTTATTTTATTTATTATTTTATTTTATTTATTTATTTTCCTCAGGCTATACCTGAAGCACCACTATTAAATAACAGCTACAGAATAAAAATGCAGCTTCTCCTGTACGTCCTCCCTTTTCCAAAACCTACAAGGCAAACTGCAGAATAAGAGCATCACAGGTCTTCCCGCATCCCTTGGTTCTTGAAATTAATTTGGAAGAAATCTTTGAAACCAGACAAAGACAAAGGGAATGCATGTCTCGTGCTTGTACACCCACACGCTCCATCCACTTGCATGTGAGCACACATACTGTATCCCTGTAGGAACAAACCTGGGGCTGATGACTTCTGTGTTAAAAGGAATGAATTGCTTCTCCTTGCAGTAAGGTCTGCAAACTGTTATCTAAAGATTTACTGAAGCTTTGCCCTCTCTGCTGTGCCCCCCCTTTCTGAATCTCAAACAATACATTTTTAATGTAATGTTTAAAGGTTTGATGAAAAAGTTTTAAGTGTCGACTTTTGCTCCAGCTCGTTCCCACTCAGCACTGCTTCACTGATGAACAAGAAATGCAGTTCTTCAGAGTACTTCAGAATGGGCTATTTGGGGACCTCCTAATACCATGGAAATGAGAGACCGCAGAAGATCTCAGTGAGCAGTCGAAGGTGCAGTGCAGGACAGCTGGTAGGAGCCTCAATTTCCAGCTCTGTTATTTCAACTCTCTAGTTCCAGTTCCAGTTGTGTTTACATGCTGCTCTTTCCTTTTTCTTTTTGTAATTCTATAGCAAGGGGTGCAGCATATTGAAGTAGTACAGGGGTTTTGTGACAGAAAACCAGCTGATCAGTAGACATAAAGAGAAGAAACAACTTGTTCCCCATGAATCACCAAAGTATGTTGCCTCAAGCTCTTGGGTCCCTCAGTGCACACTGGACACCTTTCACTCAGCAAAATCATAGAATCACAGAATGGTTTGAGTTGGAAGGGACCTTCAAAGATCATCTACTCCACCCCCCTGCCATGGGCAGGGACATCTTCCACTAGACCAGGTTGCTCAAAGCCCCATCCAGCCTGGCCTTGAATGTTTCCAGGCATGGGGCATCTACAACTTCTCTGGGCAACCTGTTCCAGCATCTCTCCACCCTCACTGTAAGAAAGTTCTTCCTTATGTCCAATCTAAACCTACCCTCTTTCAGTTTAAAGCCATTACCCCTTGTCCTATCACTACATGCCCTCATAAAAAGTCTCTCTCCAGCTTTCCTATAAGCCCCCTGTAGGTACTGGAAGGCTGCTAGAAGGTCTCCCTGGAGCCTTCTCTTCTCCAGGCTGAACAATCCCAACTCTCTCAGCCTGTCCTCCAGCAGCAGAGGTGCTCCAGCCCCTGATCATCTTCATGGCCCTCCTCTGGACTTGCTCTAACAGGTCCATGGCCGCCTGATGCTGGGGGCCCCAGAGCTGGACGCAGTACTGCAGGGGGGGTCTCACCAGAGCAGAGTAGAGCAGGAGAATGGTAGCACGTGCATTCATAAACACCTGAGTTCTTAATTACTATTAATGTCATTGCTAAAATAACATTTGGTTTAAAGCTGCTGCTCGAGAAGAAAGTAACCTTCGACTTTGAGAAATATTAAAAATAGAGCAATCTACACAGAGATGATGATTGACAGAGGGAGAGGTAAAGAGCAATGCTTAAATAATATATGTAAACCTGTAATTCAGCCTGACACAAATTCATTTTTCTTGCTATGACACACAGATGTAATCCAATCAATGAGCCAGTCTCCGTGGCAAAGCCATTATTTAAACAAAGCTGACTCGGCTTAAAAATGCAATACTTTGGGACAATTCAGGACTGTGATATTATGCACCATTTTGCATTGTGATGTGCTGAGAGATCCTACATTGATCTTGAAATAAAAAGCCAGCAACATTTTGACAGTTCATAGATTTCCCCCTTTCTCTTTGACTCCAGAATCCCCAAATGTGTTAAATAGTCCAGCGGCTACCACCTCTGCTTACTGCACCGGGTTTATGATCAATAAAAGCGAAAATAGAGAGCCTTCTTAAGACTAGCACTAAGAACACATAACTACTTAAATGCAGCTTTAACAATAGTGCTCTCTCCCTTTTGAAATAAGCATCCTTTTTTTTTTTCAAAGGATATTTGATTGCTGCATCCAAATGCATTACCAAAGCTGTACAAAACGGCAGAGAACATGGGAGAAAAACTATTTCCTGAGTCGGCGGATGAGATTGTACTTAAAGCACAGAACAGGGAGTTGGGAAACTTTGGTTCAGCTCCTGCTTCCATCCATAAAGCACCAGGGCTACTCCTGTAATTAAAGATCAGCAGATGCTCAAGCTATTTGCTAGATCAAGGCCAGGGGAGGGCAGAGCTCTACGTGATCGATCCCTTAATCTTCCCGGGTTTTCATTCCCCATCTGTAAAATGGGAGTAATTATCTTTCTCTTCTCTCATCCCTTGTTCGCCCTGTTGAGTTACATTATGCCCTCTTTTAATCCATCTATGCACTGCTGGGTCCCCAGTAGAGGTTGAAGGACCAATTCATTAACATAATGCACATAACAAACAGCGATATTGCACCGGTTGGATAATCTAATATGCTTTCTTCACCTCTGGCTTTTGTAGTTTCCCTAATCAGAGAAAGCACTGATTCATCTCAATTTAACAGATGTTGCTGAGCCACCTACCATTGGTTAAACTGGCTAAATACTACGGTGACTGTGCAATAAGTAGACAGGACTAGAAGCTATTCCGATACAGCTCTAAAAGTGTAATCTGATGTAAAATCTCCGACTAAAGCAAAAAGACTAACTTTTTTATTGATTTACAATGAAATTTCAGCACTGCAGTTTCAATGGAAAGAAAGATGAATTGTCTCTACGGATGCAGTTTGACTCTAAATGTCTCCGGAAAGACAGCACGCGCTTGCTAAGAGCTAATCATTGCAAGGTGAAATCCATTTCTCATATGCTACTTTGTTTTCAGAGATTAAAATCAAAGTCCTGGGGGTTTATTGCTCGGTGAATCAGCAATTGCAATTGCACTGCAAAACAATGCCAACCCAAAACATGACAGCTCTGAAGCAACTATAATCCAAAAGGGATTTGGGAGTTTACCCTGTAAAGCACTGAAAAAAATATTCCAAAGTTAAAAGAAGTTTTTGAGGACTTTTGTCATCAAAAACTCTTCCCATTTTGAAGCGTCAGTGCTGGCTCATGTCAGATAATCACATGGAACAACAAAATTATGCTTTTTACTGCTGTGATACAACCAAGAGCAGGTCTCCCCATGCTGTTTTTATGCGAGAGTTGTAACACCATGCAGTGCACAGATAGATCTAGCAGTGACTCAATAGGAGGTAGATCCTTGCAGCTCCTGGCCACCCTGCGTGATGGTTTTGGCAGCGCTCAAAACTGGGAAAAAACTAGTAAAGTTGGGACACTGTTCCCTTAGCAGACAGCCCTGTGCCTCCTCAAGACTCAAAGGAATCTGCTGTTACAGGCTAACAAAAAAATCCCTCCGTATTCTCCTTTCCGCTGCTCCACCTGAACACTGTTCCCATTGCACAGCTACCACCGAGCCTCTGACAGACGCAGCCTGCCTGGTCAAAAGCAGAATTAGGGAATATCAAGGCCACGTTAGATGGGACTTCGAGCAACCTGGGCTAGTGGAAGGTGTCTCTGCCCATGGCAGGGGGGTTGGAATTACATGACCTTTAAGGTCCCTTCCAACCTAAACCAGTCTACGATTCTATGATTAAAAAGCTATTAAAGCCTCAATGCTGCTGGCAGAAGGGTACCCATATGGGCTATATCTATTGAGCTGTATGTGGATAAGATCTTCAGCTGTGTAAGTCAGGAGAGATATAAAGACACCCCTGTAGCAAACAGTTGCAGGCAAGAATGGGAAACGAGAAATGAGGCCAAAGCTGGCAATTAATATAAAACTCTTTCGAAGTTTGTATAGAGGGATGTATCAAAAGAAGAGCATTAAGCATGTGTGTGTGACATCACATCTTAAAATCATGATGTAACAGTGGAGAAGGAAGCCTTAAATTAGTTTGCCTAATCCTGATGGGCTTAGCTGAGCTCCTCCTTGCCATCCCAACACAGATCAAGAGTGGCAGCAGCAGAAGCAATGCTTTGCTTGTGGGACAGGGCTGCATCTGGTCCACGCAGAGGCAGGAACACCTTGTTCTTACAGGAGAGAACTGAAAACACTATTATTACTGAAAATGCAATTAGTTAAGAAGAACAGCTTGAAAGGAAGGGTCAAGAGAAGACAGGGAAGTTGAGTTAATGAAGAAAAGTGTTTCCACCAAATTGCATTGAGACAGAATGTGCAACCAAGATGACGTTCTTCCCTTCGCTCGAGGTTAGAAGTTGGAGGCTCCTGGTGCTGCTCGAGTTGTTTAGCAATGGCTGTTGATGATGACCCCAAAACACAGGTAACTGGTGAATCTCTGGGAGTTACTGATTTCAAACAAGTCCAAACCACAGACCCAGAGTAGGAACTGGCAGTGATAGGCATCTTAGGAGAGGCTGGATTTTAATACCACTCATTCCTCTCCTGAGGGAGCCTAATAGCTTTTCATGATCAGGAAGAAAGTTAATAGACAAACACTATTATTATCAAACTAGATTAAATTTGGAACCATCATCCTTGACAAGTAGCCCTTTAAGGTGTAATTTGAGAATCACAGCAGGTGGAAATAAAAATAAAAATAAAAGGCCTGGCCTCAGTTATATTGTAAAGCTGGGTTATAATAAGATCCTGTAAGCTGAGGGAAGCAGCAAATTGCAAGGTGATACAGCAGATGATAAAAGCACAAAGTGAGGATGCCTCTCTTAATCAGGATGCAAGAAGACAGCCAGGCTGCATGCAACCTGCCCGCACCCCATCGTACGGCTACACCATTAACTCTGTGATGGGGAGAACAGGTTTCATGCATTACTTGTCCTCTACATCCTCTGTTTTCCCTTTAATTAGAGCCACTTGCAAGACGAAGCCTGCAGAAAGCATGGGAAGAAGCGACAGCGAGATGTTCTGAGTTTCGATCTGGTTTGCTCTTTTGATGGTTTATTTACCTTGAAAATAATGGGTGCTCCTTATTTGTTTTGGATGTTTCGATTCCTCATTTACCAAATCCACTCTAGCATTGGGGAACTCAACTCAGAACGCTTTTGTCCGAGTTTAAAAAGCTCTGCATGCCAGGCAGGTAGGATGTCTCACTCAACCATGGGTCCAAAAATAAGAGGAGTGCCCCCATTTCCACAAAGTTGCTCTAAACTCATCCTCTTCTGTTCACCATATTTAAAGTAAATGCTCATTTTCAGAGAGGAAGCGTGGGTTTCATGCTCATTCAAAATTAACCCAAACCACCATAAAATACTGTGGAACGGGACAGGGAGTGCATATGGGCCAAATCGTGATCAGATTCTCTATTTTTCAGTCATTTCAGGTGTACAGCAATGCCCATGACCCACAATTTCCAATACTACCTTGAATTTTGCCTTTGGTTTTTCAACTCGTTAAATTTTTAAGACAGAAGGCTTGCAAACTTCAAAAATCCTAATGCAGGTTCTCCATGACATGACTGACCTGCACAGCCACTCAAACTTTTGTGAAAACTCCTCACTCTGTATTTCCCCAGTTTGGAGTGTGAGACAACGTAGAATCATTTAGGTTGGAAAAGACCTTTAAGATCATCGAGTCCAACCGTTAACCTAGCACTACCAAGCCCACCACTAAACCATGTCCCTGAACATTGATCTGCTCAGCAGGGTAAGCTGGAAGAACAGCTCTGTACTTCCTTGGATCTAAACCGTGAATGCAACATTTATTTTTATCATAACCAGAAGAGCACAGCTGACATTCAGAAAACCCTAGGTATAGATCCTTATCTAAATTGAGAAAGTAGCAAAGAGCAGCTCATACCCCCAAAATCTACCTGAAAGGACTCACTGGTTGCTGCTGTTGAGCTTGGAAGAGTTGCTACTTCTGCACGTGTCATTTTTATTGAAGTTAAAGCAGTTATGCAGAAAACCCCCAATAATCTAATATGATCAAATACAAAAGGACATGAAGACTTCGGAAACAGGATATGAACGTGCAATAGGATTTTATCATTCGGATAGTTTTCTCTCTCTGCAGTCCTCATGGGAATGGTTGGGTAAAGTTGCAGAGCAGGATCCCCACATGCTTCAAGTACAGCTCAGTCATCTCCATCATTTCTAAACCAAGCTCTCACCAAAATTCAAATGTTTCTAATTAGAGCAAAAGAGACAGCAGCCTTGTAATACAGGAAAGTGACCATTTGATATGAAGAAGCAGAACTTGGGCTGCTTCTTATGAAAGACACTTTATGAACCAAAATACAACCACCCTTTCATTTAGCAGGTTTCTTTTTCCATCTCATATCTTTCAAAATGATGCTACTTTCTTCTTTTTAAAGATTAAGTTCTGTCATCTAAAAATAACAAAATGTTCTTCAGTGTTCAGAGCAATCATCATCTAATAATTACAGATCATCACCTTGAAATTGCAGCTAAAGCTGTCGTGTTGACTGCACTGCGCTATGTTAGCAATACAGTACAGGCACAGCTATGGGCAAGCATAGCTGATTTGAGGTACTGGCAGGTCAGTTCTGATTTTCAGATAATTAATCATTGTCTTGGATATTGTTTTTCACCCCAAAATGTAGAATCTGGGATTGCGCAACTTGCCAAATGGAGCTACTCACTTAACAAGACAAATGGATTTTATTGACTTAATCAAGAAGAGTAACAACTCAATATCTCATTTCTTCATAGCTGGCTAGAACAAACTCTGGGGGCATGAGGAGAAGATGTAAAACACAGTCTATAAATTATGAGAGTTTATTAAAGAAATGCCAATGGAAACTGCTTCAGAATTGAATGTCCACGTTCTGCAATGCTTCCACAGTAAGTGGGCAAAATATTGACTTGTAACAAATGAGGCAAGCAATCTACAGATAATGTATCAGAGGAAAGTCCGTAATTTTTCTCCTTCAACTGATGACATTATTCTACTGCGCTGTATTTGATGGGATAGGAAACAAAAGGTTATCACATTCTTTGTTGCTGTTGTTCAGATAACAGCTTGCTTTTGTCACAGTGCCTTTCCACGCAACTGCTGTGTCTCTGCTTCCCCAAATTAGCTGAGCGTGCTGTGAAAGGAGCAACCTTAGCTCAGATTTGCCAAACTTGGGCCCCAGCGTTGGTGGCTCCGAGGATTATTCCTCCGAGAACTACAGATGGCCCTAGGGTAGGAGGAGTCTGTTCACACCCACTGATCTACCCAAAATCTGAGCTACCACCATCACACCCAGGCACCTGTGACCTGCTGCCTTACTTGCAGGAGGTGGGATCTTCACAGGGATCACCCTTCTCCAGCTGGTAGAATGAGAGGAATTAATGCCTGTGATTCAAGGATAAGCATAAAAATCCATTAGTTCAAGAGGAATGGTAGAGGTCCTCCTGACAGCACAGCCCCTGACCTCGGCTGCAACGTGGTGCAAAGCTCTGGACACCATTTCTCAGGATGCTGTCCAGAGCCACAGGGCAAAGAAAGACAAGAAAGCCCCAACGTCTACTTTCTGCAGAAGGGAGCACAAACCTTCCTAGGAAATCTCTGCTGCCAATGACTCCTGGGAAGAGAAAACCACAGAAAAGCCCCCAACGGCCTCATCCAGAATGGGGCAAACGCTCAGAGGCTACTGCATGAGTGAAAATCCTGGCAGAGAGCCTCCACACCACATTATTGAGGTGCACGAATACACAGGCAGATCAGTGAAAGAGGATAAAGCAACTAAGTGCAAAGTGTTAAAGTACAAATTGCACCTGCTAAATATTAGCAACAAGCCTCCAAATTACCGAGACAGAAACAGCTTCTTTGAGATAACTTAATGCCTGCATTCAAAGCTAAAAAATTTAAATCAGAACCAAAGAGCTATTATATTGATTTGTACGCAGTGAGCCACAGGAATATGAAATAAATGAGAATGAGGAAAAAAATAAAAAAAGAGAAAATGTTTCTAACAATTTCATATATTCCTCACAGGGGTCCACAGCAATCAAGATAGAAGAAACTTTTGTTCAAAGAGGGAATATTATACTCTTATTTCCAGACAATCACAAGCAAGACTCATTTTTTTTAACTAATTGACAAAACTTCTAAATAGAAATGAACCCTGAAGAGGACCGCACGCGTTAGCTTGGATATTTACTGTTTCTAATGGGCCAAATTACACTACTGGTGATTAAGACTCAAGCCTGTGAGGACTGGCTGTGTCTGAGCTTGATAATGAATGGGCTTTTAACACATCAAGCCTTTAATCTCTAGGACCCTGGACTGGATCCAAATCGAAGGTAAGTGAAAGTATTAGGCAGCTAATGAGGTCTGTTATATGGCCAGTGTTAGCTGATCACCTTTAGATATTTTTAGCCCATTTTAGGATGGGGCGGGCTAAAATCTGGCCATGCACCCCTGCAACACCTGGGAGCATTGCATTACCACTGCTTTTGCTCTGACGTGGATTTCTGCTTTGAAGAAGTTTTTCTGAAGGCAGTCACAGCTTCTGTGTGATGATCAGAGCAGAGTACCAGGAGATGAGAGTTTTACTTCTCGCTGTGCCAGGTTATTCACTGCTTCTCCTACACCTCTGGTTTTCCATCCACAAAAAAGGGGGAACCAAATCCTTCCAAACACACAACTTGCCAGTTTTTTCACAATCTTCAGATGGAAGCCACCTTAGAAATATGCTGTCCCCTTTTAAATGCCAGCAGACTAACCAGCCGAGATGCAAATGCTCAGAATTATTAGCAAGTGATTAACAGGACAACCACTGTGTTTCTTGCTTTAGAATGAACCAAGTGAATATGAGTAACAGACACTGAATGAACAGCTTACGCCAAGCTCTTTCAAGCATACCAAGTCCAAAAATAAAGTTCTGCCAAGCACAGAGGCCGTGAAATCAAACTTTACAATTGAAAGGGAACGTCAGGTTAACGTGAATTTAGACATCCACACAATGCAAAAGTGCTTATCAGTACCCACTGAGAATATTCTACTTACAAACTCCATCCACTCGCTTTGTGTCATGTACGGTTAGGAGACGTGTGCTAGTGAATGCAGGTCTTGTCAGAGGATTTGTGTGTGTAATGCCTTCCACAAAGCCTCTGCTTTCAGCCTCGCCCCAAAATCATCTCTCTCATTTTAGCCCGAGCATTTCAATACAACTCTACAGGTAGCAAATTGAAATGTTCAGTCCTCCATTGCGGGGAGATTGAATCTGAAAAGCAAGCGGCAATAAGAATGAAGCAAGGCATCAATAGCACACGCTAAAGCCCTCACTGACGGCAGCAATGATGTCGGATGAATGATTGAGCATTTGTTAAACTTCTACCATTGTGAAAGCAACCTATTATTTTCCTGGTTGTGCTCTGAAATGCCTCAATCACTGACAGAACAAGTGAGTGAGAAATAATACAGTTCATTTTCGATTGCTTTTGTTCAATAGATACATTGCTGTACACCGTATCTCCCATTGTTTCATCAACAACATAGATAATATTTTTTTCTCATCCCCTTTTCTGATATCATGTCGTTAGACTGATGACTCCTCCAACTGCGTACATCTTTAAAAGTCGCCAATAACATCCTGTAACACGACGCGGTGTTCAGTTCAGGCCTGTTTTTGTAAAGAAAAACACGCTGCTACAGCACTCGTGAAGGCTATACACATCAGCTAGTGCAAGAAAGCAGCTTTCAATCCTTGTGCTTAGTCACAGGACATGCTCTGATGTCTAAACTCCTGTCACAGCAGCTTACCTGAGTATCTGTCCTGGTTTCAGCTGGGATAGAGTTAATTGTCTTCCTAGTAGATGGTACAGTGCTATGTTTTTGAGTTTGGTATGAGAAGAATGTGGATAACACACTGATGTTTTCAGTTGTTGCTGAGTAGCTTTTAGTCTAAAGTCAAGGATTTTTCAGCTTCTGATGCCCAGCCAGCAAGAAGGCTGGAGGGGCACAAGAAGTTGGGAGGGGACACAGCCAGGACAGCTGACCCAAACTGGCCAAAGGGGTATTCCATACCGTGTGACGTCATGCCCAGTATATAAACTGGGGGGAGTGGGGGGGATTGCCGCTCAGGGAGTAACTGGGCATCGATCTATTCCAATCCTTTTATTATTACTATTGTCATTTTATTAGTGTTATCATTATTAGTTTCGTCTTTTCTGTTCTATTAAACCATTCTTAACCCACGAGTTTTACTTTTCCCGATTTTCTCCCCCATCCCACTGGGTGGGGGGGGGAAGTGAGTGAGCGGCTGCGTGATGCTTAGTTGCTGGCTGGGGTTAAACCACGACAGTAAGGCTTTGCTTTTTCACAAGCTCAAGAAATGGGCCTCTGTGAACCTCATGAGGTTCAAGAAGGCCAAGTGCAAGGTCCTGCATATGGGTCTGGGCAACCCCTGGTATCAGTACAGGCTGGGGGATGAAGGGATTGACAGCAGCCCTGCAGAGGAGGACTTGGCAGTACCGGTGGATGAAAATCTGGACATGATCCAGCAATGTGTACTCACAGCCCAGAAAGCCAGCTGTATCCTGGGCTGCTTCAAAAGCAGCGTGACCAGCAGGTCGAGGGAGGGGATTCTGCCCCTCTGCTCCGCTCTGGTGAGACCCCCCCTGCAGTACTGCCTTCAGCTCTGGGGTCCCCAACATCAGAAGGCCATGGACCTGTTGGAGCGGGTCCAGAGGAGGGCCATGAAGATGATCAGGGGCTGGAGCACCTCTCCTATGAGGACAGGCTGAGAGAGTTGGGGTTGTTCAGCCTGGAGAAGAGAAGGCTCCGGGGAGACCTTATTGCAGGTTTTCAATATATAAAAGGGGCTTGTAAGAAAGATGGGGACAGACTTTTTCATAGGGCCTGTTGTGATAGGACAAAGGGTAATGGTTTTAAACTAAAAGAGGGGAGAATCAGACTAGATGCAAGGAAGAAATTTTTTATGATGAGCGTGGTGAAACACTGGCCCAGGTTGCCCAGAGAGGTGGTCGATGCCCCATCCCTGGAAACATTCAAGCTCAGGCTGGACGGGGCTCTGAGCAACCTGATCTAGTAGAAGATGTCCCTGCTCATGGCAGGGGGGTTGGAACTAGATGATCTTTAAAGGTCCCTTCCAACCCGAACTATTCTATGATTTTGTAGCCACGGATTCAAATTCCTCCTCGTGTCCTACACCACTGTTAATGTGGCCTTGCACACATGCTTTCAAACAAGATTTTAATCCATGTCTGTAAAACATCCAGAGGTGTTTCTACAGAATGTGGTAGCAACAGCATCACTATCAATATACACCTCCAGACTTGCAAGCTGGCAAACAAAACTACTTAGGGGAAGGTAGAGGGCATCAGAGAAGAAAAGCAATAATCATAATTGTAAAATTCTGTTTTAATTAACAACAAAATGTAACGTAAGCTGATGTGGAACACTGCAGAACACAGTGGGATTGGAGGGAAGGTCACCTGGGTTCTTCTGCAGTGCAATGTCTCTTGTTAGTTTGGACCAAGCTAACACACATCACCATGAACGATGAACTGGAGCAGCAGGGTACTGGCAGGTTACAATTTCGATTCAGATGAAAGGAAAAAGGAAAAGAACAAACTATCTGTGAAAACAACAGGCTGAAAGCCACAGAGAAGTGGTGCCGGTACTGAATGCCACAGCAGAAGTCAGTACACTGCAAAAAGCCTCCCAATTTGGGGCATCTCTGTTAAGTCCTTTAGCATGAAATGAAACTTTTGGTCACATGTTTCTCCCCAGAAAGAAGAGTGCCATGCAAAGTTTCCGCCAAAACCAATTATTTCTCTGAAGCCCCTTTCGAGCTCTTGGCATGTTACTGTGCCAGGGTTTAAAGAAAAAGCCATCGTCTGCTTGGTGGCACATGTACAGGGCAAGCAGCTTTCCAGAACCCCACCACAATGATATATGGATCTTGGAGTAAAATGGCAGTTTTATTAAGAAAAAAACCTATAAAACTGATGTTCTTGGGACTGCCCTGAGGAAAGTGTTTGGATGCCAAACACGAGAACTTCTACACAAGCAGAAATAGTCTTCTCCTGTCCAGTCCTCACATTTGCTATGGACATCCAACATCTCTAGACATCTCAATCCACCGTCCCTCTCCTGTGATGTGCAGATACCAAAGGGCCAGGATTGACCATCAAGGAATTAAATCAGAATCAGTTGGACAGAAGGATTCAAGGAAAGGATGAGTTCTGCAATATACTGGTTCCTTATTAGAAATACAAGCTACAGTGCACAAAGCAAGAAAACTGTTGTGCAGCCAAAGGCTTTTGTTAATCTTCCAAGCTGCCTTTTGAGAGAGGACAGTGAGGAGAGAAGTTCAGGGCTCAAGTCCCCCTCCTGTTGTAACTGCAGAAAGAAGACAAAAGTTGAGCAGCTGAAGTCTTTTGTCACTTTTTCAGTCACCTGTGAAAAAGCGCAAATGCGTACCTTTTATTTTGGTTAAAAAACTTGCCTGGGAATATTAGATGTCTCCTGCGAACTCCTAGGACACACCCCAGCTGGGTGGCAGTGGGCCAGAAGTGTCCACCTCCATTACCTATAAAGTCATTTGGAACAGTCATTTCCTTTTCTCCCAGGATTTTCACATTACTCCCTAGAAAAGCAAATATTTTTCTCTGGTTCTGCATTCAAAAATACCAGCTTTTGTTTCCTTCTCCATCTCAGCATGAGCCCAATGGCAGCGGGACTAGGAAGCCTGGTGGGAACGCTGCAGTACAATAGCCAGCCGATGTGTACTCCAGGCACTGCTTTGCCTTTGCACGGAGATTAGAAAGAACAATTGAGATTTATCGGCCCAAAGGTATCCTAATGTATTTAACAAGCAAACAAGGTAGAGTTAAGACAACAGAACAGACACTGGATTGATCGTCAAAGCTGCAGAGTCCTTAGTTCTCTCTTGACCTCATCCTTCAAGACTTCTTCTGTCACTTTGCAAGACTTGTAACCTTGGGATGGTGCATGGATAGCTCTGGACGACAGTACTTGTTTAGCTCAGAAAAGATGTGGTCACACAGAGCTACTCCTTGTGAGTCCCTGAAAACACACTAAAACCCAGTTTCTAACAGGAGAGGAACAACAGACACACGAGGAGGAAAACTGGCTTAATATTATGCTTTTGCCACGTATAAACCTTTAGGAGGGAAATGAATGCGGAGCTGGTATGAACAGGAATAAGGATGGGCTGGAAGAGGGAGTGGAGGTTAGACTGGGAAATTTAAGCACATTGAGACCAATTCAGCCAGTGAATGAGAAAAGATGTCATGGCTAAGCCAGAATGTGGGTTTTCACCATGGCTGGACTACATAAAACCACAAAAAGAAAGCTAGCAGCCTCTCGCAGAAAGCTACAGATACTCACGGCTCTACAGAGAGGATTAAATGTCTCCTTCAGAGGGCAATAAGTCATCACAAAACACGTTCGAATTGTTTGCGAAGAGCAGCTTGGGGATCCCTGGAAGCTCAGGAATACATTGTGGTTTTGTGCAAACCTCAAAGAGCGGTGACTTCTTAGCCACGGAGCAGCAGAGGGTTGTTTTTGGAATCTGAAAGGCATTGGCCTTTGGGGATATATCCAAAGTGAATTGAAGATGAGGGGACAACCTCCCTAGTAAGGGAAGCAAATAAAACAAAATTTATATTTCTATCTCATTTCATTGACATGAAAATAAATTGCTATTGTCTCTTTGCAAAGATTCACTGAGATTCATTATGTCTTTCTGGGCGATCACATTAGCTTTGGCCTTACTACGTGTTAGCTCTTGAATCTCTCCTATTCCAATCTGCCTGTAGTAAGACACCAGCCTGCGATCAAAGCCTGGCAGAAGGATCCATATGTCCCACTGCAGCTGCCTTTCACACATAGCGGCTGCAGCCATACTCCAAGTTTGCCTTGCAGAAAACACAGTTTCCTTAAAAAGGCAAAGGGCTACCTTTCTAAGAATAAAAATACACGCTGAAATATTAAAATGAAGATCTCAAGTCAGCCCATTGCAGTCAATCTAAATATAGACTGATACCATATCCCAGCCCTTAGCTATAAGGTTTCTGGGGAGCAGAGCAACGGGTGCAGCAATTCAAAGTCACTGCTAATACAGAAAAACAGTTACAAGAAACCGGGAATTTCTGTGATTCTAGACTAAAGAGCCATAAACTGGAATACATTAGGAAAATAACCGCTGCACTGGTCTTATCTTTTTTATTTTTAATAGCCTATTTTGTCTCCATCAGCAAAGAACTGCTCTAAAATAATTGCTCTAAATGACTCTTTGAAGACACATCTCTATTTGCAAACCTCATCAAGTTACATGTTAGACAAGTCCCAAATCTTCACTTCTTAATTTACAGGAAGAATGAACAAACAGAAGGAACTTAATGCAGCAATTACTGTTAGCACAGCTCAGAGAGAGGTGAGTTACTGGCCCTCTTGCTATTACCAACATTCAGAGGGAGCTGCTAATCTCACCCAATTCTAGTTTTACAGAGGATTTAAGGAATCCAGGTAGGGACTTCACAGTAACGGTACCAGCTCGGTAGCTAGCAATGCATCTGAGTGCATCTCTCATCAAACATCATCAATTTGAGAGATCCCAAACCTTGTAGTTCCTTCTCAACACAGCTTTCACCAATGGTTATTAAAGCCAGTAACAACCCAATTGCACTAGTGCTCAGCTCAAGCCTAGTTAACGAGTACGATCATATTATATGGACCTTAAAAGAACCCCCCTGTTTATTCTAGACACCAGCTTAAGCTACTACAGGTTTTGAAAGTGCTCCAGATCCAGCAATTCACACTAGGAAGGCTGAATCATCCCAGGACATGAATAAAGATGAGAGCATTTAACACCACAACAGACTTTTTACCATGTAAACTGCACCACAGATAAGAGTTAGATCAAAAGTGTTTATTCCTTTGTGATATAGCTTGGCATATAGTACATTATAAAAACCAAGAGAAAGATTTTAACTGCAACAATATATTCCGTTACCTGCAGCAAGCAAAGAATAAACTTTAAGAGTTAAAAGATTTAACAGAGCAATAATTTCCTTTAAGTACATGCTAGAACAGAAAGCAAAATATAGTGTTCATTCTAACCTCAGTCACTGTCTAATACAAATTGAGAATACACTTCACTTTCATATTCTTACATGCTACAGAATATTATTTTAGAAGTAGTTTTAGAAAGGTGTCAGATAGAATTTGCAAGCTTTTCCCACTTTATCTTTTAATACAAACTTCTCAACTCTACAGAAATTTGTAAATAAAGACAGGCTGCCTTCCAGGGTGCCAACCCTGGTGACATTACTGAAAAATGACAGGACTGAAGTGTATTTGAAAAACTGCATTACTTGGGTCTCTGCAAACATATATGTCTAGGCTGGGTTTTCTTTCTTCATATATGTGAACCCCAATTTGTTCATATGACATAAATACTCCTGCTCCAGGATTTGTAAACTGACCCTATAGGCTTAGTGAGATCTGATACTCCACAGATAAGGTCTTAAAAAAATATAATTCACGATTAAAATACCAATCTGCACTTCGAGGACGTGCATTGCCCAGCTCTGCCCAAGCATACCCAGAGTGCTCTCAATTACATGACTTCATATCTGCGTTTTTATCGAGCTGGCACGCCTGGCAGGTCGCTGCAAGTTGTTGGCAGCTCGCCCCACAATTTGGGGCAAAAGGAGCTGGCACAGCTTCAACAGGCTCCTTCACAGCTTTTTGATTGATGGCTAATGCCATCAACCCAAAGAGACCTAGAAAACCAATCAAATCCAGACCCTTCATTAGGTTTCACTGATTGGATTGGGAATATGGCCATAGACTTCGCAGTTGATGATAGATCACATAAGCAAGGAGGTTGAGAGCTTTTGCAAAGAACAACAGAGCTCCTTTGCTCTAAATACTCTGACTGTTGAGTGAATATTCACGAATTTTGAAGTACAGAACTTAAACAATTTCTTTCCAGTTCAGAGGGACAAGAGAGCTCAATGTTAGCTTCAAAATCCAGAGAGCAGGGGAACATTTTACAGAATGGGGAAAATAATACATTGATTTCTAAATCAGTAACATAAATGACCTGAGAAAACCTTAAAAATGTGCCAGTAAGAGCAACTCTCTCTTACTCTCTTTTTTCACCAGCAAGTACAGCGTAAGTGTAAATTGCAAACATCACAGTTTCATATCTCAAGTTGAGATTCTGGAGCCCTGATTGTATCAGAATTTCAGCTCCTATTTAATTACAGCAAAAAGGATTTAATTCTTACAGTTTTGAGGACATGGTCAATGTGGCCCAGGAGTAACCAGCACTAGGAGATCTGCTCTGGCTTTAGAGAGGTCAACATACACTTGTTGGTTTCTGGGAGGTAGATGATGAGCATGGGGGACCAAGCACACCCAATCAACCTCAGCTTGTAGAGGAGCACTCATGCTCAACACATCCCGTCCTGACCTCCAGACTCACTGCATAATGCCAGCGTTCCTCCCGACAGGCAAATTTTGGAGGTAAGGCTAAGCAGCTTGACTGAAAATCCTGCTAAAAGGGAGGAGGAGAGGGGATGCAACTTGAAGATCCAGTGAGAAAAGCAGGTGCGTTAAAAAGAGATGATGCTTCAGGCAAGAACGGAGGCATGAATCTACCACAGGGAAGGGATGTACTGGGTGGGGGGTGTCTCAGATGTCTCGTATAGGGATTATTCTTACATCACTAGAAAGAACATAGCAAGCATATTTAGCCAATTGACCACCGCAACCCCAACACGTGAAGTCCTGGTTAGGGAATCTACGGACCTTACTGCTTTTTTTGGCTGCAGCTTGGTATGCAGTGGCTTAAATAAATCGTAGATTATTGTGAAATATTATTATTATTATTGGGAATGTATTATTAAAATTCAGTGGGGTCCTATATACATATGCCTTCTTCACCTCACAGCATCACAGATCCATAGGATGGCCTGTGGCCCTAACTCTCCTTTCTTGAAGCATAAAAACTTTGATGTCTCGCAAACTATGCTGCACTACTACAAATATGCAACAGCTTTACCAAGCTACAAAACCGGAAAGTCTCTTCCAAACCAGGTAGCCTTCAGTAAGGCGTGGGCAGGTGCCCTTTTTCTAATAGTTCAGGAATTTCTCAGTCTTCATGCAACATATTAAGTTAGGCACAACCACATTCACACAGCTGTGTCAAATCACCAACGACTTTGCAGACCTAATGGCAGTGAGATCTTGGCAAAAATTACGTTGTCACGTAGTCAGGTATGAATGAAGCTACAAGTTACGTTGCAGTTCAACCCTGGTCCTAGAAATCAACCTTTTCTTGTGAAAGATAACATAAATTTGAAATCATGCTACCATATTACTCAAACTGTTACAAAATTTTCTGCTTTTAACTGACATAGATATTATAAAATTGGTGAGGTACAAAGCTTTTTTTCCTCAATTCACCACAATGTGAACTACTACACTTCCACATAAATACAAATATATAAATAAGAAACTTATTTTAATGAACCCCCCTCTATTAGCCAGTATTTTGCAAATCAACAGTTATTCAGATTACCTCCCCATTCAGAGATGTTTTACTGAGAGGCAGAAATTCATAGCTCACCAACTCTGCTGCTGTTTTGTCATCTGATCGCATGATTTAGTCATTTTGTCTCACTTTGCTTATCCACAAGCAAAGCGTCCACTTACTTTTTTTGTCTACTTACAAAAAAAAACCCCGCCAGTGAGAGGTTATTTATTGGTAGTTCTAAAGTTCTGCAACATCTGAGATAAATCAAATTACTAATCATTTATAAGCCATGAAGAAGATAATCAAGCAACACATTCGTACAGTGATATGGGGGGCAGAACGATGAAATTAAGACCATGAAACCTGCTTTCCATGCAAAGACTAAACAGAAAGGAAAGACAAGTCTTCAGGAACTATTTCTCAGAGATGGAAAGAAGGTCACTGTGGTTTGATTAAGGAAAGAGGATTATTATGAGCTTTCTTAAAGAAGCCCATCCTCAGACTGGCCCTTTCTCCATCACTTCAGTTTACACAAAGGGGAGAGAGCAAGACCAGAAAACTGAATTGAGGAGGAAAATGTCCTTTAACACAATGCAATTAGAGTTTGTTATATAAAATTTCAATAAAACTAATAGAAGGGAAAGTAAACATTTTTCCATGAAACTAAGTAAAGCCAATACAGCCAATACATATTTTCAGCTTAGTACAAAATAAAAAGGTACTTTCAGACACCTTGGAACAAAGCTTTCATTTTAACAATTCCATCTCCTGCTTTGGACAACTTTATTAGCTTAAAAACACTACTCAACTCTGCCCTTTGGCTCCCTAGTCACTGTGCCACTTAGCACGGAGAATAATAATGAGCACCATAATGGAGCACCATTTCTATCCCTGCCAGTCTCTAGGGAAGAGTAATCATCTCTGTACTGTCATTGCTAATGCAAACTACTATCGCTAATCCACTGGGACTCCAAGTAAAATACACAGGGAGATTGTTTGCTGTTGCTCACCCTTTCTTCCTTCCCTTTTCAAAATCCATCTCTCTCCTGGAGGAGCCTCTGAGACATTATTAAGCCCACCAACACTGAAACATGAAACGAATGAGGCAGACAGATAAACATAGCCTGATTTCTCTGCAAAACCTCTTGTGAAGGTTAACCACGGCACAGACCTAATGCAAGCCTACTTTGTTGAGAGCTATTATTAAATTGCACAGTTGCCTGAAGACGCTGCTATTGTATTTTATGGATTGATTCACAGATTGAATTCCAAGCCATGAAAGTGTGAATAGACTGTGAATGGTTTTACCCAGTTCATACCATCCACAAACATTTGTTAATATGGCAAAATAAATGATATTCTGCAACAACCTTCTGTTTTCAAGCTGTACAAAATAAAGTGATACACCAAACAAGACTTGATTCTTTGTTTTTGCTAATAAGCAGGGTTTCAGTAATGACACATAAGTAGAGATACCCACAACACAGATTATCTTGCTTTGAACAGCCAAGACCTAAGCTGTAATGTCCTTGTTTTACACTAAAACATTGGGCACATGCATTTTATGATGTTTATTCCACTACAGATGAAGAGCAGAGCTGGTTTCAACTTACATCAAGAAGTTTCATTCGAAAAATTTAAATTTAATTTGAAGATCTAAAGGCAAGTTCTTGGCCTTTAGTGTCAGGTCAAGGGATGTTCATTCAAACACCTGCAGTAAAGATACACAGAGGTATTGGGTTTGCGTGGCAAGGTTTTGGTAGTGGGGGGGTTACAGGGGTGGCTTCTGTGAGAAGCTGCTAGAAGCTTCCCCCATGTCCGACAGAGCCAAGGCCAGCGGGCTCCAAGACAGACCCACTGCTGGCCAAGGCTGAGCCCATCAGCGATAGTGGTAACGCCTCTGTGATAACGTTTTTAAGAAGGGAAAAAAAGTTGGGACAGACAGAAAACGGCAGCCGGAGAGAAGAGTGAGAACATGTGAGAGAAGCAACCCCGCAGACACCAAGGTCAGTGCAGAAGGAGGGGAGGAGATGCTCCAGGCGCCGGAGCAGAGATTCCCCTGCAGCCCGTGGTGAGGAAGACCACGGTGAGGCAGGCTGTCCCCCTGCAGCCCAGGGAGGTCCATGGGGGAACAGATCTCCACCTGCAGCCCGGGGAGAGAGGACCCCACGCCGGAGCAGGGAGATGCCTGAAAGAGGCTGTGACCCCGTGGGAAGCCCGCGCTGGAGCAGGCTCCTGGTAGGACTTGTGACCCCACGGGGACCCACGCTGGAGCAGTCTGTGCCTGAAGGACTGCAGCCCGGGGAAGGGACACATGCTGGAGCAGTTCGTGAAGAACTGCAGCCTGTGGGAAGGACCCACGCTGGAGAAGTTCATGGAGGACTGTCTCCCGTGGGAGGGACCCCACGCTGGAGCAGGGGAAGAGTGTGAGCAGTCCTGCCCCTGAGGAAGATGAAGTGGCAGAGACAATGTGTGAAGAACTGACCGTAACCCCCATTCCCCATCCCCCTGTGTCGCTGGGGCGGGGGGTAGATATTTGGGAGTAAAGTTGTACCTGGGAAGAAGGGAAGGGTGGGGGGAAGATGTTTTTAAGATTTGGTTTTATTTCTCATTATCCTACTCTGATTTGATTGGTAAAAAATTAAACTAATTGCCCTAAGTCAAGTCTGTTTTGCCCATGACAGTAATTGGTAAGAGATCTCTCCCTGTCCTTATCTCGACCCACGAGCCTTTGGTTATATTTTCTCTCCTCTGTCCAGCTGAGGAGTGATAGAGCGGCTTTGGTGGGTACCCGGTGTCCAGCCAGGGTCAACCCACCACAATGGAGAAGAACTGCAGAGAGTCAAAAGAGGGAAATGCTGTAAGTGTACAAAATAACATGGTGGAAACAACCCAGTGGCTTCTCCCAGCCATGTGGATGGATCCATGATGGACTGGCAGAGTTACTTGGAAGAGTTAGAAAGAATTACAAGCCAAACTGGTGTTAATAGAGCTCTGCTGCCAGAATTTCAAATATCTGCCTTGACTATTCTAGTGATTTTCTTACCCCATTTTACCCAGGAAGACCATCTATTAAAAACCCAAGAGATGCAAAGTTTGGGGGAAAAGGAAGAAAAAAACCAACCACCAATACCTCTCTTTCCTTTCCTCCAAATCACTGTTTCCCTCAAAAGCAGTACTCAGCTAGTTAAACCTACGCAAATTCAAATTTGGGCTTAGCCACAAAGTTGATATCGATCAATCGTCACTCCTACTGAGCAATCAAAGAGCAGGATCATTGAGAACAAACCTGTTGACCCAGAAGAATTTGTACCAGTTCCCTCACGAATCTTAGTCCTCTAATCTGTCTGATAACACTAACAAAAGGTGTCAGCCCGAATGAGGCAGCTGGAGGAGGAGGGAAGGCTCACAAAGGAAGAAAGGAGAGCTCAGAAGAGAGGAGATACACAAGGGAAAGGAGCGGAGAGAGAAAGGCTTTACAATCGGAAAAGAGCAGATGACATTCAAGAGGGTCACGGTGTACAGAAAATGAACCAGGAGATTGAAAGGTTTTGGTGGAAGTGCTGACTTTGAAAACATCCCTTGATCTATTTTTCTTCATTGAAATGTTTTCTTCACAAGGCCCAAACACCAAATACATAAAGGGGAAGCTGCACCTACCCTCTGAAAATGAAGGAATATGCATTTGAAAGTTGTATCAACTATTTCTTCTCTTGCGAACCTCCAATTTGATAGCATGTTAATTTGTTTCCATTCTGTTATGCATTAGGAAAACTAGGCATGAGGTACAAAGCCAGACTGATATAAACCTCTTCTCTTGAACTCAACCATATTACACATTTCTTACTCATTATAATGCAACTCAGAACCTGATCCAACATGCAGCTTCTTATACTCCCCCAGGCCAAATCAAATGCTGATTTAAATTTGTTTTAATACCATGGAATTACATTTATTTTAACTAAATGAGGATCTGACTCCAAGTTCATTCTACTGTGAGTTAGTAAATACGAGGCAATATTGAAATCCTAATTCATTCAAACAGTAGCCAAAGGCAACTCTGGACATCAAAACTTGTTTTAAATTAGGAAGAAACAGCCCTGGGTTAATTACCAGCGTTAAGGGATCTTTAGCATCACGTGGACTGTGCCACCGAAGATGTGTTGACTTGTGTTTCTGGTGTGTCATGCAGTGCTCCCATCTAGGGATGGAAACACATAGATGGAAGATCTTGATTTCCGAGGCTAAAGAGCAACACTGTTACCAGTAAAATCAGTAAGAACAGTAAAAAAAAAACCAAGCCACAGCTATTTTCCTACTGGACCTGAAACTACAATTTCTTCCAAGCACAGCATGCACACCTGCAGTTCAGGCTTGCATTTTTCTCTTCATTATTCCCCCTATTTCCTTCTTCTGTTTTTTTGAGAGTTTTGGAAAAGTGAGGCTACACTACCTTCCCAATCCTGCATATCCCCAACAACTTTATCATGACTATTTTGAGTTCTTCTTTATAAAGCCTCCATTTCAGAAATTATGCCTGAGCAGCTACAGCTGAAGCCCTACTTCCTCAAAGATTATTCCTCTTTCTGAGCAGTCAGCAAAGGCAGTTCACAGGTAAGTTTCCAAAATTAGGGAGGAGGAAGCTTATGCCAGCACATGTTTCATAGGAGGGTCTTAATGTAGATCTCATCCCCTTCTTTATCTATCTGAATGAATTCCCTGTAGGGAAGGTTTCAAGGCTCAGCTCTTCATTCTGGATTTTGCTTCAGGAATGAAGAGTTTGGCATGCTTCAACAAACAAAAGTCCTCATTTTCTCTTTTTCATAGAATGTTACAGCATATCAAATGGGGAGAAAAATATCTACAAGCAAACTGAACCTCAAATCTACATGAGTCAAAACAGTTACACTCCCCCAGCAACAATATTTAAACGTCTTGCGTTGGTAAAGCATCTTCTTGATTCATACTAATGGGGCTGATTCACATTTCTATCACTGCAGTTTCACTCTATTCTCATCACACTGACATTGAAGCGCACAAGTTAAAGCTGGTAAAAAACAATGCTGAAGCAAGGGCTGGTATCACCAACTTAGAGCAGTTAAAATCAGATCCTCTCAACGCATACTGGGAACTGCCACTGGTAGCTACATTCATACATACTCATAAGCACTGAAGGATTTGATCCAGCTCCCCTGTACACCCACAGGTTAGGAATAATTTTAGATCAGGCCAAAAGAAATGGGTTTTGAAATTACAATTTCTCCAACCAAGTGAAATACTTCAGAAAATAAAGTTATATAAAATCAATAGCATACAATGATTTTTCTATAGATGGCAGCCTATTTAGTTAACATCAGTCATCATGAGGGGAAGGTGTAAGCAAGATGCGTGCAGGAACTCAAGAGATTGATTTCAGAACTGGAAAGCACTCATAGGTCCCATGGCATATCATAAACAACCATATTACCCAAGAAGGCATCACCCCTGGAACGATTCAAATTTAAACTTGAACATAGGAGTAAAAAGCATGAAAACATTTAATTTATGAAGACATCAGAAGACCCAGTAATGGGTGACTTAGTGAAAATCTGCATAACTAAAGAGGAGCAGATGTCTTCGTACAAAGGGGCCTGATCAATTCAACTGCTCCTTCCTGCAACCTGTCATACCCTGCTCACCCTCCTCATCTACAACATATGGTTTGTACAGAGCTCACGGCCCTTGATCTGTAGTAAAAAGATATTAAGCTTGGTAATCTGTACGTGTTTTAACAGATATACAGATGTAAAATGCTCAGATGCCTCATTGATCAGGAAATTAGAAAGACTTTATAGCAAATACCATAAGGTTTTAAAGATTTTGTGTTCTGCTGACAGAAATACTCATGAAATATCTCTTTGAAGTCTATAAAACTTTTGTATAAAAAAATTTGTATAAGGTGACATAACTCCCAGACCAAATACTTCTCATCTAATGTGTCAAAGTCTGCAGTCCACAGGATGCTTCCCCCCGCCCCAAGTACTTTGTTTTCTACTACAGCACATTACATCCCACACACGCACCTCTCATAATGTGATGTTCACAGATAGATTGATGGGATGTTTGCCTCATAATTCTAGACAAATGTTTTTCTTCCTAGCAGCGAAGTGTAAAGGTGATCCCAGCGAAGTTCCTGAATGCATCTCGTTCCTCTGAAGAGTGTGCATTAAAACCAATGGCTTTGTCCTAGAAAATGTGTAGATTATTAAACCTGATAACTAAGAATCACAGCGGTGCTATGTCAGCTGCCACGCAGAAGAGCTCATTCCATATGGAGGGCTCAAGGGATTTAATGGAAAACTATTAGTAGATTTGGACAGGCTTTAGGTCAAACTCCTAAATATGTTCCTTGAATCATCCCAAGAGCATCTGCAAATGTATCTACAGAGATGTTTATCTTCACACAAAATCCAGTTCTCCAAGACAGTGGGTTGTCTGTTGCCCACAGAAAGGCACCAGATAATATTTTGCAAACCAAGTAGCAAAGCCTCAGTTTTCCCATCATGGTTCACTGGTCACAGTCAGATTTTTCCAACGTCTTTCTTGCCAGAAGCAAAGCCCAAAAGGTGCAATTCAGCCAAGTTGTTAAAAGGAAAGTTTTCATTTGCTTTGCAGTTTTATTTCTAGAAGGTCTACAACCCATCTCCAATAATAAACAGCATTATTAAAGAAAAAAGAAACTAACTTTCAGGAGCTGGTGAAAGCAGAAAATCGTGTAAAGGCCAAAATTGCTTCCCCTTTTGCTGACATCAATCTTTGACCTTCGATGTATTTCCAGCTTGGGTAGATCTGAGGAGGAAAAGCTGGGAAATTAAACCGATTTCTTCTCTGTGAGAGTAGCACAGCTCTTGCTGCTCTCTCTTTCTGTTTTTTTGAAGTCTGCAGAGCACACTCCATGCACACTTCTCACTTGTGGCCCCAATTAAAGTAGCAAGAACTAAATACAGAGCTAATCCTAAAGTGATACAAACACCCAACCAGACAGCCTCTCCTTTAGTGTGTGATTGCAAATAGCCAAAATAAAACCACTTAATTTTTTTGGTTTTAATTGAGATAGAAGAGAAACGCAAATGATATGGACTCTAGAGGACTATCAGAAATACTTAACAATTAACTAACATGAGGATGACTGGAAAAAAGGTTCCTTATCCCCCACAAGATTCACCCTTTTTCTCTAAAAAGATAAATAAAACCAGGATTGGTTCAGCATAAGGAACCTTCTTTGCTGCCTACAATGATGTACAGCCTTCTAAGGAAGATCCTGCACACTCAAGACTTCTGAAACACCCAAGAACGGATGATTCACGGCAGCATCCCGCACTCACCAATCCGTTTCCAGAATCACCATCTTCCACTCTCATTTCCAGATCTGCAACCCCAGCTGTGATGGCAAATAACCACCTTCCCTCCCTCAACCTTCTGCCCCTCAAACAGAAAACCAGTTAGAAACCTCATCTGAAGCCAAGTTTTCTGGAAATATGAGCATTTCCTTCAACAGACTCCAGATCAGGCTCTTGGTGTCTAGGTGATACCGGAGCAAGCAAGTTATCTTTACTGGATTCACACTCTTTGTATCCCATTGCCCTACCTAGAAGACAACAGGGCTGCAGAGAATTATGTGGTTCTGCAAATAAGGCAGACGCAGACACACAGAAATCAACCTCACTCCCAAGGAGCAATTAGAGTTGCCTCACTCCCGTACCTCCCAAAACATCCAGCATCCATAAACGTGCCATTAGGGAAGCCTGCAATGTCCCTGAACTAATTTACTTAGTCCAGCAGTTGATTTCCCCCCCCCCCCCCCCTCCTCTCCAAACAATTCTTGTAGCAGAGGTTTTCTGCAGAGAAAAAGAGAACAAATTCTGCCCAGGAAGGTGGAAATCTTGGCAAAAGCATCTGTGCGACTGTAATCAGCCTGTGTGGGGTTTCCAATTTCTCTTTTCATTAGGCAGCAACTGGCTTCTTTTATTCAGAAATGTGTATACAGTGGCAGAAGAGATCTCTCTAGTGGTTTTGCTGATGCCATCCTCCCCCTCCTAAAAATAACCAATTGAGGCTATTCCTGCAAGATGCCTTTCATGCACTGCATGAATAGCTTATGTGAAATAGCTCCTGCATACCGAAGCATACAGAAAGCTTTATTCTCCCGCACGGGAAAGGATTTATTTAACCAGAATGAAAAAGAAACTGAACAGAAGACACATATCCTCCTATACAACTGGGAATTCCAACTGTCTGAATGATATGTAAATTATATTCGTTTTTAATGCGTGGGCCTAGTTGGAAGAGGGCCGAGTCAAAACCAGCCCCTTCCTCATTCAGCGCATCTGCTGCGTGTGAGTGCATGTGTAGTCAACTAGATTTGATGACTAAGGGTGGTCACAAATCATCTTTCAAATTTTCCTCTGGAATTAATTTTCTACTAAACATTTTTGTTTTCATTAGAAGAAACCATTTTCTCCATGTAAAGCTGATGTTTTGCTGAAAACAAATGCACGCACCTGAAAACAGAAACATTTCAACCAACTGGAAATTCAGTCAACATACCTAGTTTTTTACTACTTCTAATTCTCTAGTACATCTCCAGACACGCTATGTCTTCCATGATGTGATGAGATCTGATCCCAGAAGATCCTCCTAGGGTGCTCCATGGTGGCTCGGCCACAGGGCAGGAAGTTTCAGCATCTTTCCTACTCCACTGCCGACATCAGGGGGACATTTGGAGCCTTTACCACGATACCCTCTAAGCCTGAAAGCATCAAAACCGCCGAAAGACGAAGCCAAGCTCTACTTTCTCTTGTGTTCCAGCCCAGGATTATTTCCCCTGACTGAGTATACCTACTGACTTGGACTAGGCTGAAGGGCATTTGGTTTGGGTTTGTGTGGTGGGGTTTTGGCAGCACGGGAGGGGCTGCAGGGCCGGCTCCTGTGAGAAGCTGCTAGAAGCTTCCCCGGCTCCAAGACGGACCCACCGCTGGCCAAGGCTGAGCCCATCAGCGACGGTGGTAGCACCTCTGTGACAACAGATTTAAGAAGAGGAACCGGTAGTGAGTAGGGGGATTGGGATGTGAGAGGAACCCCTGTGCAGACACCAAGGTCAGTGAAGAAGGAGGAGGAGCAGGGGAGGAGGTGGATGCCCCCCCGCAGCCCATGGTGAGATGGCAGGCTGTCCCCCCCCAGCCTGTGGAGGGGAGCAGATGCCCACCTGCAGCCTGGGGAGGAGCCCAGGCCGGAGCAGGGGGATGTCCCCCAAGATGGCTGGGACTCCATGGGAAAGCCCGCGCTGGAGCAGTCTGTGCCTGAAGGACTGCAGCCCAGGGAAGGGACACACGATGGAGCAGTTCGTGAAGAACTGCAGCCCATGAGAGGGACTCATGTTGGAGAAGTTCATGGAGGACTGTCTCCTGTGGGAGGGACCCCACGCCGGAGCAGGGGACGAGTGAGGAGTCCTGCCCCTGAGGAGGAAGGAGCGGCAGAGACAACGTGTGATGAACTGACCCCAATCCCCATTCCCCGTCCCCCTGCGCCGCTGGGGGGAGGAGGGAGAGAAAATCAGAAGTAAAGTTAAGCTCAAGAAGAAGGGAAGGGTGCGGGGAAGGTGTTTTTAAGATTTGGTTTTAATTCTTGTTATCCTACTCTGATTTGATTGGTAAAAAATTAAATTAATTTCCCCAAGTTGTGTCTGTTTTGCCTGTGACAGTAATTGGTAAGCGATCTCTCCCTGTCCTTATCTCGACCCATGAGCTTTTCTTTATATTTTCTCCTCCTCATCCCACCGGCGGAGGCGGGGAGGAGTGAGCGAAGGGCTTCATGGTGCTTTTTTGCCGGCTGGGCTTAAACCACGACAGCATTGCAGATAAAATAATAGAGAGGCAAAGTTATCATAACAGGAACAACTGCGGATAGAATTGTTTGCTCCTGGAGGGGATGGAAAGCAGCATAAGGAGTTAACTTGCAAGACCCACGATTACAAAAAAAAAAAAAAAAATTATTTTTAAAACATGAGATGTGCTGAATTATTGACAGCTTAAAAAGCACATAAAAATTGAAGTACAAATCACTCCATTATCATTTTACCATTTTATTCTGTTGTTCATGTTTGTACTTTTCAAATGCTTTATCAAGAAATAGGGAGAAGAGTCTCCAGACAGGTTGTTATTACTTTTATGCCCAAAGTATGACTGCCTAGACTACACTAACAGCATCTGAATTGTGATTTTGAAAAATTATTTGCAAAGTCTTTTATACATATTTTTTTCTTAAGACTTCCTGGGCGTACAACCTAAATGGAGTGCAAAATTCTTAAATAATTCCCTTCAAGTAGAAATCTATTCTGAAAAGCAAGTGCAAAACCTGAAGAGGTGTGAGTGCTGCAGTGGCACCTGGTAATCTGTGCCATTCTTGGTCACTCCAACCACACCATGATCAACACTCCCCACTTTTACACCAGAACAGGGACCAGGCTTCCGAACTAAGCCATGTTTTGTCCCCCCACTAAAATTCCAACTGTGTTTCAGACCTGGATAATCACAGGGATAGAATCAATCAAGCTTTTTGAAAATAAACAAACAAACAAATAAATAACTTGCCAGCCTTGTGAAATTTTGTCATTTAAGTCTTGACCAGCTCTACAACTTTCATGTACACTCATAACCGCCATAGTCCTGCATTATGTTTGGATAGAAAATCCAAATATGTTTTGAGAGGTTTAAAATCCAAACCCCAAAATAGCCTTTAGCGGAATACTTTAGACATAAAGAAAAATGCTTGCCCTGGACTGGATTTTGCTAGCCAGTAAAGAAGAAAGTGTAGGTATCCCGACAGCCAGCAAATCCCACACTGATAGGGCATCATAGAATCATTTAGGTTAGAAAAGACCTCTAAGATCGAGTCCAGCCGTCAATCATGCCCACTAAACCATGTCATGAAGTGCCTTGTCTACGCGCTTTTTGAATACCTCCAGGTACGGTGACTCAACCACTTCCCTGGGCAGCCTGTTCCAATGCATGATAACCCTTTCAGTGAAGAAATTTTTCCTAATATCCAAGCTAAACCTCCCCTGGCACAACTTGAGGCCGTTTCCTCTTGTCCTATCACCAGCCACCTGACAGAAGAGACCGACCCCCGCCTGGCTACAACCTCCTTTCAGGCAGTTGCAGAGAGCGATGAGGTCTCCCCTCAGCCTCCTTTTCTCCAGGCTAAACAACCCCAGCTCCCTCAGCCGCTCCCCACAAGACTTGTGCTCCAGACCCTCCACCGGCTTCGTTGCCCTTCTCTGGACACGCTCCAGCCCCTCAAGGTCTTTCTTGTCGCGAGGGGCCCAAAACCGAACACGGGACTCGAGGTGCGGCCTCACCAGTGCCGAGTACAGGGTTTTGTTGGTTTTGTTTGTTTGTTTGTTTTAAATTTTAATTTCATTTTTGCAAATTTCTTAAAGCTCTGTGACTCAGGCTGTAGAGCCAAGCAGATCGCTTGCAGCTCTCGCCATCCACACCTCTCATGTTATGCTTCAAATTTAGCTAATATGGCTGTGCATTCCTCACTGCCGGTCTCATTACATTCAGATCCCAGTGCTAAGCACGTTGTTAAGCGTTGTAATTCTTTCTTTATTAGATTCAGGTATATAAATGGCATCCCAGGGAGCACTGTGAATTTTGATCATTATTTCTTTACTCGAGCTGTGTTCATCTGCCTGCTGAGACGATGATCACTAACTTACCCCACGCTCCTGTGGGACCCATTATTTATCTTATTACATTTTACAGTGTGGAGTAAATAAATAGCATTAAAGTGCTAAATTTATTCATCGAAATGTGTTGCATTTGCGTACTGGAGCCATTTCTTAAATCAAGGAAATGCTGTTAATGGGGACTCTATGAAGATGTGGAAAACATTCATTTTAATATGGCCGTAATAAAGCAAGACTGCTATGAACTGATGATGACATTTCACATGTGTGGAGAAGGACAGTGACACTTTAATATCTCCACTTCCTCAGATCACTTCTATCACATGGAGCCCAAGAGGGCTGTATTAATTATTTCGGTGTCATTTCTAAGAAATTAATTTTAGTCATTATTAGAGCATGCACATTAAGCAACAATTGCTTGCCTGCTTGAGAGATGGGCTCAGAAAATCCTACACACTGGGAGGAAATATAGGCATGGTGAAAAGCAGGCAGTGATACAACCATTTCCATCTCAAAACATTTTGCAATCATTATGCAATTAGTCAACGGCAGAAGTAGGTAGGTCACGACACAATCTTCACAAGGCAGAGAAGCAAAGCAGAGGAAACAAAGCCATTTTGTGCTGAAGGTGCACATGGCATCAGTGGGAGATCTGTGATTAAGACCTGGGAGGAGGAGGGTCCCATTTTTTTTGATTAAAGCAACTGACTGACATCAAGTGTGCACCTTGTTTAAAATTTCTTCTTATGAATTAAAAATAGCTCCGTTTCCCGAAACTGATCCAAAGCAGTAATGCAGAGAGAGTAACATCTTGGCACTTCTGTTGCATTAGACTCACTGCAATGCAAAATTGAGGTCTCCTTTAACTACTCTTAAATTATACAAGTCACCAGGGTAAAATTTATACCCAGAACAGACTATTTAAAGCTCTATGTACTGTGCATGAAGACATTACACAAGTTATTCTCCTTTAAAGCAAATATTACTTCAACAAATGTTGGTCTTCCACAAATTAGGCATTAGGATACCTATTTCTCTTCCCTGTCTACTCTGGGGAATATACCATATTTAGACCACACAAGTGACCTTTCATTTTTCATTCTAATTTTATTTTTGACCTCTAAAAGTTAAGTGCCCAAGCCAACGAACAGAATAGGTTACTCCACGCAAATAGTCATCCCATAGCTGTACTTCAGAAAAGCTGTCCTTTAGAGCTAGCAGCATGACGTTGCTTTGTCTTCTACGCCATTTTTATTAATTTGTATTATTAAAGTGATTTTGAAACCAAACAACTTAAAACAGAAGTGCCAAGAGTGTCACCAGCAGATATCTGAATAAGCAGTGAGGAAAAAAGTAAGACAACAAACTGTCTCACCAAGTGATGGAAAGGAAAGGTTATATCCATTTATCCTCAGCCAACACTAGCCAAATTGCTATTTGCTCTTCTTCGCATTTATTCATGTGATTTATTTATAGATAGCAACCACATCCCGCCCTACAGACTTAGTTTTGGTTCCTAATTAAATTCAGGAGAGGGGGCAAGAAGTGAAATTTAGAGTTTGCCACTACTGAGCCAAACCTGTACAGAGGGGGCTCTTTTTTTGTATTTCTCTTGTGGAAGAGGACTTCAGCTTAGAGCCAAAATACAGCCAGGACATTCCTGCGATGCCTCGTCCTGCTTACACAGTTGGGCAGGATCATCCTAAGCCCTACCGGGCACCTCCATCAGAAGCTGGCTGCTCCAGGAAAACCCAGGGATTGAAATTATCAAGAAAACTTCTCCTTCTTCCCAAATACACCAAAAATCAACCACAGTCTACAGAAGGTTTACCTTTAATCTGCATTAGGCGACGCCCACAAAAAGTAGATAATATCATAAAAAGCAATTTATTAAAGCTAATCTGCAAAGACCACTAAAGTACAGACAAAATAAATGTAAAAGGGTAGATGAGAAGATAGTCAACTTACGACTGAAAAGGGAGGTATATGTCATTACACAAATGAGTGAAGCAATGCCATTATAGAAGCATTCCTCCTGTCCAGCTGGAACAATTTCACTCAACGTGACACAGTAAAATAAAATTTATAGATGTTAATAAATTTTTTTAAAGGTCAGGTCAGTATTTTCTGTAACGTGTCGGGAGCAACCAAATACATCTCAGCATCAGGTCACCATGGGACAGCATTGACATTAAAGAGAGAAGGAACTGCAACTCTTCTAGAAGTGAATTAGTTACTGAAATAAGGTTTGCTTCCTCCTCCCTTTCTCTCTGGTCACTCTGATGTGGCAGCAAAGTAATAGAAAGTTTCAAGAAACAAATCCTCAGTACAATCGTGATGCCATTCTGTACCAAAATGGTCAGAAAAGCTGAATAGTTCTTAAAAAAGAAAAGTAAGCCAAAAGTGTTGTGAAATTTCAGTGATTTACCCATGATTCACAATGGCAGAGAAGGCAGTGAGGGAAAGGACTTCTTATTAAAGCGTGTTTAAAGTCAAGGATCAGACTGCCCTACTCTTTGAAGCTTGGCTATAAAAAAAAGTGACAAGTAGCAGGGATTCCGAGATTTGTCACCATGTGCACACATCACAGGCTGAAAGGCTGCAATTGCAACATTCACCCTTCAATGACTTTGATTTGTCTTCAGCGAGGGAGTTATTTTTGTTGATCACCCAGTGATTGTTACAGGGTGAAGATGACATGTACTGTCAATGGAGGGTGTCCAACTGGTTAAACCTGAGGATCAGAGTTTGTATGGCAAAAAATATGTATGGTGCAGATCTCACTGACACCTCAAAGGCTTGAGACGCTCAAATTCATTAGGGGAGAGGGAGAAACAGAGTTGGTGCCGCCGTTTTAGCCGATTTTGACAAGAGGTTAATCTTTTCAAAGCAAATGTCCTACCAGCTTTTAACAGCTACAACCAACCTCATCTCAAACCTAAAACCCTTTGCCCCCCAACCTTCTCTTATAAGCCTTCTAGTGAAAGATTCAAATGAAGGGGAAACAGCAATACAGGAATGCAATTCATCCAGACTTAGATTAATTTAGATTATTAAGAGTCGTTGGTGTCTCGGCCCTACAGGGCTTGACAGTACCCTCTTCCCAGAAGTAGCCTTGTTTTAATTAATTGTTGTGAAATGCAGCCAAGAGAAACAGAAATTATCCACCCTCACAGTAATATGTGACTTAAACCATATTTATTTAAACAGAAAAATAATGAGAATAATTATTCTAATAATAGATTATCCCAATAATTCTAGTAAATAGGGTCACTTAGTATTTTTTTATACTTTAATACTTTGACTAGAGAAGTCTAAGGGATAGCTGTGAACTCAACATGAGCATTATCGGTTCTTCTGCCTTTAAAGTAGCAATAAAAAGCTTAATGGGGACTTCTACCTTTTCCTCTATGTGCTTCTGTCCCCTCTCATCCACAGACACACACATTTCAGCATATTTAAATGCCTTACAAAAAAATTAATTGGCATTGAATGTAAGAGTCTTCAGCTCAGTCTTGATGGAAGACCATAGGTTCCATTAAAATTAGATATACAACACTATGTTATGGCAAAAACAAACAAAATGCTTCTATTTTCAAGGGTATTGAAAATTCTATGACATAATAAAATTAATGACAAGTGCCCATTTCCTTTCATGGTGTCCACTGCACTAATCCTTTGAGGAGCTAACGAATAGCAATTCATAGTCCAAGAAGAGTGTCAGATCTATATAAACAACATAAATTCATGATTCGAAGGAACACATGTAAATACAATGCACACAATCTCAAGACAACATAAACGTTATTAGATCCATTAAATTTCAAGCCTCCTCCAAGTTCTTGCACATTTTCAAAGCTCCTTTGCATACAATTAACATTTCAGTTTATAATGTCCAGCCCTTTGCAGAGTGGCTCATCAAAACGCTTTAATTTCTGCCCTTGAACTACAAGCATCAACTTGGTGTTGAGGCAACAAAGGAAGAGACAGAATGAAAAACAGGATTAAGAAGTTTGAGGGTAAACAGTACATACCTATTTATGTTTCACTTGACACTTAAAGCAAGGAAACTTGTTACCCTGAGACTGCCATAGTCTGAGCATAACCAAAGTAGGCTTTTTAAGGTTTATCAATAACAGAATCTTGGATTCTTTACCTAGGAGACATTATTTGCATATCATCACATTATTATAATACACATACATACTTCATCGCCTTCTTCGGTGAACACTGAAATTATGGAAATTCTAGGATCAATGACAAAAATCAGTGGTTTTAAAAAACACCCACAAAACTGAAAGATTTCATGTAGATGGAAAAGGGGAAGCAAGATAATTAGGTCATGTCCTCTCTGACATTTATTTCAGTAAGCAGAGAATCAGATTGTGCTCTCTCTTTTATATGCAATTCAGAAGGTGAAAAAGTATATTCATACTGTACTTACTCGTGGATGGAATTTAACTGTGGGAATAGATATTCCCACCTCTTTGACATGCAAAGCAAGAGCAAATTTCTCAGCATAGTTATAAATACCCTGAAGGAAAACGTGCAGATTTCATTATCAGTTGAGCTTTGCCCTTGTGCATGAGATAAGGATGCGACTGTCCAGCAAGTAGCCTGATGAGCCCTTGCTCAGGCTCATACCTACACAGACACGTGCTCCTGACTACTTGTGGTTCACTTCAGATTCTGGACCCTCATCTATGAGACAGGAGGAGAAAGAACACGGTGTGACGGCAAGTTCAATAAGAAACACAAAGTTGGCTAAAAAACCCCTCAGTTAAAGCAGTGTTGCAAAGTCTTAGTCACCTGCTTCCTTAGGGTTAACAAGGCTTCTTTTGTGGCTATTTAAACAAAACTGCCCCTGCCCAGAACCTAAATTGACACTTTGTCCATCCTCTTAAGAACCAGCACATACCAATGAGGTTTTTCTTGCTGACTTGCCATGGAATTAACAGGCAAGGCTCCATGGCACTGAAAATTGATGGGGATTGGGAAACAAACTCCCAAAGCATCAATGATCAGGTCTTACAGGCTACAAGTAAGACAGGAATTTAAGCTGTGTCTCTTACTTTGTAATCTGTAACATTAAGAACATCAGTAGCATCTCAAGGGGAATAGAGAGAAGAGAACCAACCCTCACATCTAATCTTTCCACGCAGTTGTGAAATTGGGCAGATCTAACTGAAGTCCTGCTCCAGGGCATCTCAATCCCATTCGCACCTTCAGACCTGAATTTTGTGGTCCTCTTGCTGAGCTGGTTTTCTGCTACAGTTGTGCAGCAGCAATTGGATGGAGGAGAACCTCAGTGCTCTGCATCCGTTGGGTGATGCTCTCACTGAAATCGTCTCCGTCTTCAAGTATTCCTTGAGGACTGACGATGCAGCCAAAAGGACCTTCTGCAACACATACATCGTGATATTGCTGTTGGAGGGCTCTAGGAAAAAGTTGGTTTGACTCTCACACTAACAAAGCTCAGCACCTCCTAGTAACCCATGTACATATGTCTTTTAAATTCATCCTGCCCTGGATTTCCTAAAAGTAGACCAGACAGACTGTGTCAGCATGTAGTTACCGCAGTGACTTGTATTACAACAACAAGAATCTGATAGTTCTTATGCTGTGTTTCAAAGACTTAATAGCATCCTTAGTGCAACTGAGACATTTTTCTAAAGAAATACGCAAAAGAAGGGACAGTAGCATGTGAAAAGAAGGGGCACCTTTTTGGCCTACATGTTGCTGTGCTATTTGTTACACAGCAAATAGCTAAACAAAGGAAAAAAAAAAAAACCTAACCGTGGAAGTTGAAGTACAGTAAATTGTGAAAGGCAGTGATTTTCCAGCTGAGGAACGCTGACCATCTCTGCTGGCACCACAGGGAAGCTGCGATAATGCAAAAGCCTGAGGACACCATCTCAACGTATCCATCCCCATGTGTGCTGGGTGCATTCCAGCATAAGCCAACCCTAACTCCTGCCCCAGAAGGCTCCCTTGGAGCACGCAGGCTTCATCTATCTCCATAAACCAACATTCCCTATTAAAACCAAAGTGACACTGAAGTCACGCACCCTTTGCCAACAATTCGGTACAAGTGCCTTCTGGGCCAACAGTGTTTTTGAGATGCTACACGAGAGAGACAACCCTTGAGCTTGAAATTTCACTTCTTGCTATACCCCTTGGCCACCTCTATACACCTCCCAGATAAACATCGATGGAGCTGAACAAAGGAAAAAGACATTTTACACTTTGTAATGATGAACATTAATGGCCTGTGACACAACTGCTCTCTCTGGGGTGGCTTGTCATACAAGGTGGAAATTTTGCCCCCAACTTTGTAATGACATGTATATCAAAAATGTCAAAATATTTACTGTAAAAAGCACCTCCAGGCCAAGTTTAAGGTGACTTCTATATTCTTGTTTTGCTTTTCTTTTTTCCCCTCAATATATTTTGCTTCTGAAGGGGGATACTACATACACAGTTATAAAACTGAATGCTGCAAGGAAAAGACTCTTATTTACATGCCTCCAACCACTCTGCTGCTCACAAAACCAGCTGGTTCCTTGTTCTCACCACACCTGCACTGCGGTTCTCTATTCGTTTTTCTTGAGGGGACACCTACTGGTTCTGCATCTTTCAAAAAATTACACTATATTGCTTATTGTGCAATTATTTTGCAAAAGTTACATATCAGTTCTAAAAAAGAGCAATGAAATGACAAGATAGAGGAGATGGAAGAATTCAAACATATGCTTTAAATGTCACAAACAGCAAAGATCGGCACAGTAAAAGCCATCAGAAACTGGCAAAAACTGTAAAACTGCTAAATATAATTAGGTATTTAATTAGAACACCAAAGCATTACTAATACATCCTTTAAAATTTGGGAATTCAAAGCATATAAACTAAACTGAAACCTTTCTATTTCTGTATGACTGCGTGCAAAAAATTAATCTATAAAAATAATTTCCTATGAACCACAGTTTCAACACCCTTGGGTAGCAGCACCACTTTGTATCTGAGAATCTGGGAAAAAAAAATCTAAATAAGGCTCCCAAAATCCACCTCTCGCAGAGAAAGGAACATAAAAGGAATATATTTTAAAAATCCCCCTCTCAGACTTCTGCTTCAGTGATTACGTAGGAGCAGCAACGGAGACGGAATTAGGGTGCTATTGCAATGTAGCTTCGGCATGGACCTTGAGCAGAAGCAGCCAGAACAGAAGGAAATCTTTGCCAGTGAACATGGCTCTGGAGGAATTTTGCTAGAATGGCTAAATTGGAGGGGTAAGGAAAATGCACATGTTGAAATAACTGTGCAGAAGAAGCCTTGAAGGCTAGACCAAATGCTCATGCTCTAGGAGACGAGTGATGACGGGCCTCTACCTGGATGGTGGCGGTTGAGAGACCACACGACAAACCCTATACTATGAGACGTTAGCTTATTTACCTCCTACTTAATCAGTCGCCTCTTTCCTTTGTTAAACTACCCCGATTAATAATCAAGAAGTTCCTAATCAGAAACTAAGGAATAAATCCGTGGAAAGGGCGCTCATTTATAAACAGAAGCAAAGAGCATCATTTAGCACCAACTTGTTTATATTCACAAAGAACAATGCAAACAGGGCAACTACAGTCCGTCCTTGGGCAAGTCATTTAAAAATGCTACTTCACTAAAATAACAGTGTTTGGAGACTACCCGAAAAAACAGAGGTGAAACAACGTAGAAACACAATGAATTAAAAGGTCTGATGATATACTAAAGTTGGTACGTCCTAAATCAACAAGCTTCAGCAAAGCTTATCTAGCCATACCCAAAAGGCCTGCATCTCTGACGAAATCAAGCTTCAAAATGTATCGCTGGGGATTTGGGTATAAAAAGACTTCCTAAAAGTAGAAAAGGTTCTGGCAGAGCATGGAACTGAACCTCAAGCTCCTAAATTCACTGTTTCTTTGCAGACATAACCAAAAAGCTATGAATGGGTTAAATCCCAGCATTTTTTGTACAGCATCTGATTGTCCTACTTACTTGAAGAAGAAAAAAAATCATTCCACTGAAATTCCAAAGGGGGAACTCCAGTGTGAAGATCTATGAAGTGACAACCACTAATGACTTTTGACAATTCGACTTTTTTCTGTGTTGAGCTGCTGGGACTTGCCACCAAACACAGGGAAGTCTTAGAAAATGTTCGTTAGCAGCACTGACATCATATTTTCTCCCCAAGCCAGGCTCTTCATGCCTGATGCTAATTCCATCCAGAGAGAGATTTACGCCTATTAAGCTCTGTAAAAACCTACTGTCAGCCCCGGTTATCCCAGTTTGATTTTGTATGAAAAGGAGAGGAAAACAACATATTTTACATTGCCTTTAAAATTTGGCAGGCCACCTGAATGTAAGACATATGTCTGACAAGATCTACCTGAGCTTCAGGAATTTGAAAGAATTATAAGAAAGATTTTATTTCATCTTCTTTTTGAAAGAAGAAAAATGTCACTATTGTCACACCATTGGTCTTTTTCATCTTTCTTTTTTAGCAACATATGTTAAACTAGAGGAACAATCATTTCTTAAATGCCATGGGCTAGGGGAAATTCTGGGTCATGACTTTAGAGGGTTTGCAATGATATGAGTCCCATCATGAGACTATACATGTACATGTGATTCCCTGCAGAAAAAAAAAAAGATGCAATCAATTTAAACCTCTTAATCAAAAATCTAGGCTAAAAATATAGAATATATACATGATGTTTTTAATTCATCTTTCATTTGATGCTTTGTTACCCAAATGAATTTCATATCTGAATGGGCATGGAGTTTGACTTATCAATGCAGGATACTTATCACAGAATGGTTTGGGTTGGAAGGGACCTTTAAAGGTCACCTAGGCCAACCCCCCTGCAATGAGCAGGGACATCTTCAACTACACCAGGTCGCTCAAAGCCCCGTCCAACCTGATCTTGAACTCTTCCAGGGATGGGGCATTGACCACCTCTCTGGGCAACCTGTTCCAGTGCCTCACCACCCACATCCTAAAACCTTTCTTCCTTATGACCAGTCTAAACCTTCCCTTTCTTAGTTTAAAACTGTTGTCCCTTGTCCTGTCTCTAGAGGTCCTGGTAAAAAGTCTCTCTCTGTCTTTCTTATAAGCTCTCTTTATATACTGAAAAACCACAATAAGGTCTCCCTGGAGCCTTCTCTTCTCCAGGCTGAACAACCCCAACTCTCTCAGCCTGTCCTCATAGGAGAGGTGCTCCAGCCCTCTCATCATCTTCATGGCCCTCCTCTGGACTCGCTCCAACAGGTCCATGTCTTTCTGGTGCTGGGGACCCCAGAGCTGGATGCAGCACTTTGGGTGGGATCTCACGAGAGCGGAGTAGAGGGGGAGAATCCCCTCCCTCGACCTGCTGGTCACGCTGCTTTTGATGCAGCCCAGCGTATGGTTGGCTTTATGGGCTGTGAGCGCACATAACTTCTATGTTACATTAGGCTTTGCAACACCAAAGATGGAAAGAATGTGAAAAGGTGACAGTTCACTGGTGTTAATCCTTATGAATCAAGAATATTGCTATGAATTGTAATTAATTTCTGCAGCAGTAATGGGACTGTGGCACGTGGTTTCATCAAAATTCAACTTTGCTGATTAAACATCTTCAGGAATTTGGTTGTTCTACATCAAAATTATAACAGGAGATAAAGGTCATCTGGAGCCACACTTCTATTCATTAGACTTCAGATTTTTTTTTCTCTCCCTCCTCCTTTCTTTGCCAGATTAGGCACACGACCAAAGCAACTAAGCATACAAATTTGGTAGTTCAGCCTCCCCTGCTTCATTTGCATCTGTTGATTCATTTGTGCACATAGATAAGGTCAATGCAAATTGAAACCTCTGCCTTTTTAAAAAACTTTGCCCCATCTACCATTTAGCATGATCATTTCTCACACAGAATTAGGGGCAATGCTACCTAAGAGAGTTTTCCTCTCCTACTATAGCAAAGCCAAAATGAATAGTAATTCCTTTGGGTTTGAACACAAAGAGGCTTTCTGGATAGCGCTTTATACCAGACGCACAATACTTTTCAAACCAGGCGTGTATGCAGGGATCTCTGAAATAGCTTTTATTTATCAGCCCTCCAGGCATGATGCTTATTCTGCCAAGCTTTGGGGAAGGTTTAAGGGCACAGGAAGAACTTATGGAAAAAAATCCACCACCTTCATTTTGTTTACCTAACTGGCTTGATTGACATTTTTAAATGATATTGTACTCAATAGCTATTGCCTTCAATTCAAAGAACTTAGCTACATTACTTCAAAGATCGTATTTTTAACATTGTAAAACGCTTGATGGTAGGTAATTACAACACATTATCAGAATAACTCTAATACTGCATATACTATATTACAAATGACAACCAGCAATTAAAGCCATTATTGCCTTTCATCAAACTAACCAGAAAAAAAACACTTAACTATTGGCCTGGGCGTATCTAAAACTGATAATAAATACCCGTTCTGCTTACTCAAACAATAGTTCTCCGTCCTTGACTTCTGTTTGTTTTTTTAATATGGAAGAGGTGCCAAATATTTTCTTTAGGAGTCTCTTGAGGGATGCACATGGCAGATGTCCTCCCATCAGAAAACGGAAAATGTGCATTTCACATGGCTGGAACGGATGCACCTCGTGTGACCAGACACATGCTAGCAGTGGGGACTTTGGGGAAAAAGGCAGCTAAGCAGAGGTTGGATGAACCTTTTTATCAGCAGATCATATAGGCGACAAGTTTGGCACCTCTTACATAGAAGAAAGATTGGCCCGGATGAACGGGAAGCAGAAAATACTCCCAAATACTCCAAGTGTCATGAAGAACTAGGAATAATGCTGCCTGGGAAGGAAATGAAACAATAATTTAGGAGCCAGGCAAAGGAGAGAGAGCGAAATACCGATGTTAAGAAAAGATAGGAACTAGCAATCTAGAGATTCCTGGCAATTAATTAACTTTTATTATTTAACAACAATTTGCTTTCAGTTCAGATTAACGATTTACACGTGGTGCAGGCCCAGTCTGATTTTCACAGTGAATTGCGAGACCCATTTTCATTAAAACCAATTATATGGTATGTATCAAGAGAGATGACTTTCACAATGAGGAATGGATTACAGTGATAGACTGCACAGCCCTGTAAAATAAAATGAAGAATGATTCTAGACTGAAGAATTGTCTCCACCTTTTGTAAAGATGTCGCAAAAGAGGATGGTTTTTATTTCCTCCCTGTAGTATTATACAACTTCAGAGCATTTAAATTTTTCTACTCCGTGTAGCAGTTTTGATTTGCTGTCCTGTGATCTCTCCATTGTCTGGCCATCCACCAGACCACGGCTCTCACTATTCTGCTGCTTTTGGAGGAGGATGAGCGACTTTCTTCTGAGAGCTCTGGAGACCTATTAGAAGAGAACCAAATCTGACACTTTCCAATATTTCTCTCTTCTTGTTGTATTTACTGTTATTTCTAGAAGGTCTCCAATTTTTGCGGAACAATTATGTCTTGTGTCCACTGAACTAGCTACCTGGCTCAGGACTAAAACTTACCAACTTGGGTATCCCAAAACCAAGGAACAGACAATTTTTGAGGGATCTGCACTTATTTAGCAATGTTATTTGACCTTAGGGAGTGTAAACATTTTTAGTATTTTTTTTTTAACTTTGAAAACACTCACTCTGTTACTGCAGAAATAATGAGTTTACTGAAGAGTCACCAAAAGTTATTAAAGCCACTAAGAGCTTCAGTCAGAACCTGATCATCATTACATTTTACAGTACACACAGCACTGCTAGTACACTGCCTTCTCTGTAGTCTTTTTATCCCTATGATAAATCAGTCAAGGCAGCCAAAATAAAACCTAAATAAAAGAAGTGCTTTTGTGTTCAGAGGCATTATCACATCATTTAGCATCCCTGGTACCACCATTCCATTAGTTTTAAGTATTATTGCAAGGATTGGTTCTTAAGTCACAATAAAGACTGGAAAAAAAGAGATGCTGTTAGCTTCTGCTATTTTGTAACATTTGTTTTACTATTCCACAGCAAAAAAAACCCAGAAACCGACCAATCTGAAGGTACAGACAGAGCTAAGGTGATGGCCTTAACAGGTTCTACTGGGCTCCTGAAATCTCAAGTTGCCACTATCATGGAACAGCAATTGCATCTAATAGTCCATTTCAAAAATTAAATTCCAGGTAATACGTCACCATCTGGATTTTCTCCAGGAACACAACTACTTACTGCTGTCCATACACTCAAATAAACATCCATAACACTTAGACAAGCTGTGATTCACTGGAGTCCACCTCAACAGAAACACAGCTTCGTACTCTCCTTTTCATGCCCTGTCCCCGAGTGCAGAAGCACTTAACTGTCCATAAAACCCACACCACAAACCAGCCACCGTCAGTTGTCTGACAGTGCTATTCGTCTACAGATGACAAACTACCGAACTGACGTGTGCAATAAGAGTTATCTCCAATTTACAGAGAAGGAAGCGGAGGCAGAAGGGATTGAACGGCGTCAGACCCGTAGTTGCTGCTACCACGTGGGAGTGGGGTCACCAACCCCACGCTGAGAGGCTCCCAGCGTTTCATCTACATTTCAGACATCGTCTCCAGAAAGAATATTCCCATTTTGAAAGCCAGCAAAAGAACCTGACTTTAAGGAATGCAATGATGAAAAGAAAGCTGCTTGAAGCTTGCTCAAGGCATTCATACCACCTTGTGCTAGATGTAGTCCTCAGAGTTGACTAAATCACCCAAGTAGGAGCAGGCAGCAGAGCCGTCACTACCAGGCTACAGAAGGACTCTCAGAGCAAAACTAAGCCGTCACCCACTTGTTGCACCCCTCAGAACAAATCTATTTGGAAAAAAAAACAAAAAAAAAAAACCCAAACCAAAACCAAACAAAAAAAACCCAACAAAACCAAACAAAAAACAAAACCCAGAGACACAAAGTTACAATAAAATGGAAAATCTGGACCTTGACTAATAACAGTGAGAATTTATATGACTTTCAGTTCTGTTCCGCCTATTCCAAACCTGCACAGAATTTATGATCGTTCAACTTGACGCTTCATCCATAACGGCTTCATCCCCGGCAGTCGCATAACCAGGACTTCTACATAGAGAGCAGTTTCATGCTGAGGTGTTAATGAATTGATGTCTCTGAAAAGCTTATCAGATGAAAGGAGCTACAGAAGTACTTAGCAGTAGTATTACACAATGTGCAATTACTGCTAATGTATCCGGTATTCAAGATGCCTGGTACCCAAAATAACGGCCAACTTCTTTCCTGTAAAATTTCTTTATGGCTATTCTGCAGATCTCCAAAAATTAGCAGAATTTAAAATGAAACTCCACAGGAAAACTTATTCTGTGTATGACCTGGTGTCTGAAAAACATGCTCTTCTGTGGGCTGACTTCCCTGCAAGGCATCTCCTACGGTGCTACGAGGACTCTCCTTTTGCCACGTGCCTTTGGGGCAGCAAGTGGTTGTGCAGCCCCATCTCATGTGGCCAGACCAAAGAACCTGGTCTATAAAACAGGAATAAATGAGGGTCCTGCACTGTAATATCCACAACAGAATTCAGCAGAATGGAAAAATGCAGCTTACTGGTGAAGTAACTTTAAAATCATTATTTTTAGCTCCACTCAGGAAACTGAAAAAAGGGTAATAGTTGAAATAAACATTTCAGATCTCACTCTTTGCAATCATAAATGAAAATTAAATACTTTGAAAATCTCTTTTTTTCCCTTTTACTATCCCTGGAGAAGACTGAAATTCACCTCCATGCTCTAACTGAGATAACAGCTATAGTTTCCCCAAATTACAAAATTTTAAATTGTACATAAGGTTTTAAATAGCTTTGCAAAAACCCAGCAAGAATAATCTAGCTAAAACACAAAGCAGAGAGAAAGCTCCAACATGAGTGGCCCAGCGTGAAGGGAATTCAGTTTGCTACCAAAGGCTTTTCCCAGAAGACCCTTTAGCTAAACAACATGACGTTTATGTACAAAAAAGATAAAAATTAAAACTCCTTTCATATTCGTGTTCCTCTGATTGTTATATAGGGGAAATAGGGTCCAAAACCCACTGTCATTCTGGGCTTTCTATCTTTGCTTTTAACAGCAAATACAAAACACATGCATCACCTTGTTTGTTCTCATCAACCAACACCTCTCCTGTATTTCAATTGAAAATTCGTAAAGCTTTATGAATGTAACCACACACACTCTCCAAAGTTTTTCAGGGTAATATTACTGTAACTTGGACTCAAGCCACACTAGGTTTTCATCCTTGGACTTCCCCTATCATATTCAGGGAAAGCCCTCACTAATGTATTTTCTGAACAGCTTCCATAGATTACAAACTTAGAATTTGTCAAGTTTTTTTTTCCCTTTTCTTCCACAATGAAAATGAAGGATGCTTTTCTACTTTTGCCTTGTGAGTTTTTCTGTTGCTTTGCAGATTTTTTTGCAGTGTCAGAGTAGTACATGCTATATTTGAAATGAAAGCTGGTGCTACTAAAGCAAGTTTTAGCTGCTGTGGAAGTTCATTCCCCAATGCCAACTGAGCTCCTAGAAAGGAACCAGCTCCTGCATAGGAGTATCTCACCTTGTGATTGAAGAGATTTATAGCGTCTGATAAGCCAAAGCATTAAATTTGGATCTTGATGTGTAACTCAGGCTCCTTAAAGCATTCTCAGATTAAGCCATTTTGTACTTAAGATGGTTAAATTAAATAAATGGATCCATCTTTCCCTTCCAGCTTTGCTAAGTATTTTTGTGACCAACAGGTTTTTAAGTACCACAATACTCATGCTTTGGGGTGGGGTGGGGGGGAGAAAAGGAAAAGAAACAGGAAAAAGAAAAAAGAAAATCTACAAATTTCAATGCATGTAAGATCCATTTCAATCATATTTAATCTCTCATTTCATGAACATAACATCTACAAACCTTTGCAGAACGTTCTGTATAACAGATTAGCACGTAACTAGTAAAATAAAAATAAATAAAAGAAGTGTGATTTTTGGTCCATGTTTCTACTACACTAGCTCCTTTCCTTCAGTCTCAGTTGCAATCTGAAAAGATGACCTTCTGGTAACAAAGGAAGGTTGCTCACCAACTCTAATCAACTTCTTGCACCTATCCTGCTAACAAGATGCCATCAGACGATGACAATTTACAGCCAGTTTGAGTTCACACAAGATTCAAGTTTCTTTTGAAAGCAAGCTATGCATTTTACAAACCCCGTCTCACCTCCCAGATCCCTGCTACAATAATCTGAACCAGTTCATCTGTCTACCTGGGCAAAGCGTAAAGCACGGGCAGCAAATCAGTCAGTCAGTGTGGCTGCCTGTAAGTTTGTGTTGGAGAAATGTGGATTAATGAAAAAAAATAACTCCTTTTCCCAGATCTTTTTTTTAATTTTAACTGAGCACACCCTTGTGAAATTGTAAAATTAGCTAGATATTAGCTAATACACACAGTTTTACATGGAAACAGAGCTAAAAGAAAGCCAAAGAATTGCAGGTATATTACATTCTCTTAAGGAAAAACACACGTGCATTTTTTTTTAAAAGTGTTTAGGCCTGGAAAACATGCTAGTAGAGTTGACTTTCAGAGGCCTTGGCTAGCTGGCTCTTGCGTAAGGAAATGCTCTGACGTAAAATTATTTGGTCCAATGACACAACACGAGAAATGTAAGAGGAATTCCCCAGACTATTTGCCGCACCTGGTACTGGGCAAGACCCACTAAAATGAATTTCCTCAAATTTATCCTCTTCCTTCTTAGGACTGCTCCAAAGATTTGCTGGCATCTGTAAGACCCTGGGAAGACCAGAGTAGCTTCTTGTGGCGGGTCGACCTTGGCTGGCTGCTAGATCCCCACCCAGCTACTCTCTCACTTCCCCTCTTTAACAGGACAGGGGGTAGAAAATAAGATGGAAAAACTTGTGGGTTGAGAAAAAGACATGGAGATCACTTACCAATTACCATCATGGGCAGAATAGAATTGACTATGTCATTTTTAAATTAAAATATTAAAGAGAATTAGTAATAACTTTATAATCCAGTCTATAAATCCAGATTTGTATAACTATTGTAATTTCACCATAAGTTTACTTACTAATAATTGTTCTATTTTGGTTAGACTTAGTAAAACACCAGTTAGATTAACAATAAATTCACAGGTCCATATACAAGATGTGCTGGCTTTTGTCCACATTAAAATTCTGTGTAACACTACAGCAAGCTCGGAAAATCAAAAATAACCCTCTTCCAGTCCAACACCCACTCCTCTAATGGTGGGAAAACCCATGATTATTCTTTGGACAGTATGAAACCAGCAATTCTTGCAAACTTCTTCACCCACATCCACCAGCCATGCCCAGCACCTCTTTGGGAAAGAACCAGATGAGCAGATCTACACAAGGTTTGCTGGTGTATCTCAAGACTTGCTGTCAAGACTTGCTGTCATTCCCGCTGTATTTAGCGTTGGTGTGGCCTCACCCTCAGTACTGTGTGCAGTTCTGGGTTCCACAATTTAAGAAGGTTGTTCAGGTACTTGAATGCCTCCAGACAAGGACAACAAAGCTGGTGGAGGGGCTGGAAGGCATGTCCTGTGAGGAGTGGCTGAGGACACTGGGTTTGTTTAGTTTGGAGAAAAGGAGGTTGAGGGGACACCTCATTGCTCTCTACAGGTTCCTGAGGAGGGGACGCGGAGAGGGAAGTGAGCTCTTCTCCCTGTGATCCAGTGATAGGATGTGTGGGAATGGTTCAAAGCTGCGCCAGGGGAGGTTTAGACTAGACATTAGGAAGCATTTCTTTACTGAAAGGGTGGTCAAACACTGGAACAGGCTTCCTAGAGAGGTGGTCGATGCCCCAAGCCTGCCAGCATTTAAGGGGCATTTGACCAATACCCTTACTAACATGCTTTAACCGTTGGTCAGCCCTGAAGTGGTCAGGCAGTTAGACTAGGTGATCGTTGTAGGTCCCTTCCGACTGAACTGTTCTATTCTAAGACACGACTCGTGTCTTGCAATGCAGTATTCACAAGGAATAAATAAGTCACTGAAAACTCATATGACATCACAGATCTCTACTTACAGTATAATAAAAATAATAGTGTTCAGCAATACAGGGAACTTTAATCCTGCTCTTTGAGAACATTAGTTAAATGCTAGAACCAAACTTAAGCAGCACTTCCATTAAGAAACGAGCTGAAACTACTTTGTTGGCTTGACGAACATAATACGGGTTAGAAGTAATTCATTATCATGGAATTGAATTAACACTGTTTTCAGCTATTCAGCCTAAGTTCTTGCAAATGTCAAAATTTCTATGTTCCTCCTTCAGGTTGTATTTCACCCAAAGGAAAGGAGGAGCTGGAGACATGTGAAATTTCTGACAGGCTGTTGATTTTCCGTATGGATGAAGCATGTTTGAAAACTCAAAACTTGACTGATCTGCTGAAGCACATTCTCTGACAGACAATATAAAATCAATGCACCACATATTAAGAGTTTTTTTGGCGTGTAAGAGTTTTTGTTTGTGTGGGAGGTGTGGGGGGGACTGCTTTATTTTCTGTCATCGAAAATGAACAGCCTTACCTTAAGGTTTTTATAAACTGTCATCTTTAATCAGACACACACAGTAAGACTGTCAGTCCTCATAAAGCATCAGGGAAAAAAAAAGCACAAAACGTGAAGCTGTTCCCCATCTCTTTCCCGTGCATGTGCCCTGTTTCTGCGATGGCCTCAGTCAGAACTAAACCTTTTCTTAGCAGTGTCACAACAACAAGCTCTTCTGAAATGTGTCTTTATAATTCAGCAACGCAGACTTTATGAGAGCTTGTCAAAGAGAAAAGAGTTAGGATTCGCCTGCAAGAAACATTCATTCCCGCTGTTGACAGATATAAAGTACTAAATGTCAACAGCAAGGGACTCGTCAACTAAATGTCTTCTAAACACTCATTAAACCAGGGGGAGAAAAAAATTCAGTAGGTGGGTGTCAAATTGCTCCCTTAAGATCTCGATTCAGGTCAATTGAAGTAAACAGCGAGTGTATGAAAAGTTGCATCAAGCATCTGTCACACTCAAGGATGAGTATTAACGATTCCAAAATAAAGATGGGTATATTAAGCATCGTGGTGACTACCGGTACCTTAATGAGAAGCAGGAGTCGAGGGCTCCTGATCTGAGCCCCATTTGTCTCGCTGCGCCACAGAGCCTGCGGAAAGGCACCAGCTCCTTGCCTCCATAGCCTCCCTCTCTAAAGGGACGATATTGCCTACCTTGCAGAAGCCAGATTTAGATTAACTAAGTGATATTTTTTCCCTGTCTTTGAAGATAAGGGATATGTCTGACTGTAAGACTTCAAAAACAGTATTCATGGAATCCAGATGGTTATATTTTTAAGGGGTCATTGACTTTAAAAGTTTGCAAATAAAGTCTTCCTATGTACATAACAGCACCTGTTTTTTTTTTTTACTTAACTCCTTATCCTCTGAATATTATTCAACCTGAAATACAAACTTTAAGCAGTCAATAAGTTCCCTCTCCCAGCTTGAGTCAGTTTTATCGATTTCTCTAAAATCAAGTATTTTAGGTTTGATTTCAAAAAGCTAGAGACATCAGCTCTCATTATTTAGCACTATCTGTGCCCTAAGATTATTTGACATTTTCCATTTACTTTAATAGTAATAATATATACTTCTGAGACTGACAAAATACCACGCATTTTTCTTAACATACTTGGTATCATTTAACATAGTCTAAACATACTCAATGTAACTAAAAAACTAATCTAATTTTCAGACTCCTTTTGCTTCCCATATAACACATTCCCCATATTATCAAATATTAATTTTATAGTACACAACTACAAGATATTACAGCATATTTTAAAATCAAATTAGTAGTTTATTATTATAGCTGTACAAATATACTAATAAAAGGGATTATCAGCGAGGTACACATGGGTTCTTACTTATATACATAGTTTTGTATCAGTTACAGTTACGTAGTTACGAACAGTGCTCAGCTGCAGCAGCAGTGGATGCTCACACAGACCAAAGGACTTAGATGCCCCACAGGAACCGATGACAGCTTTGCCATCCCCTCCCAACATTTTCAAAATAAACAGAGGATTTAAATTATACATACAGTACCTTTTATCTTGACATATCCTGAATTAAATAGAAGCTTGACACGATTATTCCCAAAGCACGGAAAGCTAAAACATCACTGTTAATACATATGTACCTGTGTGTATGTACATATTCTGTACATCGTGCACCAAACTCCCAAGGACAGGTTACCAGCGGAGTCGGAAATTTGACCTTCAGCAGTTCCGTGCCGATTGCCACCAGTAGGTGAGGAACATGCTGATATCAACAGGCAGCAAAACTAAATTACTATCCTCCTTGATTATTCCCTAATTAATTTATTTTATTTATTAAAAGAGCAATCGCTCCTTTATTAGCATTAACGTAACTGGAAGAAACAGGAAATTCCAAAAATGCTATCAAATAAAAAGCTACTGCTTTAAATGATGGAGACCAGCATAAATGAACATAATCACTTAATTGTTAAATTAAAATGTCAAATTATTACCTGCTCTTTTCCTCCCACTCCAACCAATCTGAAATACCAAGAACAAGCAAACTTTGCAGTGCCTTGGACCATGCACACACCTGAGCGTTAAACTTTAGTCTTTGCATCTCAAACAACATCAGCACAGTCAAATCAGTAATTTTGCCTTTCCTTCTTCCCTTTTTTTATTTGCTACTCTAATAAATCAACACTTTGCTTCTCACTTTCTTACTCTCCAGACTTTGAAATCAAAGGCAGTGATTAGAACATCACTGACACGGCGCAGTTCCTCCCATCTGGCAAACAGGGAGATGGCAGCAGACAGACACAGCCCATTTGATAGAGAGGGAAAGGGTGCCAGGTCAATTTAGCCTCTCTAGTCCACTTCTTCACAAGGACACAATCTTGCTTAGAAGCGACTGCTTCTTCCGAATCAATGAACACTTTGCTTTCTCTTCCATCCTACAACCCTTTTAATTGCTGCTTGATCTTAATGAAGTGTGGCTGATATTAATAAATGGATACCCTTGCGGCCTTGGTACCCAATATCCAAACAACGTTCAACTGAGTTAGCATCAGCAGTGCTTTCACAATTCCAAACGCCATCATCCCCTCCATCTCCAGTCCCTCCTGTCCCTCCCCCTTAAGCCTCAAGACTGCAGACATCTGTTCTTCAATTGTCTGGTAATAAACATGCTCTATAAAGCATATGTAAAATGATTATTACCCTGAAGAGCCAAGTGCCTTTCAAATGCCAGCTGAAACAAATAAACATTAAAAAAAAAAATCCCCACCAAACAAATGTTACAACAGACATCACTCAGGCTGTTCAATATTCCACAACGTAAGGGCGTCAGTATTGGTCCTGCACGTTTCCCTCCGCCAACGGGAGACATTAGTCCACAGACCAGTAACACCAGCGCTTTCACGATCCAAGCAGATGCTGGTTAGCAGTGAAGGATGAAGAAAGCAACTGGACGCTTCTGGTAACTTTTATACTTTGACACCTCCCGCAATATGTAATTAAGGAAAATCAGATGTGTATTCCTCTTCAATTTGTAAGTGCAATTAGTTTTCATATGTAGTTAGTAAAATCTATTCCCAGGAATCATCTCCACTAGAATACCCACTTGTCATCCAAAAATTCACTATTCATTTATTACGTGTGTGGTGGTGTCATTAAGTCCTGGTAATTAATCTGGGGCTTGGTGTGTCTCAATTGTCCTAGTGGAAATTAGGGACCCACATCCCAAATGGCATTAACATCTCACTTCCCAACTCTGGCTCAATGCTCTAAATGAAATCGAGGGAAGGAAGACTTTGAAAACCACTCGTATGTATTCGCCCTTACGCTCTCCACAGTTGTTAGTTAAGAGTTTCTCCAAAGAAACTTTCGTTACTGGAGATACGCGGGTTAATTCACAGCCCCCTGGAAGCCTGCTGACTCTCTGTTCTTCAAAAGGATCTGGAGCCAAGCTCAACCTCAGTTTGTAAATAAAGAAGGATCCAAAAAAAGGCTATTATAACCAGTAAACTTAACACTGTGATTGTGCAACTCTGATGTGATAGACAATGACATTTTTCATATCAGTAGTACAAAAAAAGAAAAATTCAGACTGATGAATATGAATGCTCTGGTTACAACTCTCCCCCTAACATTACTGTGCTGAATTACATTTTAAAGCCATCACTTAATGTGATGCTCAGGCTTTAAATCATCACGCCAGTGTCTGGTTTCTCAGTGATCCCGTTAGCTTAATACTTTTAGAAGCACTCAGCTTCCTAATAAAATCAGCTAGCCCATACAGTGCTAAAACTTCTCTGTCAACACGTTTATGTGAACTTGATAAAAATAAGAAAAAAACCAAACAAAAACCCCTTCTAAATAAAATATTGATCATTTTTAATTCAAAACAGATTCATTTTAAGCCTATACAAGCGACATTGATGAAAGATGATTGAGGCAGGCCATAAAGAACCTCGACAACAAATGGAAAAAAATAAAGCAAGTGAAAACTTCACACCTCTGCAGCAATTACCTCGTCAAGAGCTTGACACTTATACAATAACGTCTAGAGAAGGGTGACAAAGATCTAACCAACAAGTAATGCACACATAAGATGATGTGCTAGAAATTATTGCAAACGTCAATATTTTAGCAAATCCACCATATTCAGCATTTTACAACCACAGCCAGCACCATATAGCCAATTTTAACAGGACTCAATGGGTAAGCCAGTTTGCTGGTAGGACAGGTCATTGCTATCAACTCCCATCAGGAACAGAATTCCCTGTAGGTAATTATTATCAGCAAAAGAAATCCAGTCCTCGTCATCCCAGATATGCTGCACCCCATGCATCATGCACACACCAAAGTTGAGGATCATGAGTTAAATCTAAGATAGCAAGGACTCATGCGTTTACTCTGACAATCATTAAATTAGGCAAAATCACATTAAAAAAGTTTCTACAGTCTTCACTTACACCCAAACTCACCCCATTCTGCAGTGAGAAAAGGGTAAGCTGGGTCACAGGGTATTTTCCTTCTCTTCATGCAGTTATTGATGAACTACTCAATGCAAGGAAGTTAAGATGTTGCAGATGGTTAGCATGAAAAATATATTGTACGCAGATACCTTAATCTTGATGCAATTATTTTTTATGAGGCAAATTATTTCTATTGCCTATCTTGCAAGCTGGTAATGAAAGTGAAGTGTTTGTGAGAAGTGCTATTTAAAGCAGAGCACTCATGTTTGACTCAGATGGCAAAAAAAAAAGGGGAAAAATTAAGCAGGAAGGCAAATAGAAAGAAAGAAGTATTTTCACCGGTTTCTAAATCAATGTGAAATACCTCATCAATAAAAATAAGAACATCATCACCCCGCCCTGTGCTTGAAAGAAGCCTGTAAATTCATTAAAGATTAAGAGATTGAAGTCCATATTATAGTGGTCGTATCTTGAATAGCATATTGCATCTTAACCACTGTCCATCTTTTCTCATAATATAATGGCTGAAAACTATAAATCACGCTGTAGCAAATTTATTTTTAGCACATTTCTTTTGTTTAAAAGAGACAGAAGTTGAAACAAAATATGCTTATGAAATTTTCCATTTCATTATGGGCATCTAGCAATAAATGAAGAGCGTACAATGTACGTAACCCTTTTTTCAAGGAAAGATCTTAAACACCATAACAAATTTTTGTATGTCCTCACAGCAGGTGCTGTTCTCAAGATTATTCCAACATCTAGTGTCATGACATCAGAAACTTAAATTTGGAGGAATTTATGCACTTTCCATCTATATTTTTAAGTCCTGAGAAGTCACAGATGACCACAGTTCTCAGCTACTGAGACATCAGTCAGGATATTCCATCCTCTGGGGATCAGATTCCCATTACTTTTTATTACTATTTTATTATTGCTTGTTTTTAGTGTTTGAGGGACATACCCTGTTGCCTAAGTGACTCATGATAGCGAGTAATACAAACAGAACCAAGGAGGGAAATGCTCTCTAAAGGTGCTGGCACTGAATAGGTAAGGACATGTCTGACAATAAAGGAAAACCCTGCAAGGAAAAAGCAAAGGTGGAAGACCGACGTGAGCCGAGAAAAACATCGTAGTATTTAATTCTGGCAAAACTAAGAGATGAACTGTAGGATTGCAAAGCAAAGAGAGAAAAATTAAAGTATCAGAGGTGAGTGACTTGGTGAAAAGAGGCTTAGTATAGACCTGCTCTGTTTTAAAGTTCCAGCAGTCCTTGATGAGCTGTGAAGATTTTAGTAATTGGCAGGGCACTTTAGATCAGGCATTTAATTTGCAGACCATAGACTGTATTTGCTTTATCAAAGAATGAACTTACCTTGCAGTTCATAAAGTATCCTTCTGACTTTTTAATAAGCATAACAGACAGTCAGCGATAAACAATTTGTGGCAGGCTGCAACTAAACTTTTCCCGGCTTGGGTCGATAACAACTTACACTGGTCAATGAAACAGGGTCACCCAGACAAGCAATCCCACTTGGTATGCTAGTCAATTTTGAAAAAGATTAAAGAGCACTGGCAACAACCTCAACTAGTGATTACTTTTTACAAATGTGCATGTCAACAACTTTACAGCAAGCCCACTGCTGTGGGATGTTATCTCAGAAGTGGCAATGTGCCCATAAAGAAAAAAGGTTAATTCTACTTATTCTAATTATTTGCACCTCTAGAAATACGTAGACAGCCTTACTTACCTGAGGAGGGGATGAAAGATGATGGTAATGTTCCTGGCTCCTGGTTTGCAGACAAACTTGGATCCGCCACCTTCAATTAAGTTATCATCCGGTCCTCCTGGAAAATAACATGAAACAAGTTGTCTAACAGATCTGAACATCCCTTGATTTTTACATAGTAAGTGATAATTAAACATTTAAGTCTGACTGTAAATGCTTCATTCCTAGTGAAAGATCAGTAATTAACGTGAAGATACGCTCTTTCTATCCTCTTTCTGCTCAGAGAAAGTACTCCTAAGGCAATAGGAACAATACAGATCGTATTCATTCATTACTTGAGGCTCCTCTCTCCATAGCTGGCGACAGTATTGCAGAAAGACTAGTAAGTGCAGGTCTCCTACGGCACAGGACCTGGTTTCAACTGCAGAAGAGTTTCCCAGCCACATCAGATGAATTTATCAGTTGAGCTAAGTCCAGTGTACCGGACTGGAGGTGCTAATGTGACACCCATCACACAGATGAGAGATGCCCAGATACCATTAAGAGACTTGAGCCTCATGGTTCTTCAAAGTGCCAACCCACTGACAAACGAGGACCTCCAGCCTGAAGTTTCAGTGACTTGAGCAGCTATTGGAACAGCCCAAAACCTAACACAAAGCACATCAGCACACACTTAAATCACCCTTTCTCAAAAGCATGAGGGCCTTCATCTTGTATAATAAACACTCAAAGTCTTGTCCACATGGCTAAGATGTATTTTGAAGCACATGATGCTTGGAAAGGGTTTTAAGAGCAGCACTTCACTGAATTTTGCTGCTTCCATATCACTGTATGGAAGGCTCCTGCACCTCTGACTGATGCCACCATTCAATCCCTTGGAAGGTAGCTTGGTTTTGATTGCAAGTGACACGACATTTTAACTTATTTATTACATTTAACACTACTGGGTCTCTCAGGAGTCCACATCCTGCACCAAGTACTGTAATTCCCTAGCAGAAGTCCCATTTGCTCAAGTTCCAGTTGCATACTGTCCTGGGTTCAGCTGGGATAGAGTTAATTTTTACAGGAACCTGGGAGGTGGGGGGGCATAGCCGGGGCAGCGTGGTCCTTTGTTACTGGCTGGGCTGAAACCACGACACATACAAATAGGCTCTCAGCTATGGGAAAAATTAACTTTTTGAGTTTGGCACACTCCTTGGTAGTAAAACACAAGCTCAGAGAGTGTTATTTATATACCTCAGGCCCAGACTGCAGGACTTCAAGTGGCATGAAAACACCCACCTGCATGTCATTATGTATGAACCAAAGTCACTTCCATAGGCAGCTCCTAACACCAAAACACTTTAAAAATTAGGATACTGAGAGAGAAAAAAGGGAGGAAGGCAAATCTCAATTTCCTGAAACCCTTGCATTTGCTGATAGCAACAAAGTCCACTTGTTACCCTTCCAGAAGAAAACATTTTTAGGAGAACAAGCCAGATGCCCCACACATAAGCAAATGACGGCATCAGAAAAAAATCTCATTCTGAGATTAGCAGTAATTCAGCACAAACTCTTGTATTTTGGTCATGCTCCCTTGTCACAAAGCACAGACCATCATCTTGCTGGTATCATCTGCCAAGCAACCCTATCAAGTAAGCTTTTTGGCTAAGAACCTTAAATAACCCAAAATATGAACTTAGGCAAAGTCTGTATATCCCAAATACTGTCAAGTCCTTTTCATTTTGCATGTGAACTCTCCTTAATGATTGAATAATAATAAATACAGAACCTAATCACATTACTATGATAGCTTTATAGGTAGGAAAATGACAAAGTACTTGAAATCAAAACAACAGCAGCAGTTTATTGCATTTTTTGACCCTGACATCTATCTGCCTCGAAACAAGAAAAAGAATTTCTCCACATTGGAAAGTGTAAGAGGAGGAACACAACCCATGAGTAAGTGACTCGGATCTTCTTTTCAAAGCGAAGTTTATATGCTTTAGGCCATTACCTGTAACCAATCTATTAAAAAAAGCTCTTTGATGACTTGATTTAATCGACCCTCCTGTCAGCAACCTCACAGCAATGTCCAAGGACCAAGCCGGTCACCGACACCAGTTCTTCATACCCTAAATGGTCCCTCCAGGTCAGGAGTATTTTGTACAAGAATTCACAGCACTGGTGTAGATTCAAAGATGCTGTTTCGGTGCCCCCATAAAAGGGACTATTAAATTCCTTGCGGACTGGGAAATCCATGCATCCATCCTGTGGATAGCTGCAGTTGCAGCATTTCCACAAGCTGACTCGGCTCCCCAAATGCACCTTTAGGACATGGAGCTTCTTGATAAATCCTGCACTAACACAAGGACTCAGGAAGCATAAAGAAGCAGCTGAGAACAGAGTTTATAAAACTTTACTGATTGTAATTAGAAAGAGGTAGCTCAAAAAAAAAAAAAAAAAAGTTCCAGAATTTCATTTTGCATTTTAAAAAGTTAACTTGCACAATGTGACAGTTTAATCGTGGAAAAAAGAGGCGTAACTTCTAGGAAAAGAAAATTATTCATTTCCCCTATTAATGTCAGACCCTGCAATTTCCAGTGGGGTCTGTGTCTTAACTGACTTATTGAAGAACTCATCCAAGCATGAACTACTGAGGCATGAACTAGGAAATACAGGCTCAAATTAAGAAAAGGGTGTTATTCTTGTTACATCAAGTCACCCTGCACTAATCAATATTATTGACTGGGATGAACTCCATAGCAAGGAATAGAACAATCTGTCTTATCTGCTTGGCCATATTATGTGAGATTTGAGAAGAACAGAACACCAGCACCGAGAGAAAAATATGCTTTTACAACTTCTCCGCTCTTAGCTTTCAATTAATAATAATGAATGCTCTGCATGTAGGTGTAAGCTACAAGGAAAAGTAATTTTGTTTGTATTTAAATATTGTACCTGAAAAAATACACTGAGATGTAAATCTTATTCCTGATGATGTCTCATACATACCAACAACAAACCAGCATTGCAACAGTTCTTGCTAACGCCAGCAGCCTGCACTGGATCTCCTACCTTTACTTCTCTCTACGGTGCCATCGTACTTCTACGGACCCTGAACTAAGTTGCCGTAGCCCGACAGCAGCACAGCTCCATTCGTGCACAGCCACAGCGCAGACAAGCAAATGCTGCCATTTACCACAATTTACAGCACAGTAGTTTTATTACGATAGCCATTGCAGAAAAGCCCAAACTGGAGCAAGAGAGAGCTTATGATATACCTTTGCCTGTATATTGAAGTGCAAATCTCTAGCGAGGACTCTCCCTGACTACATCAAGGTCTGAAATGTGCATTTACATTGACCAGCCAACATGATACCTCCACTGCAGACAACGCCCCGTGCTGGAGAGCCAACAGGCATCTCCATAAAAATACACCATGAATATCCCTTCATCCTTACTGATTCCTAACAAGAGCATGTCTTTCAGGAGGTGAATCCAAAGGTGGATCATTCATCCAAAGAAACCCATACCAGGCAGCTCCACAGAAAACAGGTAGCAGATAAAGGAAGAGTGGAAAAAAAAGCCCGTTGTGTTGTGGGTTGTTTTTTCCTCCTTATCAAGATGATTATCAGAGACCCAGTTTGCATGGTCTCCCAAACAAGAGCTAAGCACGCAAATACTGCACTGCTGGGCTGTCCTGAACGCATGCCACATACACATGAGCAGACTCCAAGAGAAGAAAACGATCCGCCTCATTAGGGAAAAGGAGCTGTAAAGCCTAATTCCCAGTGGGCACTGAAGATTTTCAACCGTATGTGAGCGCTCAACTTTATTGCCATGACAGCTCACTATAGCACCGACTATGGGACTAACCATCCACGCTCACTGATGTACAACATCACGATGTACAGAGCACTCCAATAACCATCTGGACTGAGTATACATCATTGCTTCAGCAATGCCACACTACAGAAGTCTTTCATTTGGGCTGCAGCGTTTGGTGTTTTGTTTTTTTTTTTTTTTTTTTTTTTTTTTTTTTAGTGTAAGGCAAGAAACTGTAATAGCCACATTTCACAGGCACTAGGAAAAAAACCCAAACTTTCACAGGTGTCAGAAAGTACTATTGTTGTAGCAGTTCCTTCTTAAGAGCACCAGCTTGCTGATTTAATGCATCTAGTAATAAATTATGAAACAAAAAAAAAAAAAAAAAGAAGAAAAACTTTGAGGTGAAGTGAAATTTGTCATAGAGTTAATGATATCCTCATGCTGTGCTAGCAATGAAGTGTGCCCACCTGAATACCGCTGCAAGTGGGAGTCAGAGACGGGTCCATTAGTAACGCAGCTGAATGTTTCTGAAATGGAGCCTAAAATGTCATGCTTCAATATGAAAAAGCATTAGATTACCAAGAAAGCTAGAATCTGCACGCATTTGCAGTCTGAACAAACATTAAGAGTGCTTCAAGTTTTCCATTCTGCCTAGTATTTTAAAAATTTAAACATTCGTCATGGATATCCCAGGTTTATTGCTAACATCCTGTTATCCTGTTATACATACACAGCAGGTCTCAGAAGAGCGATGGCAAGATTTCTTGTCCCAGAAGGGATCTCTCCAGAAAAATGAGAGTTTCTTCTGCCATGAAGTAACTCAAGTTCAAATTTGCCCACCACAATTTGAGATATACCCAGACTTTGCTAATTTACTCTGTATGAAAAACATATTGAAGCACATGACAGAAATGCTGAGGATTAACATTATTCAGAAAGTGCCTCAGGGTGCTTTGCAAATGAATTAAATTTCTTCTCGGTATTCCTATACCAATTTTGTATACTGAAACAGTAATGAAGACAAACCTTAAGTTAGATACACACCATCACACAAATCATGGCTCCTCATTTAAAGACAAAACCCTGGAATACAGTGCAAGGTGTTTCCTGATCCATTATTTTGCAATTAATACAAAGCTCGTTACCTTCTATAACCAAGGACTGCTATGTCTACAGAAAAAACTTGATCTTAATTTGTAACAACAACAACAAAAAAACCAACAAAACCCCCACACTGAGATGTATCCTGCAATCTCCTCATTTATCAATAGAACTTCTCTATCACTAAATTAAAAAACAAAACAAAACAAAACCTAAAAAAATAAACAAACAAGCCCACAAAACCCCAGAGATGATAACAGTGTTTATATTTCCTTTTCCTAGTTTTTGTTGGGGTTGGTTGGGTTTTTTTTTTTTTTTTTTTTTTGGAAACAATTTTCTCCATAAAGGTCCAAGATTTATATGGAAGTTTTTACTCTTCAAAATCATGTTTGAAAAGGAATCACACACTGCTCCCTCTCTTGATCTGTTCCTTGAAGGCCATGAAGACATCAGAGAGGAGGTAGCTCAGCATCTTGTAAGAAGCTCCTGGCACCTTTTAAAATCATAGTAAGTAATAAAGTAATTTCTTTTTTGCAACAAGAATGTAAGGAAAGCTCTCTCCGCCTCCAAGAGGAGTACTTTGAAAAGGTGAAATTTCTTACACTGTCACTTCAGAGCACCATAACACTTTATCTAATTGTTTCAGAGCTGTATCTGTCCTACTGCATTCCATCCTCAGCCCCGATATGCTTTAAATCCTATTGGACACAAAAACATTTAGCTAATAAGTAAACCCTTTTCCAAAACATCCAAGAAATATTAATTTGGTCTCAATAGAAACAGCAAGCACCCGAAAACCATGAGTGTCATAGGAAAACCTTCTCTCTTTGCTCTCTTCCCCTCTTATCCCATGTTAGCACAGGACAACTTCATTAATCTCTCCGTGACTGCAAACTTTTCAGCTAAACAGGTTCCAGGCACGTAGTGAACAATTCTTCGGCACCTCTCTGTGATCAAAGCGCCTTTCCTAGTGAGCCACTTCACGTTAATCTATGCAACCACAAAAAGAATAAAGAAACAGGCTTTGAAGCCACAACAATCAAGCAATCAACACAGCTTGCAAATCAATGCCACCTCCTCCACTCCGAGTGTCAGAGCAAACTTATAGGAGAAAAGGAACCAGTTTAGATATTATGGTCCTTCCCAAAGGTTCTTGATTATGTGGAGATCAACAACACAGTTATTACCTGCACGCCATCTTCAAGGTATGGAAATAAAAATTTTCATTTAGCATGAAAGGGAAAAAAGCAAAAGCTGCCCAAAGAGAACAAAGCAGGATATTACAAAACAGAGCTCAACGGAAAGAAGTGATTGATCTGTGCTATTACAGAACAATAACTATGGAGTTTTATAAGGGAAGTCTCCTGCTTTTTCAGATGTCTGTACATCAGGACTCTGTTGTCTTACAACTGCATCCCCTTAAACAAAGCCACACACAACACAAGCACCAAGTCCTGTTTTCACTACACTCATTTGCAGCAGTGATTCAACGTATTGGCATGCACATTTAAATTCTTTTTATATGGAAGCAGACAAAATTGATCCTGCTCTAAAATTCTTTTGCACGTCTTGAATCATCAAACTTAACTGCATTCAGGCCATTTTTCAAACTGCTCTAAGATTCCTGCTTTAGTAGAGCCCACACGGTGCAGTGCATGCTTGAATTAAGGGCTCAGCAACCAGCTGTCCTAGCACTTGCTTTCCTATACCACCAGACCTCAGCAGGGAAGAGGGAAGGGATGGGGAAGCATCTGGTCCACATTCCAGACCAGTCTCCACCAGGGAACAAAGCACATAGGGAATCCAGCATCCCGCACCTAAAATTAGCTTTTGTGAGCGCTTCAAGCACCTTGACCTTAGACAGGCAGCCCTATAAGCAGTACAACGGAATCTAGGTAGGTCTTCCCTGAAGCTGAGTAGGTTTATCCAAGTGCACAAATATAACAGAAACCCCAGAAGTGTCCAGCCCCATGCTTCAACCAGCCTGTGTCTGCAGGCCAGCTCCACAGAAAATAATCATTAAAATTCCAAATCGATAGACCTTCCTTTTGACAAACACCATGTTTGAAGACTTACACTTTTATTAAGAATACTGTTTGGCAGACAGCCTTGAAACACTACGCTTTTCCACTTGTGTGGGTCAGCTCTGGGTTAATAATTTTCTCTTTGAGCCATGTTCTCCTCCCGTCTTGCCAGACTCCTGCAAACCATGCATGGGAGCTGTTATGGATCTGCCAATGCAACTGATACTCTGCACTCCAAGTAATACAGTAAAGCAAAGGTTATTTATAAGTGAATATACAAAATTCTTCTAGAAAGCCCTTCAAACACCCACCACTTTAGGACTCCACGGACTAGACAAGAGAGATCTCATCTTCTAGTGGCATCTAGTGGATTATTTTAGGCAGACTGTTCTGTTTGCTCCGATGTAGCAATGATGTTCCCTCTGTCCTCTTCACCCACAAACTGCAGTAGAGAGCACGCTACATGGCTCCTGCTTCTGGCAGTGACCCACCTGTCTGCTGACACAGCACGTGGGGCTACTATTCCCTCTCTTGCAACAGGAGGAAGGGAGGTGAGAGGCACCAGACCAAAAAAAAAGAAAAAAGAAATCCACGCATTATCAAGATAGACAAGAATAAGCTCCGGCCAATACCTGATTACTTCCTTGCTTGAGGGGAGAAGCAATTTAGCAAAGGTTTCTGATAGAGGAAAGACTGAATGTCTTGTTTGCTTCTCTTAATCACACACTCTCTTTTTAATCGTGGCAACTGTGAATTTATAGATCAGACCGTCAGCAGTAAGGGACTGATGTTTAAAAACATATAGGCACCCTACCTTCTACCAAAATCAACAGCGATCAGAGAGATGATGACATTGACACCACAAGAGACCCAAAATCAATGGGAATTAGGTGTCTAACTACTTGTAAAATACTGGCTGTCAATCCTTGGGGCGAGGGCTTTGCAGCGGTAGGAAGGGAGCTCTGAGATGATTAACTGTCTCGAAGGGCACTAGACTGTTCCCAGCTTCCAGTCTGTCCATCACTTGTCACTGGCACTAAACTCTGCACAGGAGATACCAACACTGCCGTAGCCAAGTACGGGTACACCCTAAATCCACTACACACTATATACTTCAATGCGTTCAGTTAGTTCGCACATATTTGTCGTCTTTGACAGAGGTAGGGTGGGAATTAAGATGAAAAAGGTATGAAGTGGAGGAAGAAATACAAGGAAGCTACCTTTAAGGTTCTAAAGTACATCACATCTCATTTCTGTAATATTTCCTTAAGTGAAAAAAAATCTCAGCAATTCTCCCAGCAGCAGCTTTTGGGGTGATGCTCCCAACACAGGTTGCAGAGCAGCTTTCCAACCTAAACATGTTTCACTGGAAAAACACAAATGTTGTGCAGAAATTAAGGCAGGGCTCCATGCTCGTTCTCAGTTTGCTCATGGAGCAATGGAGCTGTTGTGCCGGGGAACTAGTACAGACACGGGAGTCCAGAGCTTCCAAAATACGCACCAACCCGTTTGCTTTGGAGTTGGGACCATGTCAGTCACCACAACGATCTAAAAATCCCAGCTGAAGTCAAGTCTGATGGCTGGACCGTCACAAATCCCTTCCAGGTATAAAACTGGGAAAGAAGGGAAGGGAGCTGTAGCTTGTGTTCAAGTTTGTAGAGCACACACTCAGCTTCAAACCATGCTGACGGAAAAATAATATCCAAAAGCAGGAGAGGCGACACTGCCACAAACTGCCTCCCTGCTCAAAGGGATCACAAGCACAAGTCCTACTCACCATGATGACAGCAGCATGGCATTTTGTTCTGTACAGGTACAGAGCTCCCAGCCACGAGAACACACATTGCTATCAAAATCTTAAAAATCAATCCAGCAACAAACAGGCAGCTGATGCAGATCATGCAACCCAGACTTCACATAAAAATTTTTACTAGTGCTCAACTGCAGATCTGGATTCAAGTAATGGGTCTAATATGGCCTCTCTGACCTTAGTCAGGTTTCTGTGTTTCAGTTTCCCAAAAGGGGAATTGAAATAGTGACTCCGACCTTCCCCTGGTAAAGCTATTTTGAGAAACACTGTAGACAAAAAGGAACAAAGGTTTTATTCACTGTTCTTAAATTCATGCTTCGACTTCAGCTTTCCATTTAAAACAGAATATGGCTCCAACTTACCAAACTGACTGCACCACCTATCCCATTCACTGCCTGAAATTTCTACCTGAAACAGCTTCTCCTGCTTGCTTTTGACCAACTGTCATTACCCTTCATTTACTACCTAGCAGGACTTCAGTACAAGAAGCTGATTTGGATGCAGTCACATAGCTGGTGCACAGACATATTGTTCTGCTGATGTTCCCATGCCCAATCCTTTTACGCTCTCCTATACTGTCTTGTCTGAGATCCAACACCATATGCATTTAAATAAGTTGCTCTTTAATGTTTCAAAACCTGATTTATTAGTTGCTCACACTCTATCTGCCTTGAAAAACTGCAGCGTGCCTTCACTTTCACAGGCTGTACAAAAGGTTGAGGTTCAATTTGACTGTACTTTATCATTTGATCAGTGTGTCAGCCACATATGTAAAGTCTCCTTTCAGCTACAGAAATTGTTTAAAATGCATACTTTTCTTTCTCCTCTCTTTTTTTTTTTTTTTTCCCAGGCCACACGACTCAGCAGCAGGCACTTTGATTAATGTATTTGTCAGCTTGCATATTTACTATTTTGTTGGTTTCCCTAAAACTACTGTGTACAGATGTAAGCTCTTCCAAAGCATGGCTGCAGCATAAATCCTTATCCAAAGCCAGAAAACATGCTAGAGCTAATGAACTGTGATTACTTACACCTTGGATTCACTTTTCAACTATTTTCTTAAAGCTTGCGTTATCTTATCTCCTGTAGTGGCAAATGGCTCCTACCTGAATTTTTTATATTCCTGACATGTTTTCTATTCAGTGTTAATGTCAGAAGAAAAGAAACAGCGAGCAAACAGAGAAAGCAAGTGAAATAAGACAAAGATACTTCCTGACATACAGTCATTTATTGTTTTATGTTCTTATAAACTGTTGAACTCTAAAACTTCCCACATTTCATCTTCCTTTTTCATACTTAAAAGTTCATGGCCATTTTAGACAAAGGAATCAGTAGTTACAGCAAGATACATCTGGCAAGGCTGTAGGCTCATGGCATGATGTTGGACAAGGCTGCATCTCCATTCACCCACTTCTGAGATGGAGCAGATTTGCTAAAGCCCCTCTTATGGGCCTGGTATGAGACATAATGAAATAAACAGTGTAAAATGTTGTATGGTCTTCTAGAAGAAGTATACATCTACAGAAATACTTAATTTTTTAACATGAGCACATGGGAAGGGAACAGAGGATTTAGAAACTGTACACGGCTGGGACTACGGTAACCATCACAGTGTCCAAGAAATCTTAGACTTCTTTTCCACATATTAATGAATGCATCAGTTCTAATGAAGATAAATTTGCCAATCTTTTGACAAGTCTTGAAAATGTTACAAATCTGGCATGTAAAACAAGGCAAAATAAATCCTACTTGGTTATTCAACACTGTGATGCCTCTATAAATTTATAACGACAAAAGAATGTCCTTACTCCTCATCTGTGCATACACTAGTGTGAATTAATTCATTTTCCAGCAATATGCAGAATGATCTCTACTAATAACATGGGTTTTCCCTAAGGGAACCGAAATGCATTGTCCATGCCAGTGCACAAAATGTACAAAACAACTCCCTGCGCCAGCAGAAATTATCAGATTGCTCAGAGTATGACCTGTCAGGCAGCATTTTTCAACCTGTTCATCCATAATCTCTTTTAGATGGGTTTCCCCACCTCCTTATCCTCCTTGCTTTGTTTTGCCTGAAATTCAATCAAAGATGAATTAGACTTTAGAAAACAACCAACACTATGGCTATTAAGTCGCACTGGAAATTCTAGACCCCTGTGTTAATATTGCTACAGCTTTTACTTCTCGCATTTTAATGCAAAACTGCTTCCCCCGGAGACTGTCACTGATATTGGCATGAAGTCACATGGGGCTGTAACAGAACTCAAGCACCAATAAAAGGGAGGGTAACTCAACCCTCAGCAGACATTAGCAATTGCAGGAAAACAGCCAGAACTTTAATCACAATTCTTTCAAATGCAGCCAGGGATTTAGAAATGCTGTTATTCTAGGATATGACCCTAATACAGTGCTTAATCAAAGCCATTGCTAGCACAAGAATAACCTGGCGACTTTAATAAAACACAATTTCATAGGAGCCAGTATGTCAGAATCACGCTGTATCTAATATAACAAACTCCAGAAAGAATGACCAGTCCTTTCCATATGTGTTTCTGTACATTTCTATAGACAGGAAACTTAAAGATTTCTCCTAAGCAATGACCAAGAAGTCTTATGAGCTCTGTTTCACAGAAATTTCCTAAGACAGTTCTTTAAATTATTTTTTCATTTTACTTGTTGCTACTGCTGTGCAGGTATCAAGGATAAGAAAGGCTCAAAAGTTACATGTTGAAAACACTCTTCAAGTACTACCAATTTTCTTACTTGAAATTTTACTTAAATGCATTCAACACTCATAGGCTAAAGCAGCCAAGATTTTAATGTTTCAGCTCCATCAGAAAAAAAAATAAATATATATATGTGGTTTCTGCTGATTCAGCAGGCTCTATCAACAGTAACTATCTAGCTCAGTAGAGCCTTACATCTTGGAATACTTTGTATTATCATTTCACAATTAATAGAAATAAGTGCTCTTCTGTTCAACCACAAGAAGCAGAAGTGCACACACTAGTACAGAGCAACTAGAAATGGCAAAAGCAAAAATTAAACTTGGCATCAAGCATGTACTTTAAAAGAAGGCAGAGGAATGGGCACAAACCAAAGTTATTCCTACGCCTCGGAGTACATTCCCTAAGCGTGGAAGCTTCTTCTTGCACTAACGCTGAAAAGTCTGGACAACACTATCTCCAAGCCGTGTTGTACCACCTTATAACTGCAGTCTGCAAACCCATCATTCTCTCTTTAAAAATAGATGTAAGCCATTCTGCGGCAGAAAGGAGTACTGAGTTCAGAGGTCCCCCTCTGCTGTGGGCCTAACCTTTCAGCTTCAAACAGCCACAAAACTTACTTTGAAAACTACTGTTCATCAAGAAAAATCAGAAGCAGAAGCAGCCTTATCTGATGGAGGGAGTATTCAGAGAGCACTTCCCCCCCTCCAGTTTTTCCCTACAAGGGCTACTTACAACTGAGGAAAGCAGCCAAACTATAACACAGGAAAAGAGTTGCGTTATTCAGAGCGACGCTCAGTAATACAAAGGGTCCCACAACACAGGAGAAGCTGTAGATCTAAAAGGTTTCCCACCTCCCACCGAATTTTGAGATCTCTTTCGTACTCCTAGGGCAAGGCGCTGTGTTGTGGGGCATCGGGAAAGAAGTTATCGGCCGGTGCCAAGCAGCAGGCAGGCACCGAGCCTTGGTCTACGCTGCACCCCAGCAGCTGCCAGCAAGCAAAGGAGCCCAACAAGAATTTGCTTGGCAATCACGATGACCATGCTTCAACCTAAAAAATTAGATATGAATTAAAGCAGTAAGAGTATCAGCAAAATGTTGTTTGCTTTCCCTGAAGGAGGAATTTATATCCTTCTTAATAATGGGAATTTTTATTGTAGGGCTGATGCTTGCCTTAGTTTTCCAGGCTTTTTTTCAGAGCAGTGAAAATCACAGGATTTAGGTGTGAAGGATGACTATGTGCCTCTCACCACCAGCCAGCTGCTGGAGTGAAGATTTTTCCCCAATATATTTGCAAAAAAAAAAATTCCATCATACTTGACCAGACAAAATATTAGGAGGAATCAAAATCAAGCTGCAAAACCACCTGGTCTCAGATGATGACCTCTGCCTAACGTAAAATAGCTTTACACCATTAAAGTAAAGCTATACTCTGTAAACAAGCCATGCAATAACTGATTAAAACTATAGCTTTGCCTGTAGAGCTGTGATTATAGCAGGGACTTTGGTTGTAGAGGATAAGACTCCCTAACATCCCCAACCGACACCACGGTGCTGACAGAAAGCTGTGAATAGCTGTAATGCTGTAAACTCTGCCAGAAGACTGTTACCCATTACCAGAACGCAACATGACACGCCTTTCACGGGATCATCTCAGATGAAGGTGGAAAAATATCTACTCTGTTCCCCTGCGAATAAATGACAAAGCCTTCCAACGCATTAGATGAGCTGGCTTGCTATGCTACCACTTAACTCAGACTGCAGAAAAGAACGGTGAAGAGAAGCAGCTGAAACCAGAAAAACATCATGCAAACATCCATTATTCTCAAAATAATAGGCTCCAGGAACAAAATTGTCTTCAGGTGCTACTTTTGACATACTTAACATACCTTAAGCCAGACCTCTGAGTAACCCGGTTACTATTTTTACATCTCTCTTTTTACCACATAACATCCTTTCCTAATGACAGTTTTAAATGTACCCGTATTCAAGGGACTATTGCTTCATTCTTTTTTGGCAATAGATCACATGTCCCAGTGCTACACACTTACGCACTATAGCATAGCCTCCTTTTCCAACCAGCTGCTTGTTGAACTAATTCAAACTATTACCAGTTTTACCCACAAGAAGAGACACTCCAAGCTTCAAGGAGACAGCTACAGTTTCACCAGGGGAGGGGGAAAGAGGAAAAAAAAAAAAAAAAAAAAAAAAAAGAGAGGCAGCACAAAGAAGCTAGTCTAACAATGAGAGAAATGTCAAGAAATAGAAATGTCAAATCCCTTAGGGTGGAAAAAAAAAAATGAATTCCAACTCCAGTTCATCTCCAAGCACTATATTTTGTAATGAAATTACACTCTATAGTCTTCCCTCAGGGAAAACCTGCTCCAACTAATCAGAGTGTTGTTTTTTTTAAAGTTCAAAACAAATGCAAGAATGTGTATGCAGCATTCATGCCCTAGCTGTCAAGAACTGCATTTAACTCTTTGCAAGCAAAAAGGTCTGAGTCTTGCCACCAAAACCTGCAAAATGGCTCAATATGGAAGTAGTTTAAAATATCTCAATGTTCTCCTTGATGCTTACCACTTATGGCATCTTTCCTCTGTTTTTTTTAAAACACTCTTCAAAATCTCCCCAACAGTTTGCTTAGCAAATCAAACGCTCTCCTGAGTCCTCCAAAACCCTTTGCAGTGCAATCATTTAGGACAGTGTCCTTTATAGCCTTGGCAGAGCCAGCTCATGCTTCTACTACCCTTTTTTTTTTTTTTTTTCCTTTTTTTCCAAATAAAACCCAAAACCCCATGCTTATTCACACCTAGGACAACTGGACAGTGATTTACAGCTGCGATACTGAGGTGGCGATATAAAACAAGTATGCAGTACTTGCTTCCCATCCCTTGAAACAATTCACTCCGGAGACCAAGAGTGGGAGATCACCTTCATTTCAAGCACTGTCAGATGCCTTCAGGACAGCTGGGATACAAGGTGGCTGAAGCAGTCGTGGCTTGTTCTACAGCGGCACAGCCAAGAGGTGCTGGCTCACACACAGGAATTTTCACGAAGATGGACCTGGGCTCTCCCTGGCACACAGCAAAAGAGTAAAACAGAGGAGACATCCTGAGTGCTCTCAGGCTCAACATCTTCTGCTATCGCGGTGTTTCACACCATCCAGATCTACACCATAAGCCAGAAAACTACAAAAAGTCAAAACTCTCTTAAGAATGGCAAGCATTTGCTCACTAGCCACATCATTTATACAAAGTGCTGTAGTCTTCAGTTACCTCAGGCAATGAAATCCTTATAAAAGGCAAGATACTGTAGAAGTTGGTGTTGACTCAACCGAAATGTATTTCTTTATGGGCATATCTACATGGATGAGTTCCTACAGATATTGCAGGAGGAAGAGGGTTATTAGCTTAGGCACAGAAGTGTGATAGGCAGTATGTGACCCCCAGCACGGAGCTGGCATTGCTTCCAGCTGCTCTGAGCTTGGGTAGAGAGGACACCATCATCCATCCACATCCATGAAGACGTCTCTATTTTCCATGTACGCTCTTGACAAAAGGAGCTTTAACAAAAGAAGGAACACTCCTTTTTAGACAGAAGTCTAGAACTCGTATATTAAATTGGGTCTGTACAGAACAATGACCATAAAGCTTTTGGAGTTCAATGTGCCTCTTCCATGACCAGGTGAGAAAACTGATCTCATTCTGTTAGCCAAGGGATCTTTCTCCCTTGCTTACTTTCTGCCTGGTAGTACTAGCAAACTCAGTCAAATTCAAATGAGAAAATTTTTCTTTCAGTAGCTTTGTCAGTGGTACATGTCTATACAACAGATAATGCACACAGCAATAACGAACTAAGGTTGTTCTCTCGCAAATAACAGCACTGAACTACTGAAAAAAAAATTCTAAATCAAGCAGGTCTAAGAATTTGCTTCTCCTTATCAAAGAAAGAAGATATGATTAAGTATGTACTGGTAGTGCATCAGTCCTCACAGCATCCAGGCTTTGGCAAGAGAGAGCAAGATGAGGATTCAACACAGGGAGAGAAGCTGCTCTGATCAATGCATTTCAAAGACCAAACACACACTGTGGTACGTCCAATCTTCTCTATCACTAATTCCTTTAAGACATTAAGGTCACCGATGAGCCTCTGAAATAACTTTAAATTGACCCTCTACAGATGCTGCAGCAGACCCAAATCCGTTGCCTTTGGGGCCAGGAGAGTCTCTCTCCTGCCCTCCCAACCAACCCGAGATGTCTGCTTTTACCTGAAAGAGAGCCACACCCTCCAACTTCAGTATAAAAGCACATTTTCAGTTATCTCTATGGTATGCTTATTTACACACAAAACAACAGCCAAAAGGCTTGTATCCATTCAGTTAATTGTTTACCCTGAACAGTTCAATTATTTTTGTTCGTATAAATGAAACTTATATCCTTCTCCCTGCTGATAAAAAAAAAAAAAAGCTGGATCTCTTCTGTCTGTGTATTCTTAGGGAATTGGTCTTTATGAGCAAAATCAGTTGTAAGGGTTAGTTGAATACTTTTGGAGCAACCATTCATTACGGTTTACTATTTTAAGATTTTCATTGTCTTCTTTAAAACTATTTACAAGCTGGAAATATTTACTAGCTCCCTGCAATCGGATACATTTATTTACCAATGAAACTTTCAAGTTCCTTAATTTAAAGCCAGCAGGACAGTTTAGTTTAATTTCTTTGATGACACCAAGCATGCTCATTGTAATGACACTGGAGAAGTCAAATGAGTACAGTTGGAGATACTACAGATCATCAAAACTATCCAAGAGCTGCAAGAAAAAGCTGTCTTGCACAGATACCATAGGCAGAAGCAGCAACTTGCACCTACAGACTGAAAATGCAAACAAAACATACAAAACGTCACTGCAATGTGTTTGATGGTGGTTTCAGGTCTGCATTTAAGGGTAGATCAATCTCCCCGAGTCCTCAGCAAGGCTACGGGATGCTATCGGAGCAGCAAGCAGCTACGGCCTGACGCAGGGGCACAGCAGAGGCACCCACAAGACTCCTTTCAAAAACTAGCATGGAGCAAATACGGAGCAAAGAACGTCCTGCCTTCAAGGAGAACACCAGCCTCTCTGCAACCCGAAAACAAAAAGGCAATTCCTTTTTGACTTCCACTCTTCATTGCATTTAAATAAAACTGTTATGGGTGTTTGGAGACCTAAAAACCAAAGTCTCAGTCTGCCATTAATATTTTAATTGAAGACATGAATATTCATGATCATTTTGTTTCTTTAGAGGACAAGATACGATAATTAAATAATTCTAGTATGTAAATGTGTTCCTGTCATGACACCTTGCCTTCATCTACATTACAAAACCAAGGCATTTTTAGCTCTTTCATTATTTATGTAATATGTTCATTTGGCTTTTTTTTTTTTCCTTCTAGACTAACTAGAGCTCTTGAACACAGACGGCACTTTCTCAGTTACAGGCTCAGTAATTATGGACTATTTCAAAATCATCTGCCTCTCTTGACTTTGGCAGTTTCAGAGGATTTTTATTTGGGGGCTGTTTTGGTATGATACATCTTCTGTTTCCAAGCTAATTTCAGCAGCACCACGAACACCTGGTATTTGCCACAAGCCCAGGAGAACGCAGGCAAGCACAAAGTTATTAAAGATTTCATCATTTCTCAGCCTTCAAGAATGTTCCAGTAACAACAAAAATGTATTGGTTTCTATGAGAGACAACAGCAGTAGCGGTTTTCTAAAATAAATACAACATTTCTTTCATTTGCAGCTATAACCAACAACAGAAAACTCTGCATTATTTCAGCAAGTCTTCCCTGTAATTGATTTGAAATCCCCCCATTTAGATACAAACTGAACTAAAAACCTGAAGCATATCAAATGAGGACAAAAATCTGGAAGGGATTACCAGGGTCATTAAGTTCACCCTTCAGCTCTGAATATAAACTTCAGCATCTCCCCCTTCGTAACTATCTCAAGTTCAAACACTTCAAAGTTTCTTGCCTTGACTGTTCAGACGTCACTTCTCTACTTGTTTGAAGCCTTCTTCCAATTTCCAAATGAAATTTCTTTTTGGCCACTTCATTCCAATCTGTGGCAACAGCATTTTTCAGGCAATAGCTCTTTACCACCCTTTCAAGGTGCCCGATATGCCATTTGTAAGCAATCGTATCACCTTTTAGACTACTTTACTCCAGCATGAAATAGCCTTTTTTTCCCCCCAACAGAAGCAGGCAGAAACTGCATCCAATTTTTCAGATGACTTCTAATCGGAGACTTGTACAGCGACATTAATACCTTCCAGTCTCTGCTGGAAATAGCCTGCCCAGGTTGCATTTGCCTTTTTCCAAGCAGCATCGCTTCGGCAGCTCACAGTCATTCTGTAATCAACTAGTACACACTTTTTATCCTCTGTCATTTCCAATTGATTGGCTCTTAGTTTAGAGCTGAAATTTCTGTTATCAATCCCCAGGTGCATGACCCTGCATTTAGTGCTACTGAATTTCATCCCCTTTCTTTTAGTCTGGTTCCTAAGGTCACCCAGCTCCTGTAGGTTATTTCATCATCTCCACCACAGTGGCCACCGCTATAAAGAATAGGAGTCATTAAAATATTTCCTAAAACTAACATAATGAGAAAGCAGAGTCCTGAAGGCCAGTGAAAGACATCAGGCAACACTCAGCCAACTAAACACAAACATCATTTGAGAACGATATTGGATACAACTTCAACTAATTTTGCATAACGTGATCTCTTACAGAATTGGAGACTCCAAACAACAGAGCAAGGGAAGGACATTCTGGCAGCTCAGACAGGAGTGGGCAGCTGCTGACAGAAGGAAACCATTCACAAAAATACACTACCACTGCAAAAAGCTCAAGCAATGGTTGCAAAGTACTTCTGGTTTTAAGATCAAGTAACTTTGGTAACAACAAATCCTGCAGTAAAACCCAGTACTGCTGTGCAAAGAGCATCTACGCCGTCCCAGCAGAGACGTCCAGGTTGCACTTAGAGAAAAGCAGATGCTTAAAAGCCTTACATTGCCCTCAGCTCACCTGACCATGTCCTTCCTACATGAAATATTTTCTACGTAAAACCTCTTAGCCACCAAGATGCAAGTGACAGTCATGGTGGTTGCTACACATCTGAAGCACTTGACTTTCAACTTTGGTCTGGTGTTATTGGACTCTCCTGACATGGGCTGAACATGGCAGTCTTTGACATTGTTGATGTCCTGCTAGATAAACCACATGGGTACTTTCTTTCCTTCTCCTTGGATTTGGTCCATTTCAATAGAAGGGGAAAAAAAGTAATTTTCAAAAGTAATTATTCTCTCCAATTATCTTAGAAAATAAGAGCAGCATGCTCAAACAGAACAGTCTTTGCTGGAAGTCTGACTTTATTGCAGAGCCATCAATCCCACAGCTGACTGTCCAAAACAGTAGATCAAATAATCTGGAGCAGCTACGCTGGGGAAAAAAAAAAAAAAAAAAAAAAAAAAAAAAAAAAAAAAAAAAAAAAAAAAGCATCACAAGCACTTGAGGCAGTCAAACCACAGAGGGTTTCCCAGCGGTGTTCAGAGAGCTTTCAAGTCTCCTCCAATACAAAGATGCTTAACATGGATACCATGGAAAGAGGCCAACAGCTGCTGCATATTTGTGCTGTCTTGCCAATGCTTGTGATCATTGCTGAAGCTGGCACGCTCAGACGTTTCCTAGTGAGCTTCATCGTGTCTGGTTTGGCTTTCCTAATCGGTACCACAATAACAGATCCCTCCCGGCGCGTATCAAACAAGCATCAGTTTCAACACCTACACAGGGTTTATTCAAAATGGGTGTTTTTATACATCATTTCTTTCCCTGAAGGTGGATATCATCTTTGATAATCCCAGCACATATACGAGTCTCAGAAGAAGCGATGAAAATAAGTCTTTTGAGTTAGTCAGCCTTTTAGCAAAGGAGCTTGTGCAAAAGCAAGTTACAGCATGCCTGTATTACTGAAGTCAGCTGGGTATAGAGATGCCCAAAAAGGTATTGAGCAAGCTGGATCTGCAGGAAAGAAGCAGGATGGTCATATGCAGTCCACACTGTTCTCCAGATCTGCCCATGAGCTAAGCAAGGTTGTCTCTGCCTGGCTGTGCTGTGCCGTGCCTATGTACTGGTCTACCAAGGAGCATCTCAACAGCACACTTCACTTCCTAACATGGGACAGCTCTCATACTTTCAAACTGTTCTGATCAAAAAAAAGCCGTGAAACACCAGGAAAACACAAAAAGATTCTTCATCTCCCAGCTTAGGACATATTTCAGTGTGTTTAGTTCCAGGCTGGCATCAGCAAGATTTCCTTCAGGTGATGTAATTGTTGCTGATTTAAGTATCCAGTTCTGGACTGAGGCAGTTGTTCAGGAGCCACTTTGAAATCTGAGTCCTTAAGTTCAAAAATATAGCTTCGAAGAAAAATTAAAAAAAGCATCTGAGAGAAGTACCAAAGGTTACTTCCACCTGCTTCAATATTTTCCCCACTAAATGAAGAAAATAAACACAGGGACTGAAAATTCCAACCCAAGGATGAGGAGTAGCAGCACTGAGGAATTCATCAATGAAATTTAAGTGAGAAACAGAGAAATGGAGCCATAGGTCTTTTCAAAAGAGCAAAATCCCAAAACATACACACAGAGGAAAAACAGCAAGAACTGCCGATGTGGTCTGGTCAGAGACATCTTGAGCTTTGAATCCACCTGCATCTCCCACTGACAGATGGTGCAGACTGTGGCAAACTTACCCATCCTCTGGCCCGTCTCCCTCACGTATCTCAGGCAATCACATAGTCCAGCCATATTGAATCACTCCTCCAAATACATACATATATATATATGCCCACATCAGTTCCTTTTTTTCCCTAATTAAATCTAGCATGCTATGCAACCATAACAAGATGCTGATTAATTTACTGATTTGATTTAAATGTATCCTAGCTGCGTCAATCTCCTCCCTCTAGATCTTCAGAACAACCTCCACTCCTTTAAATAAGGACAGGGATGTAATCATTTCCTTCTCCTTTTCGCATATGCAGATAGGACAATTATCCAGACATCCATCAGAATGGCTTGCAACAGCAAGAAACTCATTTTAAGCCGGTTTGCTGCATACGCTAGCTGAATACACAAATCTGATCCAATGTGATAAACCTGCTGAAGATGATTACAGCCCTCACCGCAAGGCTCGGCAGAGCAAGAAAAAAGATCTGAGACAGCAGCAAAAAGATTTGTCCATCCTGGTCCATACTCATTGGCTGACACTCCCCCTTTTGCAGCAGATGCTTCGCCAGAACCTGGATGTGTTTTGAAAGACTATCAGAAGCTTTTTACAAACATAAAATGCATCATATTACTGACACGTAGGAATAGTACAAGAATCCAGTTGTACGTGGACAGAAACATGCCACAAAACGACATTACTAACCTCATCAGAACAAGAGGGGTATGAAAGAATCTGTAGAAAGCAAAACATGCTATTTTGCTTTCAGAGTTTGTGGGATTGAAAAGCTACCTAGAAAAGACAAGGATGTCAAATACTTCAAAGCAGGAAAAAATTGGAAATAATTGTGTAAGAGCGAGTATGTCTTCCTTACAAGTTGGTTTTACAAGTCTTGTAAAAAATGATGCAGTGCGCAGTAGAAAAAGTAACGAACTCACACCCTGCAGGTCAGCCAACCCATCCTAAACCAAGGTTTGCAGGCAACTTGTGGTCCATGAAATTCAGATGGGTCCCATAAGCTGACTTACCTTGTTTGCAGCTACTAAACTGCAATAAAGGGATGCCGTAAATAAATTGGCTACTTTCCCACCACCTCTTTTTTGTGACTCTGGAGCTGTCACAGGACTGTTAAATGATTGAAGACCATCACTTTGGGGAAAAAAAAAAAATGGAGAATTTCTTCTGGCAATAAAAATAAAAATGAAATTTATGACTGACCCAAATGCTATTTCTTTAAAGACAATATCTGCCAGCCCTCACAAAGACTACAGACCCTAATATTTCCGCTCTGGGCCATATGTGCCATTCTCAGGCAAAAATAAATTTGTTAACAAGTCTGCAATAGCAGTTGGCACTTACTTATGCCAGTCTGTACTAACATCTTGAGACTTTCTTTAATAAGAAAAAAAATAAAAAAAGAGAATGTTTCAGGGAAGTACAAACCCAGCAAAACATGCCTAAGACGTAAGGGAAAAAATAGTAATTCAAGGAAACATTTTAAATTCTCCTGCTAATAGACAACAGAAATGTTGGCAAAGTTTGTTGTTCATAAGCTTAGTGATCATCCAGGGGTCCTGAACATTTTAAACATTCAGTGTGACCATCTGTCATTGACATAGTCACCGAACAGAACGAGCAATTACTGAAACCCTTCTCAGACATAATCTGTCAACCACATCCAGTTTGGCTGCCAAGAGAAATCAAGTTGAGGACTATGAAAGCAGATTGCCCTTATGGGAAATGGGACCGCTCCACCTGAGAAGGTGAGCAGTGGCTGGGAAGCGACCAGCATCCAAAAACCTTGCGACAGTCCCCCGGTGCTCATCAGGTTGCACGCCAGATTTTTATACGTGCTGGTGTCTCATGCTCCATCCCCCGTTCTGCACAGCGAGAGAGGATAAGCGAACCACACAGAATCAAAAGGCAAAGCTAAAGGCCATTTTAAGGATGGTGACCAAGTCCTTATTGCCAGAGTTTACAAAGGTGTTGGCAGGTCACCCAGGAGCAGCAAAAGCAGCTGAATATTCAGAAGTTTAGCACTGAACTTGTCTTAAGACTTCAAGAATATGACCCATCAGAATCATGTCCAGATAGACTCCTCTTCCTTACCTTCAGCACAGATAGACTGATACGCTCAGGGATGTGGACATGTTGTAACTGCAGAGAACTGTCAAATCTTCTAATAAGAAGAATGAGCACTGCTGACATTCCTAATCACTTTTTAATTTTTGTCTAACCAGCCCGAGCTGCAGCATAGCAGGAGAAAAAAATGCAGCAGACTATAGAATAATCCTTTTAAATAACTCCTGAAGCCCTACAAAACAAAAATCCCAAACACTTCCTAATGGAAATTCATGAAGCTAAATGTATTCATAGAGCTTGAGGACTGGAAGCAATCATTAGATCATTTAGACTGGCCTCTTATCGATAACAGTCCATTCAATTTTACTCAATAGCTTGTTTTTAACTAGACTTCTAGGCAGCATCTAGAGGTGATTCAGCCAGCCAGAGATAGAGAATCTGTCTCTCCCCTTACTACTTTGTCATAGTGCTACATCAGCTCATGTTTAAAGACTGCATCTAGTTTGAATATATCTTACTTTAGCTTCGAGCTACTGTTTTTTCTTACATCTTTGTGCACCAAAGAAAGAAACAGTCCTTCAGTACTCAGTATTTTCTCCCTTTGAAGGTACTTCATCATCTTTTCTTTTTTTTTTTTTCCCCCGGAGACAGTAGAGAGACTGTATTTTCTCTATTCTTTAACCATAATTAGTGTTCCTCTGTACATGTCCAATTTTTCACCATTATTTAAAGAGTACAGGGAGAAGTCTAGGTGTAGGAATGGTATGACCGCTTAAGTCTTCTTTAGAGTTGCTCCTTTCAGGAAAAAGTGGTTTACTCTCAGTACTGCCTCATGTAAAATTTTGTTCTTGGTTGCACAAAACCAATGTCAGAACCGAAGACAGTTCACAAAGGTGCCAGATCATTCCACGTAATGGTGTAGCCATTTCCCACTCAGTAAACGTTAACACCCACAGCAAATTTTTCTCAGTAGCCACTTTATACTTTACAAAGACACAGAAGTAAAGAGAAAATTGCCTGAATACACTTATTAATCATTAGGTAGTTATATGGAAGTTTTGATTCGTCAGGAAGCCAGGCTAAAACTCTTAATCAGAGAGCCTAGTAGGTTACGCTAGCACAAACTATCCACCCGCCCAGAAAAGCTTTCCCTGGTGACTACTTGAAACCATTCCTCGGTTTTGTTGAAGAATTTATCATGGGTTTTCAGAAACATTATGCTCATTCTCCTACAGGTTGCATAAAACTTAGCTAGAAAGAGAACAGCTTCAAATCGGTGCTCCTCTTATAAATGACTCTTCTCAGATGAAAGGATGACAGGCAAAGTCACAAGTTGCAGAAAGGGAAATTCTGTTGAATTTTGGGATCGGGGCGGGAGGGATATCCGAGACCTGTGAAGCACTGGAATCTCCATCCTTGCAGATCTTAAAAATTCAACTGGACAAAGTCAGAGCAACCTGTTCTAACTTGAATGTTGACCCTAAGCAGGGTGCAGGACCAAAGACCTCTAAAAGTCCCCTCCAACCTAAATAACTAAGAAAGAAAGGCTGAGCCCACTCCTAAGAACAGCCATACTGAATCAAGACAACAAGAGGTCCATGTGGTACCCAGGGTGCTGGGGACATCACGGTTAACATGGTTATAGCTATCTCTTACCTGTTTTGTCAGCAGTCAGCTGATGGAGTAGCATCTCTGTGCTGACTAGTCATGAGCACACTGCAAACTAAGGATTAAAAATGTAAATCCTATGATACAGGTGTCAAATTAGAGTAACCCTAAAACCTGGAAGGGAACTGTAAACCAGCTGCTTTTACCTGGCTCGAAGTCCCTGTGCAGAAACAGTGGAAATCGGCATTGCTGCCTGTTTCTGCCCAACAGTGACCAAATACGACGTAGTGACAATAGAAAAAGAACACGCTACATGGGTGCAGGGTGGGGATTACTCCACTCTACAAACCATGAGCAGGACATGAAGGATATTGAGCTCTTTCTGAAGCCCTGTGCTGGCAACATTACTGGACTGGCCATCTAGTAACTTCAGTTAGTAAATTACTTTAACACTAGGCACAAAAGACACACCGTGATCAATTACACCCCGTACCAATCCCCAATAAAGGACTTGCCAAAGATCTATGTCCTCATTAATTATTTGGTGCAACAGTGCATCTTGCTCTGAAGGAACAACCAGCACTGCTGTGAAGGGTCAGAAGAGGTGCTGTAAGAAGCTGATGTTTCTGTGAAGTCTCTGAAATCAAGTTTTGGGGAACAAAGGATCCAAAACTTAAAGAATTCAGTGACCAAGTTTTTTGAAACATATACATTCGAACTAAGTTTCTTAAAAAATACATTTAATGGACCTAATAGCTATAATAAAAGTATACAGTGATAAAGGAAACCACCAAGGTGGAGAAGGTAGAAATTGGTAACAGGACTGTGCAGTGGTTAATGAACTAAAGGAGAAAAAGTAACTACTTATGCTGAAAGAAGAACTTCTGGACTGCAAAAGGTTACTAATCAAAATCCATAAGGACAAGTTCAGGAGATACTCCTTATTCTCAATAAGGAATTATTCTTTACTTATTCTTTAATCACAACTGCACAAAAGTTAATGTGCAAAAACCAGATGCTGATGAAATCAAAGATGGAAGTTATTACCAACACACAGGAGAATTGGATACTCTACACTTTGACCACTGGAGGAACGGAATAGAATTTGACACTGCATATTTCAATGCATTCAGGTATTAATAATTTTTGCCATGAGGTAGAGACTGCATGGCTTGAAATTTTAGAAGACAAATTCAAGTATACCCGTCAATCACAGAAGGACCTGGGGCCACCCAGAGGATGCAGCCCTAACAGCAAACATGATCCAAGATACAGCAGGTGTACCATTTCCAGCACAGTCAGGAGGGGAATACTGTGAATATTTAAGGAACTGGTGAGACACCATCTGGAATATCAATTCAAAATGAGGAAAAACCAGAACAGAGACAGAGAGGTTGTTCAGATGCCAGGAGAACCATCAGCACATCTCACAAGAAAAAAAATTGATAGTCTGGTTAATTAAATAAAAAGATCAGGGAAGTAAACACAAGGGAAGAGAAAAAATTATTTAGAGACAGTATTAAAACATGAAATGTAATTTGACCATGATAAAATCCAGATGGGATATCAAAGCAACATCTATAAATGTCAAAGCAGTGAAGCTCTGGACTGTTTCTCTGTAGGAGGACAAAGGAAAACCAAGTCTTGATAAACGTGTTCCTCCGCTTGTGTGGTTCGTTGACTGTAATGACTGGGAGAGGACTGGATAACTCAAGTAGCCTCTCCAATCCTGTCTTCTTGTATTTACAGATGATTAATGGAAATACTAAATAGTCTCTATTCAGCCTCATTCCTCCAGAACTTTGCTACATGTCCCCAAACTAATACTCTTTGCCAACTATTGTGATATGTCAGCTATAAATATCAGCTACCAAAATATTGTCAGGAGCTTGGCAAATAGTACATGAGAAATAATGCTTTTTAATTGAGTAATTAAAAACTGTAGTATCAATATCTAGGAGTCTAGATGTTGATCAGAACATTAGTGTGCTCATCACTGCATAATGACAAAACCACCGGTGATCCCCCTGGAGTTTACAAAGGAAATATAATTCAAGGCGAGAACAGATGGATGCAGAGTAGAAAGGATGAACATGGTAACTCTCAACTGCTTAGCATGATAGGTGGGGGTCTCAGAACAACACAGATCTAGCAACTTCCAATGACTTTTTTTGTGGCACCCAATACATCTTCTAAATTGGCTCATTTATTACAGAATCAACTTTAAAACAACTTTCAAACTTTTTTTTTTTTTCCAAAGAGACTTGCATTTTCTCACTGTTAATCTGCCTTATGGAACTTGGATTTTTAACTGAAAAGTACATCAGTAAATTGGCATCCCCTACTGAGAGAGATAAGAGCTTCAGTTACTGAATAAAGATGCTGAAACAGTGACAGGTATTTCTGAAAGCTCTTTTGAAAAGTCCTTTATAAACAGTATTTATTTGGCAAAAATACCTGATCAGCGCAGCACTTCTGTAATATGAGTATTTGCAAAGTGCTTTAGTTCTTTAGATAAAAGGTGCTACAGAACTATTAGTATCATCTGGAGAACTAGTTTCCACATACATGTCAAAGGCATTTGTCCCCAACGAGATCTAATTTCATGGCATTTGGGCTTATTTTGAAACCTTTATTCTTGAGTTATCCAGGTACACGAGGCACATGTGAAAAACACATTAGGTTGGGAGCAAGTCTCCAAAGCAACAGAAAAATCTTTGTAACAGAAAAGCTGATGCCATTAACTGCATTTGTACAGACCTGTTGACAATAAGACTAATAGTTTATCAGAAGAAAGCACTGCACAGGTACACAAATAATTTCCTCTCCTCAGTGTGCAATCATCTACCCAGTCTTTGTTAGCAGGGTATTTACAGCCGTGCTCGTTCTGCAAAGCAGCTTCCACCAGATTGTGTTTCTCCTAGCAGAGGCTCAGTATTTCAACTATTAAAGAGTTAACAAGTCTTCACCAAATAATATCTCTGCAGGTGTCAACTCCTTGGAAGCAGATAGGTCCAAAGGGCAGACACATCGTTATAATGAGAGAAAGATTAAGAGGGGGAGAGAAAAGGAGCCAGCATGAGGCATAAGAAGTGCTTTGATGAATGATATAGCCCAGCATTAATGAGATCTAGTAATTTTACATTTCCAGAAAGCTATGGTCGTTAAGACTACGAGGATCATCGTTTTATTCAACTGGAACAGAGAAAAGTTTAGGACAAAAGCCGGCTCATCAAGAAATCTGTCTCCTCCTTTGAGTTAACACAGCTGTGATTTGCAACATTTCCCATCCCTGCCAGTACCCAGCATTTGTTTAGTTGCTCTTTTCAAAACACACTAGCTGCTGTTATTACTGCTCTCAACAGACCAGATACATGTTAGCTAATAACTGTCCAAGCAGATTCTGCCTCATTTAAAAAGAAAAAAAAAAAAAAAAAAAAGTGTCATAATCTTCCCTGGCTGGAGAACTGCCTCTCTCAGTACATCCCCCATCAGCCAAACACTGCAGCCTTTCGCTTATTGCCACAAGCTTACCTCTTTTCCAAAATTCTGAATCCTCAACCATTTCAAGGTTATAAGGGGTAAGAGCTCGACATCAGGTTTTTTTCTCTCGAAAATCTTGGCGCAATTTGCTTTTCAGTTCCATAGCTTACTCCAGTAAAACCCCTGCTGTAAACCACAGCAAACACACAGGAGCAGATGTGACACACTAAGGGTCAAGTTGTACAAATGCACATAAATACGAATTTAAAGGCTTGTGAGAGTTGTGACAATGCTTTTGCTGTTCTTTCAGCAGCGAAAACAAGATCTATGGTTATAAAGTGATTTGTGTGATAAACTACCTTCAAATACTCTGATGTGGTTTTAAGTCCTTAAAAAAACCTGCAGAACTTCAGCAGCATCCAAGAGCTTAACAAAAACCTTATCCCTGCTGTGGCTAGGAAAACCATGCAGCCTCCGTGCTTAGCCCTAATGGCCACAAAAGTTGAATTTGGGAAAACATGTAGGACAGAAAGGGACTTCAACACAAACAGCAGGATCAAAACCCAGTCCCCCAGACCGCACCCCCATAACTACCACGGTGCCGCAGGGCAGAGCAGAGCAGAGCCCCTCTGACATCTTTGGGGCGTCCTTTGAGTGTCTGCTCCAGGCACTGTGAAACGTCTCATGTTCATGTCCCTTTTATCCCTATTCTCACCAAAAAAACACCCCAACTTTTTTTTGTTTTGTTTTCTTTTGTCAGCCATGACACTGTACAACAAATCAGTTTGATCAATTTCTAAGCCACTATCTTCCATTTCCAGTCTTTTTTATTTTCTCTCCATTCAAGAAAGCATAGAGTGGATGCTTTGCATGCTGGAGTAGCCCACACCATATGCCACCCTCGCACGTCTTCACAGAAGTGACGCTACAACACCTAGTATTAAGCCACAAGTAATCATAAAAAAAAAAAAAAGCCCTCTACCAAACCTTGATGCTTTTTTCCTGCCCTTGCTTGCTTCAAACGTAAGATTCATTCTGAATGATCCACCTTTTTACGAATTTAAATCATCTTGAACAAATCTGGGTGTTTTGATTGACACGAAGCCTTCTGAGATGGCTTTGCTCCCTCACTAGCACTATTCCTCCTCATAAATATTTATACCCGATTTTCAGTTTTTAACTAATTCCAAATATTCATACTTATTTTGGTGGAAGCTTCCCCATATCTTTAAAAATAAGTATTTTAACTAATTTTTTACTTAACACTTTTGTTTTGCCACAGCACACAGATAATGATGTTCACCACTGAGGAACAACACTGAACAGGAGTCCTCCACATCTCCAGTCATCTAACATGGATCTGCTTCTACGCTCCCATACTGTGCAGCTAGCAAACAAACTATTTTAAGAAATGTTAAAATAAAAGCCAGAAAAAGTAAATACTACCAAAAAATAAATCAGTTAAAACAATTCCTTAATCCCCACCTCCCCCCCCCCCCCCCCCCCGCTTCCTCACAGTGTTTGAGCATTTTCTGCTTTGGTAATTGATCCAAACCCAAGAAAATCTAATTATTACAAAAGGATTAAGTCTGTTTCTGTTTCTCACAGGCTGGCTCAGCTCCCATCCCTCATTTCACACTTCTCAATTTGGTCCTTTCAGAGTTTAGCCAGATTTCAGAATTCTGCAACATCTGATCACCTGTTCCACTGTATCCTTCCTTTTCTGTATGTTCTTCTGCCTCCCTAAGAATTTTTTTTCTCTGACATCTGTTCCACCACCTTCCTTTAATAATGTTAAGCCAAATCACTTGTATGGTGATTTGCTGAATATAAACCTCATTCTTATTGATAGTTTACCTTCTTTCCCAAAACTCTCCATCCTCTCCTGATGTTGGGAGCATTAGTGGGTGGTGCTTGAAAAACATCTGTATACATTAAAACACATTTACAGCCTCTCTTCTGCATCATTTTTATTCCCTTGACTTCACCCCATAGTCATTCCTCTCTTCCCTTTCAAATTTATTTCACAAGCCTGTGCCTCTCTATTGACTGCTTTTGCAACAGCCATTTCACTCTGAATTTTCCCTGCTCCATTTTCCCCTTAAAAGAAATCCATGGCCCATAAAAAGGCCAAACATTAATCACATCTCAACTACTTTCTTCCCCCTCCCCCTTTTTTTTTTTAAATTTCTTTTGTTTTCATCTAACTAGTCTGCCACACTTCAAAGATGTAAATATCTGCCAGACCATTCTGGCCTCCTATTTAGATGCTACGCCAGTCACCCTCCTACCAAAACCAGCTGCGACTAACCCAAACGCCCCGAAATTAAGCACGAACCTCCATCGCACAAGGGAATTTCTTAGGAGATCACAGCAACCAGCAACCACAGTGACCCAGCTGCTAGAGGGGTCACTTCTGTCCCACCTCAGTGAACATCTACCGTTTAGACCAGCAGTCTTCCAGCACATTGGACTTACTAATCCGATGCCTTCAAACCACGTCCTCCACTGAAGTAACGCCAGCTTCCCCTCAATTTAGGTTTATCTACTCCAGCCTGTATCATCACCTGCCGTTTCCAAAGAAAAAGCACCAGCTGTTCTTCATCCCTCCCACAAACAGCTTAATCCTTCCTGGCAGAAGAACAAGCTGGTAGTAAAACTGGTCATTAACAAGTTTCAGCTGGAAATTAGAAAACAGCTTCTCCCCATCGGGAGCAGCAAGGATCCACATTACCCTTCCAATTGAATGGGGAGGTCAAACATCCCAGCCACCGCCGCCACGGAGTTTGACAAGTTTATGAGCAGAATTGAAAGATTTTGCCACCTAAGAAACATGCGGGAGCTGGATTTGGTGACGCAGGCAGCCCTCCAAATCCTGTAATCTTAATTGGAAATATCAATCTCTAGGAGAGAAGCCAGTTAACAATATTTTATAAAATAATATATTCTACTCTGTCATGCAATTATATTCCAACCCCTGAAATGCACAGAAGTTTGTTTTCATTTTGTTACAGTAAATATTTTGGCAAAACAATGCCACACACTTTGCCAGATGTTCCATCAAATGTTATTAAGTTTTTTTAGGCCCTTTTTTTTTTTTTTAATACTGCATGTAAATACGTATTTGACTTGCTCTCTGCACAGCTTTTCCCTCAGCTTTTTCTCTCCACCCATCCTCTATAAAAATATTATTTCTCATAATTATAGGCGCTTCTTGCTAAATTTTCTAATTCAGGTTTTGCAATAACCAGGACAGATTATATGATTTTAACAACGTTAATACATGTTAACATACCTAACTCTTTCCATTATAAAGCGCACCTTTACCTTGAAAAAATAAAAAGGCAAAAAATCTGAAACTGCAGAGCCAGTTTTAATGTTCTAAGTTCATCAAATGGTAAAACCAAATGGTTAGTTAATTAGTAGCCAGGAAAAATGACCAGTGGCTCTGCGGAGAAAATAATAATAATAAAAAAAACCCAAGTTAGGCCATTCAGTGGGTTTTGTACTTTGAAACCATGAATCTTCAGCAGGTCACTTTATTGCCATAGTGACACCTTGTACCACTCTGTTGTTGTCTAATTCTGCTCTCTTTGCCAATGGACAATATTGAGTCCATAAGAAAATGACAGCCAAATTCATTCTTTATGTTATTTCTAAGGGACTATAAAGAGCGAAGTAGTACTAAAAACCCACTGTTATACTCACATCTCAGCCAGACAAAAGAAAAGTCAGCTGAAAAGCATTTGTCCTTTCCCTTCTCACTATTCAAAGCTGAGTTCCACTATATAAACCATCCAACACTGCCTGTTAACTCATTCAAAAAAAAAAAAAAAAAAAGACTAAAAAGAATCTAAAAATGGGGGAAACCACAGTGTAAAGCAAACAAATCCAATAAACCATGTTCCCAAACACCTTTCACACACAGCCTCCATCCCTGTAAGCAGCTGGAACCTATTGATGCTCAGGCAGTAAGAGGTGCCTACAAAAGGATGCTCTACCAGATAAGCCCACTTCTCTTTAGAGCTCTTTGAAGGGGATGTGTATGTGTTATTACTTACTTTTTAACATGAAAAAAAAAAAAAAAGAAAGAAAAAAAGAACAAATGACACCAGGAAACCATAGGGAAAAGGAAATGAGATACTAAGTAAAAGAAGAAAAAAATCCCCCCAAAGCTACAATCAGAGCCAGCTGTAGGCCAATTAAACTCAACAGTTTACAGATGTTCACAGGAGAATACTCATTCACAATTTAACTAAATTGATCCACTTTCTTAAAAACTCTTGGGACTTGGTACACAAAGCTTACTTTTCTTCAGGGCTCTCAAAATAAAGTTTATAGCCCCTTTTACTCTAATGTATGCTAGCAAAACACTCCCTGGAAAAGAGGAGATCAAACTTCATATTTAACCCTTCACTGCTGGCACCTCTGTGACTCCTCTTCAACTGCTTCAGGTCACAGTTTCGAGAAGTTCAGCTGAAACTCCAGAAATCATTTCTTTTTCGTTCATGTCAGTCTCAACCATCCTCTCTCCCAGCAGAACAATACACCTCACTAATGATTCTTTCTATTATTAAATTTAATTAGGAAGGTATTTGGTTAGGCCACAGGGGGCCAGCAAGCAGGAAAAAAAAAAAAAAAGTGAAGGAAAAAAAAGGAAAAAAGAGGGATGAGTCAAGGAATTAAAGTTAAAAACCCCTATTAAGAGCTGTAACAATTAATAATGCCATGCTAAGCTTTTATTTTTTTCCTGGACTAGTTAAGCAGTTACATCAGCATGAGAATGGAGATGCAGCTTAACTTGCAGTATCTGAACTACTTTGTATAAATACAGCTCTTCTCCTGCTTTAAGTGACTTACCCAGGATTATCTCCGTTTAACACAGGACTTGGGTTTAATTTTTTTTCTCCCTCTTAAGACTCTTTTACAGAAATGCTACAAGAGAGACCAACGTTTTCATTCATGTAAGAAGGAGCCATCAGTAACAAATATTACAGTATGGAGCATTTTCCGTGATTTCTAAGTATTAACTAATCAGTCTTCACAATCAGTGAGGTCTTATAAGTCATTAGCATCATCATTTCTCTTCCACAGATAAGGAAATTATGGCTCAGGATACTTGAGTGGTTTCTCTCAAAGAACAGTTAGACAAGGCAGATGCAAAAGGTCAGCAACTGCCAACCTCATGCGTATTCCAGCAAACGTTAGGACTTAAATACCAAAGTAGTCTACGTTCAACTTGCTTTAAGTCATACTGTCTAATGAGGGGTGTCAAGTCAAAGCTGATGCTCCTTAAAACTCAGAATATTCCCCATGCTGCAGCTTTTGTTTGCCAGATGTTTTATGAAGTCAAAGCTTTTTGCTGCCCTTGTAAATCCACGTAACATTTGTAAAAGACTCATCCTCCTCAAGTCTGAACAAACATCGCACCAGTGAGCGTCCAATGCAGCACTCTACCGATGCTTTTACCTCAGAGTAAACAGCACAGCTATTTCTGCAAGACCTCTCACTGACTGCAAATGGAAAGGGGGCAGATGAGCTAAATACCTACACACAGAGACAACGTGGAGGTGGAAGAACTCCTAGGAGGACCTAGGTCATACCCAAACCCTATAGAACAAGTACCCATTACTCACACTTATGCAGCCAGCAAGACACAAAAGCTAGTTTAATGCCTCTCACCAGAGCTAATTAACCTCAGTACCACACTGTGCTAATCCACGTAACTTTTGACTTGCCCAGACTCCATGTTAAGTGCTGCTCAAAGCAAAAAGATAATCTCACAGTTGTCTATCAAATACTCCACTGATGTACATTTACGGGTACTGCAGTGGTGCTAGAAGTCCCCAGGATGCCCCTGTCCTTTGAAGAACGCCAGCATGCTCTGCAGCCTCAGGGATGTTCGTGTTAAGTCTCTTGAAATCAAGGTATCTCCTCAAGAAGCAGGAGTTAATTTTTATATGTGTATACAGGCTAGTGAGAAATCACGGATCTGGGGTGGGAGTAAGAAGAGTTTATGAGGGACTCAATTCTGACTTGAGAAAAACAAAGTTCCACCTTTTTCAGACACACTGAACACTTCTACTGCTTGCTTTGAGTTTGCTTTTACAGTGGAGGATGTTGAACATATGAAAAATCAAGCCCGAAGTCTATAATAAAGGTGCCTTGTAGTAACCACACGCTATTTTCATGTCCAGTTCCAAAAACTGTTTAAGGATCAACAATTAGAGAAACAGCTGTGTCTCCTTTGCCCCCTCAACTTCCTACACTGCAATATCCATAAATCTCCATACGTTCCCTACATTTCCCGGGAGACACCATCAAACATGGGTGGTTTGAAGCTCTGTGTCTCATCCCTGGCCAGTGGCTTCTGCTAACCAGAGCGGCCAAGTTTTACTGGCTTTTCCCTTGCTGTTCTTCTCCTCCGTGCTATTGCTGATACTCACTCCCCCCCTGCCTCCCAGGAATTGCATATGCCTTTGCATCTTCTGCTTCTTTCAGTTTTGGCTAATATCAATCATGTTAGTGGGGAGGGACAAACAGAACAATCATACAGGACTCATTTCCTTTATGATAGGACTCATTTCCTAGAAAATCAAGCTAAAACCATAATATAGCTGCTATCAACTGAATTTTAAATCTACATTCATCTCTTGGTAAGATAACATTCATTCCACTCACTTCTAAAAAGACAGGGTTATTTTTTCCCAAATCAAGAGGATATTGAAGAAATTATCATTGATATACTGGTGATCAAATATCTGAAAGAACGGCCACAATCAAGATATCAATTTCTACCTTCTATCAGTCATCTTTCATCTAGCAGAAAATCATCACTTCAGCAACACTGAGGGATGAGCATTTCAGAAAATAGCATGCAGTAAACTATGTATTTATGAAACAGGAGAATTCAAGAATACAAAATAATAAAGGAAAAAACTTGTATTCCCTCAAGCCCCGCTATAAAGGAGCATTCCCCTGGTGCCTTGTGTGAGAGATTCAAGTTGCATCACTTAATGCTTTTCTGGATATTCACACTCTGCAGAGGCAAGGATTACTTGGAAAATAGAGTCAAGGAGAAAAGGAAACAAATCACACGTATACTAATCTGCTTTGCTGGGAGAACGGTTTGCCTTAAACTACTCCTTAATTTCATAAATATTGAAGATGTACAAAATTCAGCATCAATATGAAACAGATTGATAGTGGTAAAAATTTCCTCATCCTAAAATTTACATTATGTAAAACATCATTAAACTTTCACAGCTTTATAGTATATAGATAGAAGAATATCTTCTCCCCTCTTGTCAGAACCCCACTAAGGTATACACCAAAGCACCACCGCATAACACAGAAAACATATATTAACAATGCGATTGGTTTTACTTACCTCCTCCCAAATCCTTAGTGATTTAAGATTCATGTCAGATGCATAAGTCACCTATAAAACCTCAACACACCCTCCCCAACTCTTTTATGGCAACAGGAGACCAAGGGGGAGGCTTTTGTCGTTTGATGTTTCTGTTGATGACGAAGGCTCATAAAAAGACAAAAATCCATTAAAAATATCTCAGACTAACATTGTCCTGGTGGTAAGCTGAGTCTCTCGGTTGCTTCAAGTTTTAACTCACTCTGCTTTTGCTTCCTCCGTTTCTTCCTTCCTCCTCATTATTCATAGAATCAGAATCATAGAATCATTCCAGTTGGAAAAGGCCTTTAAGATCATCGAGTCCAACTGTTAAGCTAACACTGCCAAGTCCACCACTACACCATGTCCCTAAGCACCACATCTACGCGTCTTCTGAATACCTCCAGGGACGGTGACTCAACCGCTTCCCTGGGCAGCCTGTTCCAATGCTTGACAACACCTTTAGTGAAGAAACTTTTCTTAATATCCAAGCTAAACCTCCCCTGGAGCAACTTGCGGCCGTTTCCTCTCGTCCTGTCACTTGTTAGGTGGGAGCAGAGACCGACCCCCGCCTGGCTACAACCTCCTTTCAGGCAGTTGCAGAGAGCGATGAGGTCTCCCCTCAGCCTCCTTTTCTCCAGGCTAAACAACCCCAGCTCCCTCAGCCGCTCCCCACAAGACTTGTGCTCCAGACCCTCCACCGGCTTCGTTGCCCTTCTCTGGACACGCTCCAGCCCCTCAAGGTCTTTCTTGTCGCGAGGGGCCCAAAACCGAACACGGGACTCGAGGTGCGGCCTCACCAGTGCCCAGCACAGGGGGACGATCCCTGCCCTGCTCCTGCCGGCCACGCTATTTCTGACACGGGCCAGGATGCCGTTGGCCGCCTTGGCCGCCTGGGCACGCCGCCGGCTCACGTTCGGCCGGCCGTCGACCAGCACCCCCAGGTCCTTTTCCGCCGGGCAGCTTTCCAGCCGCTCTTCCCCGAGCCTGTAGCGCTGCACGGGGTTGCTGTGACCCAAGCGCAGGACCCGGCACTCGGCCGTGTTGAACCTCGTACAGCTGGCCTCGCGCCATCGATCCGGCCTGCCCAGATCCCTCTGTAGAGCCTGCCTGCCCTCCGGCCTGCCCTCAATGCTCCCGCCCAACTTGGTGTCGTCTGCAAACTTATGTTGGACTAAAGCTCAAATTCCACAAACGAGACACCTTAGAGGGGCTCTTAAAGACGCATGAAGCTAAAGACAGTGCCCCGCCTCACCAAGCTCATAACCTTGGTTTAGTGGTGGAATGCCACACTAAATAACACAAAGCAACGGGAAACTGAGCAGGTCTCGCACGATTTGGAGCGGCGCATGCAGGCTGTGGAGAGGTTCTGCACGCGCTGCAACGTCAACGATTTGTAGAAGTTTCCTTTCCAATGGATCTTGGATGAATCCCCTCTGCTCCCAAAGAGCACAGCAAGGGTGCACCCATGTGGGGTACATGGGGAGCTGAACAAGATCAACTGGACTGCATGGAGTCTGTGTATGTCCAGTGAAGTTTAATTGAAAATGGAATAGTCTTTTCAGGTATCAAATAGCTTTAGATGCCTGTAGCAAGAGTCTGTCATCATTTCTGTAATACACACTTGCAAATCTATAGTAAATTTAAATGTCTCAATGAGTTTCTTAGACATGTCAGATTACAAGAGTCCCACTAGGACTACTGTGGGAAAAAATTAGTATAGACTAGGGCAGATTTTTTTTTTCCTGCAAGCTGCTTGAATTACTTGCTATGAACATGAAGATTTAAAAAAAAAAAAAAAACCCACCAAACTAAGAGTTCTAAATTATTTCCATGTTAGCACTCACAGGCCTTGATCCCACCAACAATTAGGCATACAGACATGTGATTAGTCAAAATTACTTTCATACATTTAGTGATTTTTTTTTTTTACAGTATGTGGACATATGGCAATATTAAGAGATTAAAATCTGTCAATATTTTTAATACAAACTTGTCTCTGAGAAAAGGAGGGAGAAAAAACCTTGAAGGTTTTGATTACCACATCCAGCTAATATTGAAAATTAAGAAAGTCTTTAGCCCTTTTGAAACCCAGCACCATTTTATTCAGCCTCCATCTATCATATTCCTCTTTAAGGGCATTTTTAAGCTCAAAATCAACATGGTCAGGATTTTCTAATGATGCCAGTTTAATATGATACCTCTAGATAAAAGCTGAGATTATTTTACCTGTTTATCTTCCCGTGATATATCACTAGCTTTCTTCCCTTTTTCCCCTGTGTAACTTCAATACCCAAACAGAATGGCCACTGTATGTAGAACACCTGTTTTTTTTATTGTTGCTAAAAATGCACCCGGTAAAAGAAAGCTCAGAGTATAACCACACCACGTGCAGAGAAAAGACCTACTAGACAATTGCTCCTAGGGAACATACAGTTGCAGCAACTGCATAAAACATAACACATCCTCCTCTTCAGAAAAGGAGTGCAGAAGTAGAAGGAGAAATCTCCTTTGGATGTCAGAAGAATTAGCTCCAGACACATATGGAAATTCCATTTAGGATAAGAATCAGTGACAGGAAACAGCCAGGAGGGACTATTTGTACTGAAATACAAGCCATTAACTTGAGCCAAGCTAACAGCAAATGACTGCACCGGCAACTGCTGGCTGCAGATAATTAGTTTAGAACCTATTTTAACATGAATATTTTATCGTGCAGCACAAAACTCGTTATGGAGAAGAATTAGAGAGCCAGGACGTCTGGAAGCACTGGAGAGGTGATCTGTCAGGTCCCTGTAAAGAGCCTTCCTGGAGAAAGCAAGTTTAGTGATTCAGTGAGACTGGATTTCATTAAAGCTACAACAATACATTAAGACAATATCTGGTGGCAAGCTCAGGAGTGCAGGTAACTGACTGTATTTTAATGACTTAACTATGTGCTGCCATACACACACACACAGAGCTGCATTTACAGAATCACCCCAGCCAGTACCTTCCTTGGAGACATGGTGCTCGTTTTCATCATGAGCAGCTAAAACATACAGTAAATTCTTCCTGGGAAATTTAACAATATGCTCCTTTTCTGCAGTGGAGCTACATGTCCCACTATGTGAAAGTTGGACTGGTGCATTAAAACCTGTCCTCTATACCCCAAACTCCTAGGACAAGGGGAACATGAAAAAAGTGGCTTGACTGCATATTTAGTACACTGGTTGGAAAGAGAACAATAAGAAGTTAATTTCATGGGACTTCTCTTTTTTCCCAGCAGACTAAAAATTAAATACAGATCCCCAAGACCTTGAGCACACTCAGTTGTAAAAAATGTCTTGAATAGTTGAAAATACTGTATTTTCAGCATGTAACTGGAACTGTTCTTCTAGCTGGAACTGAACAGAAAAGCTGGGGCTTTTAAATAAAATAAGAGGTAACAAAGAAAACTCACATGTATGAATTTTTCCATTCCACATGCAGTTACTTGGGAGGAAAGGCCCTCACAAAATAATTGTGTAGACATAGCAAAAGTGAATCTCTTCTGAGTCGTCCTGATGTCCTTACCTACTACATTCAACTCTTTATACTGCCTTCATCATTTAGAGCCTGAACACGATCCAATATACATTAAAAACCATCTTATACAGACAATTATCTGCCGCACACAGTTAGCATCTGTGCCATGATTTAAACACCAGCCACAAGCAGTCCTGGAAAGCAGAAACTAGAACTTCAGATCTCCAGCACTTCTTCCCTCAGGTTATAAAATAGTGCACACCTCTCTCTCATTGTAATCCAGACACCAGAACAAAACCTAAGAAATATAATAGAGTGCCAAAAGTACAGATTATTGCAAAATCACGCATAATGTTACTTTAAAAAAAGAAAGTTGCAAATGAGATATGGGCAATATATAAAAAACATCCCTACTAAGACAGGAACCAGATCACATCCCAACGCTCAACATCTCATACCAGTGCAACACCCGCAACACTGTGTTGTAACAGTACCAGCACAGAGAACCCAAGTGCTAGTGTTGGCAAACAACATATATTTGGCAGAAACTGGCCTATGTTTTACCTCTGCTTGTTTCAAAGACATTCCAGATAAAGCTTCCTTTGGGTCCAGGGATAAGGACTTGGGTGGGCTCTTGTTCTAGTCAAGATAACCTGTCCATCTCAATTCTAAACCTGGTTCCACAAAGGAAAACCCATTTGGACAAGAAACAGAACAGATTCGGAGAAGAACTGGAATCCAAAACATTGAGGTTTGGTGCTACTCATCTCAGTAACAGATGCTATAAATGCATCTCAACCATATTCACCTATGACAGCTATTGGTGGAACATGCTTAGCTCCATTTTACTCTACATGTTATACTTCACTGAACAAAAACACAGTTTCTCACAGCTTCTGCACTTAAGCTGACTCACAAAATAAATATCCTCCATTAAGGAAAGACATAAAATAAAAATTTAAAAAAAGATAACAGAAAAGAGGCACCACAGGAGACTGCGGGTGATCACTAGAAGAGATTTTTAGCTGCCAGCTTAAACAGTTGTGATGATGAAGATGGAGGAACTCTCCTAGGGAAAAGATGAAGCAAAGAGCTTATACCCTACTCCGAAGGTCAGTCTCTCTCTCTGGAGCACCTAAACATGCTGCTGAATCTAGCGATTGGGGTGTAAATGCAAGGTTTTGCACCCACAGGTTCTTTATTTCAGAATGCAAATACTTTTTCTACAAGCGAGAAGCAAAGACGACGGCATCGTGCCATACTGGAAGGAAGTTCTACCAAGATTCATTTAATTCAGTCACATCAAACTCTTATCGGTGTGGAAGATACAATTCCTGCACAGATTAAAAGACACTGGGGAGACATAAGAATTACAGCTGGTTAATGCAGTGGTTTACATCTATCCTGCTGAATCGGATAAATCGTTCTTGCCTACAGGAGACCTCAGCTGCATGGATCAAGGAAAGTTCCCATTCAAAATTCCCTACCAAAATGTCAACCAAAGCTTTACAGTTATCACAGCTGTCTCTGTGAGAACTTGAAAAAGTCCTGTTCCCTACTATGCAGAGCCTTAGGGCATCACTCAAAAGAATCAAGATCACCCAACTGCACAATAGCTTTAAAAGAAGCTAATGAAATTCTTTCTGGCTATATGAGTGTGGAAAGGTTAATGTGGCAAGAGTACCTAAAGCCACTTAAAATCCTTTCCATCAAAGCAACACATTGCTTATCCCTAAGGTGTGGGTAAAACCAAAAGCAATTTTGGGCAGAATCTAACACCAAATGAGCAAATGCATAGTTAAAAAGCAAGTGATGAACATGGAAGGATTTTTGCAAAGCTGGATGGTACCATTATCACCAGCTATCAATAGAAGAATTTAAAAAGACAGTCCTAAAAGTATGAAACGGCTATGCCATCCCCATAATATCACAAGAACAGCCTATATGCATGAGAAAAGTAACCTACGGAAAGCAGCAAGAGACAGAGCAGTATGTTGGTAACAGAATAAAAACAGAGAGGAGACATCTACAGGTCTTCCCATCTAGAGCACATCTACAAGCACTAGAAAGCATAGTTGACTGAAGAAAAGCAGTCCAAAAGTGTATCCTTTGACTCTGGCCTTTAAAGATTCGGGGTCACACTCGCCAAAACTATATGCTGTGTATCTGCTTTTCACACCACCGGACAGCCTATGTATAAGCTAGATCTGACCCCACAGCAGTGAGGAAGGCCCCGAACCTAGAAGGAATCTCCTACAGGCATTGCAGAAGAACATTTTGTTGAACTACAGGTGGTGGGTTGGCCAAAACTGTGCAAAAGATGCGATGAACCAGCACTAGCCTCGTGTGTTTGCTTACTGACATCTGGAGAGGCACGTACCGGCACAAGAGTGTTTTAACATTACTCCCTCTTTACTCAACACTCTGCCAATAAGAATTAGCGTGTCAGAGAGACGGACCAAGCCCAGTAAAATATAATGAGGGTGTATACTTACTCCACCACCTTGCTATTGAGCTAAGTATTCCTACACTTAACTGTGATGCAACTACATGGCTTTCCATCATCCAACGCAGTAACACAACTGCTTGAAAAGAAGACAAGATTAAAGATAAAAAGATGTTAAATATACATATATACACACATACATGATACTATGTATTATATTTATATTTTAAAGAAACCCTCCTTAGCAGAACAGACTTACAGCAAGTAATTCATAGGATGTATTTTCCTTGCTTTTTCATCATTCAAAACAGTAAATGTTACTTGTCACATCATTATTTCTGAACCATGAAGACACATTTAAACCAGTTAGCAGTATTACTTTTAAAGACATCCAACCTGCTTTAATTACATCTTCTCACAGAAGTGGAATCAAAACCAAAATTATTTTGTCTTTTTGGAGACAAGAAAGCGTATGGAGCCCACCTCACCCCCACTAATGAGGTGTTGGAAACACTTGTTCCTGGATTACTGACATGCTCATTAAATCCATTTGTTTATTTTTTTTCTTCTTCTAGTAATTACTGTAACAACAGTAAGTCACATAAAGCTTCAGTCTTTACCACTGCAATCTTATTTCACTGCTGTACTTATTTTGCTTTATCTCTTGGGCAAATTCAGTGACTGCAAATCAGCTTGACTACAGGTGGTAGAAAACCAGAGTCACCATATGGAGATCCATATGCTTTGGCACTATATCAGCATGTGACAGAATACTGCGATAAGATCGCAGAACAACTGAGGGACGCTGCATTACTTCTTTCTCCGACTGACCTCGAGTATTTAAATTTTAATCCCATGCTACAGAAGGCATTCAAACACTGTACAAGACATCAAGCGTAGAGGAGCCAATTTTTCCTCTTGCACTAATGTGAAAGCTCTGTAGCTGGGCAGAGAGTGACGGAGCCAAATCATGGAGCATTTTAATACGCTGCTAGTGGTAAGCACTTATACTGTCCCTTTGCAACAATACTACACAGATACTAGCTCCCAAACCTCAGGCTTGTTGCTATGAACAGCCACTATAAAGCCACCACAACTCATGAAACGGGTCCAACTTTGCAAGCTCCCACCTCGCTCTTACGTATCAGCTAACAGAAGAATATGACTATGTGGAAGAGTTGGCATAGTGCTTGTACAAAGATCCTGCACAAAGTTTGGTGCCTAGCTGTAATATAACACATTTAAACTCAAAATAGGGACTAAATTCGCTTGCTTGGGCTTAACACATGAATGGTTTTCATGCATCTCACTTTAATCTCAAATAGGCATTTAACAGGAACCTTTTTCACAGCTAAAAAAAACTTTCAGACAAAGCTCAGCTTCAGATCCCCTTGCTTTTATCACTGGTACAAGGCAGAATAAGAAAGCACAGAATGAAGCACAAGATTTATCCCCCTAATAACCTAAATCTGATCTCCATGCTCTTTCATACCGCTAAACGCAAAGATAAGTAAAACATGCTCCTCCAGAAAAATAAACTGGGAAGATAACAGAGCATTTATTTTAAAGACTTCAACCCAGCGGATCAATATCCTGTTGCTTAAGAAAAGGAATGTAAAAAAGACGGGGCTTTAATTTCCATTTCAAGAACGGGGTTCAACATCACCTACCATTCAGCAACAGCTAAAGTGCTTTTTAATTTTGTCCTCATGCCAAAGCATTCACAGAACAACAACCAAAAGGACAAAGCCAAAGTTCAAAGATTCAAGACACAAAGCAGAGCTGAAGCTCTTGTACAGATGGGACACCAAGCTGTAACCTTGCAAGGAGATGTATTCAGAAATTCCTGTTAATGGCAAAGAAAAAAAGAAAAATGAAACAGGCACTCAGAAATCAAGATGCTGGAATCAGAGAATTTAGGGAAATGGCTTTCACACAAAAGGGTAATGAGTGTTTGGCGGAAATCACTAAGATAGGTCATTGTGCCAAAAAGCGTTTTGCAAGAAATCCATTTATGCACATGTTGAAAGGATTACAGAGACTAGGATGAAAGAAGAGAAAACAAAGAGACACTGGTTTTTCAGGTCACTCAAGATTTAAGAAATTGCCACTGGTCCTGAAATGAATTGAACAGTTGGTATCATACTATATTCCTACTCGACCACAGACATGAGTTTATACTCAGCTTTTCCCCAAGTACCATATTTGGGGCAACACAATAGAAACGAGGAAGAAAAGCGTATCATAGCTGCTGACTTTTCCTACATGGCTGCTGTTAGTAGGTATATATAAAACAGCTCCTAGATTACTGATGGGTAGTATCATTTGATTCTTTCAAGGCAGCAATACCAAAAATAGGTCACAATCCTACTAAACCCTTTGGGAAACGTTTCAAAGGGAATTCAAGAAATTGTGTGCTAAGCCAGGGGAGTCCGTCCTTCCGCATCCATTCACTGCCTGTCAGATCAGATATATCTAGGGATCTTCCTCCAGCAGTGGAAGTTGCATTACAAGGCAGCACTGGACTATCCTCCTCCTCCTCCCTCTGCTAGTAACCTGGGGTACAGGTTAATCCTTGCCTGGGAAACTCGGACCCTAGATGAATGGCAAAATGCTGGACCAAAAGAGAGGAACGCTGCAAGGTGGAACCAAGACAGAAAACGGAGTCTCCCTTCGGTTCAATCCTCTTCCACTGTTCAGGCAACAAGTCTACAAAAGAAGACACAGAAGGCAGGAACCTTTACAAAGAAAAATCGAATAAACAAAAGTTGGAGAAAGCAAGTAGGAACTGTCCATAACTGCACAGTAATTGATCCTAAAATGAAGGATTTTGTACCTGACAAATTATGGAAACAGTTTAACCCATGCAGAGATGCTGTGGGTTTTGCACAATCCACCATGAATTCTGGACAAGACACTTGGATGATGTGGATCAGGACACATCCAAGAAAACTAAAAGAGTCAGGCTATACAATATAGCCTTTGGTACTGCACGTAAATGAAGGGAAAACCCTCTCTGCTCCTTCTTTTATTATTCTGTAAACTTGACTTAACATTAAGACACTTTACACAAGGCTTACGCTGACTACTTAGGAATATTTCTATGATACTTCAAAAGCCCTTATATGAGGATGGTATTTAAGAGGAAGTGTTTTGTTAACTTTCAGTTTTGTTAACTTATAAAGCTGGAAATGGTCTAGAGAGAACAGGGATAGTTAGCGTAATATATGGGAACTCAGAGACTAAATGAGTTTAGGAGGAGATGAGAAAAACAGAGCATAACCAGGAGGAAGAAAATACATAACTAAATCGTGCCTGTGTTAAGGAGATTGTATTATTTGCAAAAAGCCTTGGGAATTTTCAGTAATAAACACAACTTCAACTCAGCAATTAAAAAAAGTGTTTATAAAAATAAAGCTGTTCTTAAACTTACAATGTTCCTTCAACAGTTTCCTTAGGGAGCAGAGATGTAATTGTGTATAAACAGCTGAAATTACTCTTGTTTGTAAATTGTGTCATTGATTTTCATTTCCCCTGTGTGGCGGTTCTAGGAAAATCTCAGCAACAATTCATTGATAAATAGTATGTCCCAAAACCTGATATTTTTTCCACCACAGGTGGATATCGTAAGAAAAAGGTAATGTTGTTTTGTTTTTAATCTATAAGCATGATGCAGCTTACAAAAAAGAAGTGTATCAGAATCCCACTCATTTATGATTTAGAAGCCAGAAAACTTATAACAGGATTCTGGGTTCAATTAAAGCCTTGACAAACAGGTACCAACACATTATTTATCCTCAAAGAACAACCTTGCTTTAGGAGAAGTGATTTTCATACAACTACAACTCCATAACACCTCACAACATGACAGATCTAAAATACATGCTGAGAAAGGAAAACACTATACATCTGTCCTTAGGTGATCCCTCTGTGCTCAGAGTTACCCTTATTTTTATGCCTTCCAGACTCCACCACAGCCTTAAAACTGCTGGTCAACAGCTAATAAACCCAAACCTAAGCTGATTTTAGAACCAGACATGAACTTTGTAGCTATAACCTGCCTTTATATCTGTTGAGCTCCGGTATGAAGTTTTCACCTGCAGATGCTGCTATGGCCATTTGGAAGATTCTCCTGAATTATAAAGTCCATTCAGTTTTGCAAGTAGCTTCTGCGATTCACCTTCAGTGTGGGTCTTGAGACCAAAGGCTTTCCATGCCACCAGAGACTTCAGAGGATAAAGCAGGCTCTGCCACCCTCGTATACTTTATATTCCCTTTAGCCCATCTCTATGTTGAGCACCGCAAGTTTTCAAACACAAGGTCTCCTTCCATCATCCCTTTTCTCATTTTCTTCCAGCTGTCCAATGCTGCTAATTCATCTGCTGCTTCAGATGGAAGAATTCAGAGGCAGAAGATGCTGAACCCTGACAAATCCCATGCCAGGTAGTACACTGTTTGAATGTGATTTTGAATATATCCTACAAACAGACAAAAAAAGAGGAAAGCACAGGAGGAAACAAGGGACTGAGCTTATTCCTAAAGAGTGGTTTCTTCTGACAAGCGACTACGTCAGCGCTGGAAGCAAGACACCAGGGTAAAGAAGCCACCAGGGCTTTCTGGTTTAAGGACTCCAATTAAATCCAGGACTCACTAATGAAGACTGCACGCAGGAATTAGTTGTTTCCAACACGTGTGCTCTTGTACTTTGTTGTTTTTGTTAAGATGGAGTCTGCATTTCCTTCTTTTTTTATTTTCACATTGTCTTTTGAGGGTATAGCTAGGCAATCAGACCACGGGTCAGGTGGGCTCTTGGGAAGACAACAGTGCCCTGGCAGCACCCTGGTGCCAGAAGCAAGATGTTAACCTTTAACCAGGTCTGACGACAGCTAAAGAGGATGGAAGCACCTTTTAGCTGCCATCATAACCAGTTAAAGGTTAACTGTAACTCTCCTTGACAGAGCAGATCTGCCACTGACAAATACCGCATGACAGTCTTTTTTCTTCGCTTTAACAAGGTTTGCATGGTCTGTCACTAATTAAGTCTAATGCCAGCGAAGTCTATGGCAGTACTGACTCAATTATAACGCTAAAAGTTGGGCAAACTCTTGGGAAAGCACTGCACACAGAAGCTGAGGGAGGAATTGGGGAAAATGTGCCTTTGCAACTCAGCAAGACATAGCTCAACTCGCTTCAGCTAGGAAGACCCTGGTCTTTAGTGCAGAAAATGCATTGCAAACCCCTTTGCCCAATGCTTATTCCATCCGAGTCTTAAATGCATGGACATACATGTATCTTTGTATATAATTCTAGCACAAATATACTTTTCTGAGTGTGGAGAGATTTAGGGGTTTACATAGGCATTTAATTTGGTGCCTGGCTAGCTTCATTCTGTCACTTCTGACTCCTGTTATGCTACTGGGCACCACTGCTGGTTAACTTGCAATTTCAGCTAATTACTAATAAATTACCAGAATGCTCCTTGCACTGGACTGGAACCTTTTGTGCCAGTTGGGGAAAAGTAAATTAATCTTTAAAGGACACGTCATGGGCCCACAGGTGGGCAAGTGCCTCCTCTGAATTCAATAGGGCACTGAATGACTTGATAACAGCAGTCATAAGATTTTGTGATAATACTTTGCACTTGTAATCTACAAAAAGAACATTTCCAGTTTTTTCTATTCTATACATTATTAGGTCTGAGGACGTTCCCTGGCTATCATAGGTAAGGGGGAATATTTGATCTGTACATGCAGAGAGCCACACACAACTTTTGACAAAGAAATGCAAGGCACAGGCTGTGCTTCTGCGAGCACGTGGATGGCTGGAGGCATCAGTGTTGGGTTCCAAAGCCAGGATTCTCCCAGCAGTTCTGCACCCACCTGAGCATCACTTGTGCATTCGAAATCACATCCCATCATTGTTCCTGTCAAAACATCCTTTCTGCTGAACTGTAGAAGCTTTTGTCTGTCCTCTGAGCTCACAGAAGTAACAACGGGAAGGCTGGACTAGAAACCCAAAAGCTTTACCTTGGACTTTCACAGCAAAGTGCTAATCGCCCTGAAACAAATTCAGGTATAATCTACAGTTTGTACATGTAACTGGACTGCTTGTTTGGGTCAAAACTAGTACAAAACTTGGGGGAAGTGAGCAAGGTAGAGATGCAGGTAGAGAGCACAGGGAAAAAGGAAGAAATAGAGGCAATAATCAAGTAAAACCCAGGTTAATGATGCAGTGAAGATTTATCCCAAGGATAAAACAGGCAGTGCTCTGACCCATGGTTCTCTGCACTAAACACAGTTCATACTCCCTCCCTCCTTAATGACTTCCCACCTTCCCAATCTTCACAGTCTTAAATACCAATTCTTAAACACTTTGTCTCATTACCATTGAGGGCCTAAGCTGTTAATACGAACAACGCTTCAGTCTAAAACCAGGTTTCTGCTCCAGTCCTGATAGCATGTGTGTTAAACAAAAATAGGGAATACGTGCACGTGTTAATGCAATTCAGTAGCATGAGGATAAAAACCAGCAGAGAAAACAGTCATGAGCCCTTGATTAAGGCCTGCATCAAACTATCAGACCCCATCAAAAACCCTGTTGATGAGTAGCTATTTGGCCACACACAGAGCTGTGATTTCTATCCACTTTAATAATCAGGGAGTTCGGATTTGCTGTTAATGTGACATTGATGAACTGGAATGACGCTAATATGACATTGATGAACTGGAATGACAGTTCAAGCTTGATTAAAATTAGCCACAGCTCTTCAGCATAGGACAAACCAGAAGGGCTTGACATATAACTCGCAGCTCAGATACTTCCAAAGCAAAAAGAGAGAAGATAGTGAGGCAAAGGACAACATGGGGGGAAAACAGCAGAGGGCTTCTAAAGAAAGTCAGCAAAGTGGGTTCTCCAGTTAAATCCAGGGTCCTTCAACAAAAGCTCATCATCTCAAACCATCCTCCCACTGCTCAATTCATCTATTTTTGACGTCCACATGCTCCTACAAAAACCTAAACCATTCCACATATTCTCTCTTTAAATCGGCTTTCCAGAAGCACAAGGAAATTCTCCCCAACTCGGTCCCACCTGCCAGACGTTCCTTCCCCCGCTGCTCTTTACCCGTTCTCCTGCCCACACTCCACTGAGTTGGCATCGTTAAGTGATATATTGCCTTCTATCTATCTGAAGGTCTCTCAGCTCATAACACGTGTCTCTATTTGTGCAAATCCCTGAATTAACAGACAAAAGAGTCTGAGCTAAAATGTTAACGCAGAAGGCAGAAGGCGGGAACCTGCCTCATACTCACATTTATAGCTCCTAGGGACTTCACCGGGCACCAACACCAACCCAAGACTGAAAGTACAAGGCATGAAGACTTATTAGAAGCTCCAAAGCAAGCCAGCACTAGATCTGGAAACAGGACAGAGCAGTTCTGCTTCAGAATTAGAAAAATTAAATTATGAAGTTAAATAAGCCAACCCCACCTCTTCAAAATCAGACTCCTAATAGTAAACTCTAAAGGGAAACACGTACTGGCTCACCAACACTGCCTGAAGGATGCTCACAGGAATGCTAAAGAAACAATTGAGGAAAAATATCAAAACATACAACTGTTCAGGCCTGGATTCTGTTCACTAAAACATTTCCATATGGTTTAAATTTAGTATGGTCGCTCATGTACTCTCATCATAAAGTCTATCTCCACAAACACTAACCCTGTCCACAGTGAAGTTCTATGAATGCTGCAGCTACTTATTCACAGGGTAATAGTCTTGTTAAAAACCCAATGCTAACATCTCAGAACATATAGCATTTATACAGCAGCCAAAAGCAATCTCCCAGATTTTGTTTCCAGCTGTGAATTAGTTGAAATGGCCCTAACCTTCTGTAGTTACATTATTTGTTCCTTCTATAAACAAAATATTCTTTCTTTCATGATATAATTTCCTAGATTACCCATTATTAAAATTCCCCTCTCAAAAATGAATTTACATCTGAATTATCTCATTACTTCTGAACAAGCCAATTATTGCCTCTAGTGAACAAAATAATTAGACTTGTGCTCACTGCATTCGAGATCTTCTTCAGCAGTCCCAGTGTAGTCACAGTCCCAGAACACAGAAGTACATAATGCAAAAGATACAAACATATAGAACAAGCGCACATAGAACAAGTAAATGGAGCAGCTTTTTCCTCCTGAATATTGTTTACCAAATGAATAAGTTAATTTTTTGTATATATACACTCACATATTGAGCACACAATGTGAACCGGAAATTTAAACTCTACTCATCAGTCAGGATTGATAGCAGCAACTAACTTAATCTAATTTGTTTCTCCAGAACCAGAATCAGAAGCCTTCTCTCTTCTTTGACATGTTGTCTGTGCTATACTGTGTTATCACAAATATCATAAAACACTGCCTGAAAATGGAAAATGTTTCCTAGAGGTTGGTGACAGGATTCATTTGTAGTGAACTAGATTTTAAACTATATTTATACTAAAGAACACAGAATTTGCAACATTTAAAAGTTTCCTCTAATACCCCGATACCTTCTCTTTCCATGAATTGCTGGCATTGTCAGCCATCCTTATATATATCTATTTTCACTACAGTATTAATAAAAATGCTTGAGTACAGGATTGCTATTTCCAGGCTTTGCACCACAATGAAATACAACTGTAGCTTTCCCTTGCTAAAATATCCTTTATAAATTCAGACTTAGATCTTAAGCTCACAGGATCTTGCTAAATAAAGCTACTGAACATGGCATCTGCCTGCCTGGGTATCGGTGAAGCTCCAGGCTCTAGCATTCAGCTGCCTTGCCCACTCTGCAAGTTGGTCAGAGGTACCAGGGGTACTGGGGCTACCTCTTCGTACCCTACAGTCCAACATGAAGCCACCATTAGCTGGAAACAGAATCAATCCTTAAGCCCAAATCCAATATTTCACCTGAGCAACCAACTTTCCCACTCTGACAAAAGTTTTGTGTTTGGTTCTACATCTTTGGCCATGTAGATGTAAAATATTATTTCGAAAGAAGATAATTCTCTACATATTTTGATGCTTTTTTACAAGTCTCTATGCTTTCAGGACTCCTGCATTCTCTGGGTCTTTAAAAAATGGAGAATGCCATGGTAATCTGAACACAAAACAACACATCAACACGGGTGTCACCTACCTCTTTCCCTTTTTGCCTTTTTTTTTTTTTTTTTTTACTATTATTAGCTTTGAAAACCTCTCAATAAGCCCCCGAACTCTGCTGTTTGAAAATCTGTTGACACCCCAACTACAAAACATGACCGCTCTATAATTCTGATTACTTTCTTACATTCCTTCCCCCATACACATCAGCTCTAGCATGCTTTTAACAGCTAACACATCACAAACCTGTAGGGTCAGGGGCTTTATAATACGTGAAAACAGGGTTTCCCAACTGCTTTCAGGTGATACAAATCACCGATCCCAAGCTCTACTGGTTCTTGCAATAGCCGTTATTAAAAGCAGACCAGAATGGATGGGGGGCAAGCAGAGGCAAAATGGCAATTAGTGATATACATATTTATGGTCCCAGTTCATCTGACATACCTGGGACAGAAATTAATCTGTTTTACAATCTGTGGCACAGACAACAGAGTTGTTTCTTTGCACTGAATACTGACAATGGAAAAAAACCCAGAGCTTCCCAGCAAGGTGCCTCCTGTACTCATTGCCGTAAGAGTGTATACGTCTAAATACGCCTTTTGACAAGCTTCAAGCTATGTAAACAACATGTCTTTTAATACCAATTTGACTCCAACACTGGACTCCACAAGTCCTTTTTGACAAAGGAGCTGAAGTGGAACTAAGTAACATCTTTGTACTTGTCACAGCAATTGACATAAGAATAAAATCTTTGTGATGCACTTTGCTGAAAATTATCATCTATCCTAATTCATAGGATAGATAATTGAGTATCAAGAGCAAAAGTAAAGACAACTGTGAGAAGGTCTAGTTTATCTGAACTGGGCTGAACACTCAGATTACCAGAATAAGATACCTCCTAAAGGGGTAAGAACACACGTAGTAGAGAAATACAGGGCAGAACTTGCCACGAAAACGTGTCCACCACTCATCTAAATACTGGGAGAGAGGTATAAAACATCTCCTGTATCTGCCTGTCTGAAGGAGTGTCCTTTTCCCAGATAAGGACAAGAGGAACCAACTTTCATGCTTAGTTCCCCTGTAAGTGACCCTGAAGGAGTAAGATGAGAGATGCTGGAGGAGCCTGGCTCACAATTTCATTAACGATTTGCAAAGCCTCTCTGCCAGCTGTCAGAATGAATACACAGCTTTAACCTCAAGAATTTCTGAAGCAAAAAGATTCATTTTTATCTTTTGTATATAAGTTAACAAGCAGAGAAAATCAGATACCTCACATCTGCTTCTGGGGCCTCTTGGATACTTCAATGATTCCTTGCATTAGATACAGCAGGAATTTCTCCTGCCACTAAGCATTAACAGCACAGTAGACAACATATTGGAGTATAATAAAAACAATGCAACCCTCATTTATCAGCTGGATGAGAAGCTGTCAAGGCAATCAGCTGAGTAAGATGACCCATCAAGAAAGTCTGAGAAACAGAAGATGAAGGGATTTGGGGTTTTTGCCCTTCAGTTAGAAATGATGCACCGCTCAAGCTACAGTACAGATGATTATAAGTGAAGAGAATTGGAAGGAAAGCTTTACCTCTCCTTCCTTCCCCCTCTCCCCAGCACTATTTATGTGGAGTGTTTGACAGGACTTTGTGGTCTTACTTTTCTGCCAAGTGAGGTTTGAAATTCTCTCATTCACTTCTGCAGTGGTCCTGCCCTCCTCTATAGGATCCAAGCCATACTGCACACACAGTCTACTGTATTACGTTTCTCAGTATATTTTTTTTTAATTAATGAGCTATTTCAAATAGAGGATGAAAAGCAAAGTCTCCTGTTCTTTTTGGAAGGGCGATCCAGTAACACTGACAGTACCAGATGGCTGTCTCCTTAGAAAGCCAGACAAAGCAAACGCACCCATAAATGTCCAGAATGTCAGAGGGAGGCATCAAATAGAAAAGGTCCAAGCAAATACATACAGCTATTGCTTCTCAGAAACCAGAAGCATTTGCTAGTCCTGTCAAAGAATGGAGTCAGAAATTCTTTTTTTCCTCTCCAATACCCTGAAATTTCCGAGCAGAGCTGAAAACACTGAGGTGTCTTGGTCTCACCAGGGAAATAATTTTCCACAGCTGATTTCATCTGTGAAAACATTAACCTAACAGCAGCAGCTGTGCTCAAAAAGCAAAGGACTTCTCTGAAATAGCACAGCACCGATCATCTCGCAGGCAAGTTCTTTTAGAAAGCCTACAAAACCCAAACGGCTGTTAATTTGATGTGTGGAGAAAAGCAAAGATCATGGTGAACCAGTGAATCAAAGTGTCAGTTCTGGGGTATCCACTGGGAGCAGAAAACAGCATGGTCAAAACACATGCAGCTTCCTCCCCACCACCTACATGGATTAGGTTATTTTTAAATGCTTCAGTTAAGGTGCTCCTGACAGCTGTGTTCAGAGTACGGCACTAGCTGAAATAATTACAGACAAAGGCTGGAGCCTGCATCGCTGCTATCAAAACCATCTTTGCCCTGTGGCTTAGTTTGGTGTGAAAATTTATGCTTTCCTGAATAATCCCTAACAGCAATATCCAATCAATTTAATTCAAAATCACCTTGGTGGAAGAAATCTGGTTCTGCCTGAGACTAAGGTCACTTCTTTGAGAAGAGCAGAACAGAACCCAGATGATGTGAAAGGCTTCACAGCACTTGTGCTTCATCACCAACCAGCTCTGCAGACAGCCTGATGCCACACCAAACCAGCACCAGCAGCCACCTCTTCTCCTCCCTTGCCCTAAAACACCTATTCCTTTTCTGTCTTTACTTCTCTCCTGTGAGTGCTGACCAAAATCAAAGTAAATGCATATTTATGTATTTTATAGAAAACTTGTTAATTAAGTAAAAGAGCCATTACATTATCCTCCATGTTTAGCTAATTTCTACGGAAAGCAAGGCTGATGCAATTCTGTTTGTCGAAGCATGCCAGTCTCCTAATTCTATCAGTACCCCCCCAATCCTCAATGACTTTCAGATCCCCCAAAAATTTAGCAGAGATGGAGAGACCTCCAGGATATGAAGTTCTTGGAAGTTTCATATAAGACTGGAAGGTGGAGGCAAGAGACCTCAGATGAACATCCCAGCTGAAGAAAAGACACTTGACTCATGTCCTCCTCCTTACCAAGAGGCAAGGCAGGGTGTTTCTACTGACCACTTCTAAAGACAGAATTATTTTGCTCTGAGGTGGTGTTCTCATGATCATGATGAGCAGTAGTTCCATCAGTTAAAGCACTACACATCTTTCAGCTAACTCAAACACTCTTGGGTGTATCCTGTATATCCCTTAAGAAGATACCTCTCTTCAGTATCTTAGGAGAGTACACCCTGTTTCCCTCTATGATCCTCAGTCTCACGTATTTGAATTGATGTATATATATTAGAAATTCAGGTGAAAATTATTCAACTCTTCACTTTTGCTTTACTGCTTGGTAAATTCACTCAGTGAAATTCAAAGACTGTACCTATATTTCTTAAAAGATCAGGCACCACAACTGGAGGAAAGCTATTTTTCCCTTATTTCTACAGCAACCAAGGGCTCAGCCTAACCTGAACACAAACATCACAGCGTAAGTGGTGTTTTGTGACATTTCTGATACACTGAGGAAAAACGGAAGTATTTTAAAGTAAAATAGGTCAGTTAAGTGACTTTGAAAGTCAGGTTCCACTTTTAAAAAAGAAAAAAAAGACAAAAAGTACGCATCCAAATTTTCAGGACTCATTCGCTTTCTCCAAGGGATGATTTTCAAAGCCCTGGGAAGAAGTTCTCAACCAGAGACTGGCTGATCAAAAAAGAAAGGGGAAAAAAAGGTGACAGAAAATATCTCTGTGCCAGGATAACTATTAAAGGGAAGTTGCATTTTGTCCTAATGCATGATGTTCTTTGAAAACATTTTCCTTTGCTCTCAATATGCTATCTGTTGTGTCACTTTACATTTTTCCCGTGTCCGTCCATCTGTTCTGCTGATCAACCTCAAGAGACCAACTTTCCTGGCTCCTCTCCCAAAGACAGCAACGGTGCAAGCCACCCAGCCAAGGAGCTAACCAGGGCTAAGTGGTGATAATGGGAGCACATGGCTCCAGCACTGCTTCTTCTTGGCGATCAGGTGAATCGAAAACACAAGGGATTAAATTAAACATCAGGAAGGCTGCGTCTCATCCTCCTACCCCAAAACCGCAACCCATATTCTAGACAACAGCCTTTGTCAAAAAGACACTCTTCCACCTGACATCAGAGTAAGGGAAAATACCACTCTACAACCAGTTAAAAGAAATATTACTATTTGGTATTTTTAATCCTTGACACCCAGCAGCTTGCCTTGTTATTAAAATAGGTATTTATACTCTGTTCAAAGGAACGTCTTTGCAGGCAGTCATTAAAAAAGGTCTAGTTTGTATGGCAATGTAATTGTGTTACAACAGTTTATTCCCATCTGCTTATTTAACTTGCCTTAAAGGAAAAAGAAAGCCTTTCTAGAATTAATATTTTCTGCCTGCATTCAGTGCTAGTTATGTTTTTATTTGTTCACACTGTACTTTGAGTGTACAAAGATTATAGGTTCATTTAAATCCTGTCCAACCGTGGCCCAAGTTTCCTTAGAAGTTATTGACCACTCTTGAACCAGTCTTCAACCAGTGGCCTAAAACCAGTAGACCTAAATCCACTTACCCAATTTTTGTTCACACCAAGAGGTACTGCATAATAACAAGAACAGCACTAAGAAATTAATGAATAAAATGTCTGCATCAATATTCAGAAAATGAAGAAATTACAAACAGCATCTGAGTGCTATTTCTTTACATTACAGATAGCTGTAACCACCGAGATGATGCTCTTAAGAACATTCATAAATGCATCTTAATAGTGACACAAGTGAAGAAATAAAGTAAACCAGAATCTAGTGATGTGCAGTAATTTGAAAACAATTAAAATGAACAGGCAACTTAATAGAAGGTTAACATTAAGCGTACTTAAGGTTAGAAATAACAGAAGTGTCTTTTAAAACACAGAACTGGACTGGCGTTTAGTCCTGTCAACTTCCCAAATAAGCTAAGGAAAATAGACGATGAGAAGATGACGCCTCATTTGCCCAAATCTCCAGAGGAACTGGCTGTTTTCTGACATGCCATCTTTCCGTGTAATATAGCTGATGGTACTTGAAACACGAAAAATATTTTCAATATCAAGGTCTACGCTGATATTGTACTTATGCAAAACTTGGCAAAGCTTTAACAACCCTGTTCTTTGGTAAACTCTGGTCCCTACTGATGTTGCCTACAAATACGGATATACCGTCACTTGGCCAGTTCAACTAAGAGAAAATGAGATTTTTTTCTATTCCTTCTGAACACCAACACAAGCCCCCTGTTAACTCCCAATCTGTTTTACCTGGGCAAATCTGCCAAAACCCATGGTGCTGTGCCGGTATCACTGACAGCGTAAGCAGAAAGCAAGGGGCTTCCAGGCGTTTGGTTAACAGGATTGCTCCTACTTGTTTCCCCAGCGACATCGGGATGACAAATGTTAAAAAGTTACTCTCAAAGTCACATGCCATCCTAAAAAAATTATAGGATAGCTTCAGTATCAAGAGCAGAGCCTGCAGCTGAATAAACTATGCCAGCAACTAACTGAAGGTTTCAGAAGGATCAACACAGCATCATTCTCTTACTCAGTCACTTCACAGGATGCAGAAGACTGGATGTTAACCAGCTAGTATTAACCAAGGAGGGCGTGTATGGAGGTCTAATACCTACGAGGCAAAACAGAAGTCTCTCCACTGACTCTGTATTATGCTCATATATGTTCCTCCAAAATATTGCTAGTTAGAAAAATAAAAAAAGGAAAATAAGAGAAAAGCTTAGTAACAAACATAATATGAAAGACCATACTGGAAAACTGTTTAGAAGTCAAGCACAGCAATTTTCTTTAGGTAAATCTTTCAGATTAAATCCCTGCTGTGCTCTCCACAGGAACATCAGCAACTGGACACTGAGTGCACCGTATATGGCTATTTTCCAATTTTAAAAAATTCCATGTTCCTAAGAAGGGGAAAAAGTGAAGTTAAAACACTTCCATCCTTCAGTTTTCTGCATAAGCATGATCAGAAAGCATTAAGAAGGTTAAACACATTAGATAACTGTAATAATCTGCACTCACAGTGCAAAGTAATGGAGTCTTGCATCAAGGCCTGGAATTAACCTGCTTAATTTCACTGGTATTATTACATCCACCATCCCCTCTTTCTGCTTCATAACTGCATCATTAACTTCCTATATAGACAATCCAACCTATCACTCCAACTTGCCACTTTTTCATCAAAATGTATTATAATTTGCTTATCCACTGCCATTTGCATCAACTTCCTATTAAAATGGAGAGAAAGAGGTTTCAATCTTCTTTCCCCACATTTAATTCAATTGTATGGCATTACTTAGTTTTAATGACTCTTCTCAGTGCAAAAGACATGGTTTATGCTTGTTTTAGAGTAATTCAAAAGCTCCAACACCCACTAAGGGAAAAAGGACTGAAAAAAGAAAAAACGAAGCATTTTCTGTACTGTGAACAAGGCATCTGCAGTTGTACCCCCAACAGACAACTAATTCCCTACAGCCTGAGAAATAACTGGCAGGTGCATCGTCCAACACATAAAACCAACAGCTCTTCGCTCAGAACATTTTCAACGTAACCTACTAGAACAGTGAAACTGTCTCTCAGCTGAGACTAATGTGGATTTCATTTAGTCCAGTGGGTGAGGAGGGAAATTCATTCATACATTCCTTCTGTGACTTAATAATATGGGATTTCCTGGATCTATTAAATCCAGAATCAACAGTCAACATAAAAAGGAAAAAACAAAACCAACCACAACACAATCGATTGCGGTTTTCACCTAAAGCTGGTTCTGTGTAGCCCCGAGAGGTCAGCTTCATCTTACCAAACCAGCTAACAAAGAAAGCCTGGTACTGTTTTCTAGGAAGGGAAAGGCAGTAAACCAAGTGTCTCCTGGATAAATTAGACTAACTAAACTTCAAAATCTCTTCTAAGGTGATAGGGATAGTGACATTATAGCATACAATCAGGGAACGCAAAAACCTAAAAGAAATTTTTAACTAAAATCTCCAACTTTTCTTTTCTCTGGTCTTCTACTAGAGGATTCACAATGCTCTCAGAATACCTCTAGCTAATCTAAATATTTAACAATATAAGGTGTGTAATTAAGGTTTTCTAGCTTTCTGCTCTGCTCCTCTACTTAGAAGAAGACAGAGAACCACATCTGCACCAGCGTAACCTAAAATTTCTGAAATCACATCAAGATCATACCCAGGCTGTATACACACAAATCTTAAACACGGGCTCCTCATTACTTCTTTCACCCGGTCCTCTGGTAGGACCTAGCTGGCACTCTTAAAGTTGATTATTCAATAGGCAGACCAAGTTCACTGAAGTTAATAATCGCCTCGATATGATGTTACCCATGGCCATCACCAGCAGATGCTTCAAATCCTGAAATGCAACACTGTTAGCCAGCAAGTACTGAGAAGGATCAAGTTAAAAACCTTCAATATATCAAAGCATATCTCAGTGGTATGGCTAAATGAGCACGGCACCGCACAGCCCTTCTCATGACAGCACAACATAACTAAAGATGATGTGTACAAAATAACTAAAGATAATGTGTTCCCAACTGGCCATGTGCAGTTTTCACTTCCATGCAAGCCTGAGACTCGACCAAGTCCATGCAGCAGTCTGACAGCAACTTCTTGCTGTGATTTTTTCTTTTTAAATGTGTCAGTTAATCCAGAGTCCGTGTGAAATACAAAATAAATAGCAGTTCTCTTACCATCTCCCAGGCTTTCAGGACTGTGCAAAAGCAGTGCTTTCTGCACTTTTCTAACCATGAAATTACAAAGCTTTGTCATTAATGCAGGTAACCATTACTATATCAAAAACGGTCCAAAATAGATATATTTGCATAGAAGGCAGCACATCATGAGAACACCGCACGTCTTGGAGGTATTTCAAATAGAGCATCGTTTACTGGAAATACATAAGAGAAAAGATAGACTTACATGATAAGTAATAAGTAAATAACTCTGTAGTAGTAGAGCTGATGTAGCAACCAGGCCCAAGTAGCAGATATTTATAAGAGTTTGGTCTAAAGAATGGCAACATGGAAACCAGATGTAAAGGAAGAGTTCTTACATGAGTGCCAAGACTAGTAAATGGAATGGAAGATACAGCATTAAACCTGGAGAACATGATATTCAAACTAACTTTTTTTTAATCACTTCTGCCTAAGGAGAATATGTATAAACTCTGTGACAAAGTAAAAGAAGAAGTAGAATCAGAAATGGTACCTTGGGAAAGATGTTGAAGGCCATACCTACCACACTCCCCAGCTGCTTCGATCTCCTTGAGCAGACCAGGCAGGATTGTCTCTATACATTACAAAGTCCTTCACTATAATGCCTTGCTGCATATACAGACCAAACTCTATCCAGGACAGCATATAAAATTTTAAACAGTCAATCACCAACTATGCTACAACTACATGTATTAGCAGATATTAACTACTCTGCAATGTGTCTTAGAAGTTCAGACTACTTAAAATCATTTTTTAACATAATACCAAGTTTTCTGTGCAAGGACTCTAGTTTTCCAAAGGAGTAAAAGCAGTGGCAAAGGAGGATACGATTCACAGATCTGGCAATCCTCCATCTACCTTCTGTGGCATCTTTTGACTGGGAATACAGCATCTGCTCTTCTAGCTCCCAGACAAGAGATGCGTGTTTTTTTTTTTTTTTTTTGCCTCCCTCAAGCAGATGTATCTCTGTATTTCAGATCTCTATCCCCACTCAACAGGAGAAAATAAAATTATTCTCCCCTTTTTCTTTGTAGTTGTAGCACCTGAAATAGGATAAGCGCCTTTTGTCATACAAAGGTAAAGGCCAATCTACAGTGGGTGACTTTTTGTTAAATTCCTACATCGGATCCTCTAGCTACAAAAATGGTCTTAAAAATAAAGCCTTTAGCTACACACATGATTCTTACCTGCAGGATACCAAATGAAATTAAGGTCCACAGATGGCACAGCACCATTTACACATAGCCCAGCAACTCAGGTTACCCCTGCCCCAAACTCCATGTGTCAGTGCAAACACAAAGCCCCTCGGTCTGAAGCTGAATAGTTCAGACACACAAATGTATGAACCGGTCATTATTTCTGGATGAAAAATGTAGGCTCCGAAAAAGCATCAAGTAACTGATGATTATTAATAAGAAAGAATATAGAGCATTTAACTATAGCACAAACCAAGATAAGCCCTAAAGCAATTATATAAACTTTTATAAATGAAATGAGTTCCTAAAACAAGAAGAAGGAAAAAAAGCTATAAACACTTTCAGTAAAAACTACCCCTGGCTTTTATCTTTAATACATTATTCTATATTCCAAACAGGCTCTAAGAGAATATACCGGTAGTAAGGCACTATATAATTACAGACACAATATAAAAGTAGAGATAAGTGCTCAATCTGGTATGGTTAATGTAATAAAGCCAAACTGGTCTATTGAAACTAAAAATTACAGCCTGACATCTGTGTTTGTAAGAGTAATGCAACTGGGTATTCAGACACAGCGCACCTCCTTATCACACCTCTAAATAAACATTTGACTTCCTTCAGTTATCAAGTAAGCTGACAAAGTAAGGAAAGGCTTTTTGCTGAGGTTTTTTTCCCCCCAGATGCATGAAATACCCAACTCATCAATTAGCGATAACAGACGTGTATTAACACCACCAGAATTGTCAGATATTTACATGGAAACATATCTCACAATACATCGTCTCCTCTTTATATACACACACGCCAGTTATTACCACTAATAGAGTCCTAAGCACTTCTCTTCCAGGGAACTAATTAGAAAGTAAAAGGTTGCAAGAAATACATTGGCATCCAAATTCTGAGGTGAAGATTGCATTTAGAAATATCTAATGGTTGATTTAAGTCAAAGAGGGGTATAATATAAGAAGTCACTGTTGGTGAATTATTTCATTTTTGCTTTCTGTATCACAATGCTTCACTTACAAATTAACTCGTAAGAAAAATAAATAAAGATAGAAACAACGCACAGAATGATACAGCCTGTTATTCCAGCGACAGAAGGTTGCTTTCTGTATGATGTGCAACAGCTTTACGTTGCAGACTAATTTAGGTGTTGGAGGATTTTTCCTCCCTCTTCCCCTCTCTCCTCAATACCAATAAATCTCACAATTAAGAAATTTCTCTTTTGCATATAAACCCCGATCCTCCAAAAAGCCTGCTTTACGTACTTTAATATTAAGAACACAGACTTCAAAACCAAGCTTCAGGCACAATTTCACATTCAATACAGAGACTCCTAATTAGGTTTCTCAAGACACGCTCTATTATAAGCACAATTTCAGCATACCTAAAGCCTTCTGGAAGACATTTCAGAAGAGGCACTTTCCACAGATATTATGTCCAGTTTTACCATGTTAACAGGACCATGGGCCCAACGAGGGGACACCCCAATGACCCAAGGGCACAGCACGTTTCTTGGCTGGGACATTTGGAGCACAAGACTGAGCACTGTCTTTTCTAACTCAACCTTGCATTTTTCCAGCTGTAAAATTCCCCATTTACCCAATATTTTAACAGCGTGGATTTTACAAATGCTAGTTTTACCCAAGTACATGCCTATTTTAGGATTCTGCAAGGCCACCGAGAAACTGCCTGGTCCTCTTGGGCTGAAATACTGAACACACATTAAAAATAGGGACATCTCCAGATGAGGTGGGTTTTGAATACTTTTTGCATAGTAATTATCTTTAAAACGTAGTAGCACCCTTCTGGGTATGTGCTCCGCAAAAACTATTTAACATCATCACTCCTGAGCTCTTAAAGACTTCAGATTTTGCCTGCTTATGGTGCAAATAATTTTAGCCAACTATAGATAAATTCTCACATTTCCACAGTAGCTAAAAAGGCACTAACACTTATTTCCCATGGCTGGCAACTGACCCCAAGCATCATTCTATCGTTTAACCACAGACCGGGCACGTGCTTCTTCCATACTTAACCTGGGGTCATGCCAAATTGGCATCTTACCTTGCTGAGGGAAAAGCACTGAGTGCACTATAAACCAATTATTACTGGAATTATAGCTTTTCCGCATAATATCAACATATCTCCCATTATGAAAGAAATACATAGTTAGAGTCTAGGGAAGAGGCCATTTGAAATCACTTACATATTCATTAAGCAGACAAAGAAAGTGCCATTTGTTACATTTGTTCACACATTTCTAGATGCCATTGAGGTACAGTGAATACAGTGCTTATGCAAGGGATCTCATCCAATAACTACTGATGACAATTAAGTCAAACACAACCACATGATCAGTGCAATTAAAATTCCCAAAGAGGAGCACAGATGCACTCTAAGCCCCCACTCACTTAGAATATTTTTGATATTATGTAAAAGAAGCCAGTTACTGAGCATCAAGTCTTTGCTATTATACTATTAAGTAATTACAATGAAATATGAAAACACTAATGAGATCTTCAGCGAGTATTTGCTGTACCCAACATTTAGAGCAAAAAGAATCAGTCTGGCTTTCTCCAGCGAACTTGGAACAACCTCCTTCAAGCAGCTGCGGAAGTTTTATATGGAGAAAACACATAGAAAAATCTGGTTTCAACAACTTCTCTGCCTTTGTGGTGACTGCATGGCTCAAAAGACTGGCAACGGAAGTGTGAAAATTTGGGAAATCTATATACAGAGCACAAATTTAAATTCAGACCCTGGTGTGCACATGCATGTGAGGAACTGCAAACACCACTCTGAACGTGGAGCTCGGTTACCCTCCCTGTCCTCTTTTCTTTATGAAATTAGATACAAACATGGCATATTAGTAACTATAAAGAGTGACCAATCTTTGTTCGGTGCATAATTAAATGATGAATTCTTGGGAAGAAAGCTTCACATGCACACTTCTCTCCCAAAACAAGCCAATTAATCCCATCCGGATTGCCACTGGAGAAGCAAAACCAAAGGCTCCTGTGACAGTATTAGGCATTTGCTGAAACTGTGAACCCACTGATTAAAAGGGACCAGTTGCCATAAGGAAAAAGGGGTCTTCTAATTTTAGGAGGAAACTGGGTAGGAAGTGGAGAGAGAAAGTATCCACAGAAGAGAAGCCACATCAAGACGGCAGTCCTGGGACTCCTGAAAAGTCCTAACACTCCAAAATGCTCCAGGGAACTGAGGCAAAGAAATATCTCTCATTTTGCCTAAAAGCCCATTTTTTGGTGACAGTTAACTTGGAAAGAATAAACTTTGAACCCTTCCGAAGCACCCCTCATCTTACTTCAACTAACCCATAGCCTTACGGAAGCACCTTGCAAGCTCAGATCACTCAGATATCTACAACTCCAGTGAAAGGACAGGCAAAGCTACTAGCAAATGTATAGGGTTCAGAAATAACCCTGGGGGCCTGGGACCCCACAGTCCAGCCTTCACCTTTGTATAAGAAAACGGCCTTGCCCAGGACATGTCCCAGAGAAAGAGCTGGCACAGCTGACCACAAGGGTCACCCCGCAGAGCCTGCACGCATCACATTATTATTACCCGGCCAGAGAGATACTCGGGTACAGTTTGAGAGGAAGGTACAGTCTTCTCAGCACTAGCTTGTCCATTCAAACATTTTACCATTAATGCATCCAAGTTCAGATCTTTCAGGTCAGTTAAATTGGACTAACCACCAAAACAAGCTCCTATTAAAGATGTATCCAACATGCACACCATGTCCTTCTACGACTTCTTCATCTGATAGACCTTGTAACAGAATTAAAACAACAAGGATCCTCTGCTGTACTCCAGAAATGCCACCACCTCCTTTCTCTAGTCACTCGAAAGAACACGGGCACAACAGGGAAGACAGAAAGCCAAATGTCTCCACTCCAATCCAAAAGCAATGAGGTTCGTTTGCTTTTGGTGCACTGGCCAGGTCCTTACAGAAGATACTGGCTTCAATCTGGTGAGCTGCTAAGAAAAGCAAAAGAACAAACAACAAGAAGTGAAATGGAGAGGGAACAAGAGGCCAAATCTTGAGTCGGTCAACAGCAGAACAGGGATATTTCTACACGAGTTGTAGGTGCCAGGTCTCTGCACTGTAACATGTGTACAAGCAGCAGTCAACCTGCTATCCCGAACCGCTCACTGTGATACACGCAGGCAGCCACGCACTCCTAAATGGACAATTCCATTCCTGCTCCAAAAACAACAAAAAGCCAGGAGATCGGAGATTTAAAAGCCCGTTGACAGGAGGCTTCAGAGCTCTGGTGCTTCTCATGGGCATTCCCTTTCTCCACCTCCAGCCTCTGTAAAAATACCCTTTTCCTTATCCATCTACTCACATTATTATGCGATACAAAACCTTCTTCTATGATACTCTCCTCACCTGAAAAATATCCGTATTTCTGTCTTCTGATAATAAAATATTCTAATACCGTACATGATATATTAAGAAAAAACTTCAACAACAACTCATGCACTTAGCCTCAAAGAGCCCTTCGGAAACTGTTAGCCTTTGCATCTTCAGAACTCTAAATCACATCACTTTATTGATTAAAGTTACATCTTTAGTCTGCAGAAGAGAATCACCTTCTCAACAGACATTTATCTCTCTAGAAAAGGCAGAGTATAATGGATATACAAAAGCTGTTCCCATTTTTTTTGCAATAATTTGTGAAATATCATAAACAAACAGATGTACAGGATAGTGAAACCACACCTTCAGTTCATATGTCAGACAAGATGAATAGCAGCTAACATAAAATCAAATGTGTAATATTTTAATCCTTTAATTAGGTAAGAATTACTTTCTTCCCAACAGTTCTTCCTTATTAGGAAAAACTCAAGACATCTACAGATCCTCCAACTGTTATTCAAACTCCAAGCCCCGAAAGTCTTTCAAGCATCTGGCATGTTTTATGCTTCGTGGCAGTTTCGTTAGCTTCGAATTGAATGATTTATTACCATATAACCTAAGCCTCTGATGAGATTATGCTGCCAATTTGTGCCTTCTTTGCGAAGAGAGGTCTCCTCGAACCCAGGCTTTGGACTGAACATGGTGAATCTCAATTAAAGGGTGACCTTTACAAGACAAGGGAAATGTTAATTCATGCTCACCTAAATGGCTTTAACCCTACTTGAAAGCAGGGCTTTCTAAAGCTGCCCACTACTCTGTCACTAAAGTTTCATTTCAACATTATCAAGATAAAAAACTCTTCAGTGTAAAAAAATGTATATTTCCATCCGTCAAAGCCGAAAGAGAAAATCCACATGCTAATATAGCTGTCTTTGGTGCATTTTTTATGCTACTTGAAAAACAGTGGATTCGCATTTTTAAGGGACTTCAAAAACAGATTAGAGGCATTAGAATGACAGGGCCAAAGATTAAACACTTCTTTACCCACTGAAAAGGTATGAGACAAGGCAAGAGCAACAGCTACTGCCTCCACACTCACCCTTAAGGTATGTGTTGTAATTTGCCATAGCCTGTGATATCTAACTGCTTTCTGGAGATGTCTCAGCTTGAAGGGTATAAAATTTGCAGAAGAGGCAAGACAGCAGTTCAGTCTCCACAGACAATTCTGTTTGACTTTTTTTTTTTTTTTTTAATTAGGATTAGCTACTCTATCAAACAGGAGAAATAAAAGCAATGTTTCAGCAACATATTTACAGTCTAGCTAATTAAGTTGGTGAAAACAAAGAAATTACAGACAAGAAGAATTTGACCCGCATAAAAAATGGATCTGGACAAACTTCAATATGAAAAGAAGTAAGAACTTACTGAAAAACCCAAATGTCAGCAAGATTTCAACATAAAACATAAGCACCTAAGAGCATCTTAGGACTTTATACTATTTAACAAGGCAGATTAAAAAAAAAAAATATATATATACAATGCCATCACAGCAATTAATCATTCTAGAATGTATATATATTGTATAAATCTTTTTCAAAAATTATGTATCCTCTTGAAGGATACATATTGCAGTTTTGGCTAACCTGGTCGCTAAAGATCCCAAAAGAATAGGATTAACTGGCCAACCTTCACCGCGTCGAATTCTGACCCAGCTAATTGCATTCAGCTAATCCGCATTCCCATTGGGTATTTTTATTCTTCATTTTACAGCCTAACTCTATGGTGTTGCTTAGCACTTAGCAATTGCCAAACCCCGATTCAAATGACTGTAAGTTATTACCATTAACAATAACAGAAGGTAAGTGTAGGTATCTAAACCTGGGGTACCAAAGCGTACTGGAACGCCCTGGCAGCAAACAAAAACCTAACACAGGAGCAAGTTAAAATCATTCCTTAAATGAGTTAAGGAAGAGGCTCTGCAGTAAATAATGTCCTAAGGAAAGCCAGAGTTCCAAAATAGGCTTTTGGCTTCAGATGATTAAAATTTTAGAAGAGACAATGTCAGTACCATCCACTTAACAACTTACAGAACCCTTTTTCATTCTTTCAGGTTGGTGCAGCCCACTTCCACCAGTAGAGCAATGAATATTCCTCAAAGCACAGCAGATTGTCAGAAATCAGACCTGCTCATACCAAACTGAGAGAATCATGATCCTAAACAGCAAGACAGAATAGTTTTAAATAAATGGTTTACTACTGAACTTTACACAAAAGCACAAATTCCAGGAGAGTGTGAAGCTCTCATACGGAGAGAAAGGAAGAGTGCATTATTTCAGATCACAGTAAGAATAGTACCTGTTCAACTGTATCATAGTTATTTTATTGCAGGCTGTACTGATGAAATGTTTCCACTGTCTTCAGAAAAGCAAAGAGTGATTTATCTGTTCCAGCCTGGGACATATCTATAGCACGGTCCACTGCCTGGCGCAGACGAGCCCAGAAAGCTTTGCGTTGGATGATACAAGGGAAAAAAGGAGAGAAGATGCTCTCCAGTTCAGATATGTCACATTACAGAGACATGCTTCCTTTTATTCACCCCTGAATTCAGATCTCTTAATGTTCACTTAGGTTAAGTTACACCCAATTAGAAATTAAATACATGAAAATATACAGACTGATTTTAATGGATATCAGGACTTGGACATCTCAGTCTATCAAGCTGAGACAGCTCAGTATCTCCAAAAGTCTAGTCCTCCTGAAAAACACTCCAGGAATTGATATGAAACAGAATATTACAGTTCACAGGCATAAACATTTCCCACCTATTCTGTTTTAATCTGCATAATAAGAGATAATTCCACGTTGTCTTTGTAAATTCACCACAAAGCCCTCAAATTGTTTAGTAATCCAAAACTCAAAGCTGAAAAGAAACTGTAAGTAAGTACCTTGAAAATCAATGATTGCTTTCCGAACAAGGCACTGTGAAAAAGCGAGTCCCAGAAAACCTGAGAGTCTCTCTGCCCAGAACTGTAAAAATACAACACAAACCAGACCTAGCTGGAGCAGCCTCCCAGCAATATTAGTAACACTGGAGCATCCATTTGTGGGGGTATTTTATAAAATGAATATTTTTTTCAATGTACCTCCTCATACCAACAGGGAAGCAAAGCTTAGCATTAGTAGGAGAGTCATGAAGTTGGATAATCCAAGCTGATGAGAGAACTCGTAACTGATTCCACCATCTTTGATTTTCAGTCTTTATTTGAGAAGCTCCTCTACTGATACAATACCTTGATGCCCTGGTATTTTTGTTTTTCATAGTAAAAAAAGGACCATGCGGCATCTGACAACCTACGTAGTAGATTACTAGAGGTCCTTGGGCTCTGAAGTGAGGAGAACAGTGTATGGGGCCAAAGACTAAAGCAAGAGGAACCTGAAGTCAAGACCGAGCACTTATTTAGAAGCCCTGAACAGAGACCCAAAACCAAATATCAAAATATTGTCATGGTTGAAGGTTGGAATGCCTTGTTGAGGCCACGTCAGGGAGCAAAGCACAACTGAGGCACGCTGCTAGGCTTGCAGAAGGTCCAACCTGTGAAGATAAATTAAAGGTGCAAGACAAGACTGAGCTTCCTTAATAACGCGACTGCTGCTGAAAAGGGTGCAATAGCTGCGGGCACTGCCAGGTAAGACCCAGAACCAAGAACGTGGCTAACACAGCTGCGAACAACAATTAACTTCACAACACTTGCTTTCATGAACAATTTTGCTCAAAAATAAGTAGTAATAAAAAGAATTCTATGGTCATTTTAAAAAGCAGATGGATGACGGCTGATTTCCCGCTCTCTCGCGGAGATGCTAACTGGCACTCTCTGAACTCACGACAGTCAGCAAGTATCAACCGACTATCAAAAATGACTTGTGCTCCCTTAGCCTGCTCAAAGTCCCCAATGCAAGCCAAAGAAGAGATTTCACAGCCCAAGCCTGACTTTCAACACCCTGCAGCTCCCTGAGAATTGAGAAGAATTAAGTGGGAGATATAACCCCCCCCCCCAAACCCTTAAGTGTTCTCTAGAAGCAACAGAGATGCCCTCCTTCTTTTTCACAGACCCCGACAGCTGGCCAAGGTCAGCCTTTAATAAGCAGTAATATATGTCCTCAGATACCAGCAATGGATCAAAACATTTTTTTTAGAAAACACACGTGCCACATACTCCCTTAAAGGAACTGAGACAAAGTGATGTGTCTATTAAAATGATTGCATTGCCTCCTTCCCCTGGATACAAATATTTTGAATGTTTAAAAAAAAAAAAAAAAAAAAAACACTGCAGGATTGTGAAAACACATTATCAGACGAGGCAGACTAACCCAACGAAAGAAATGAAAACCTGTTGCTGTAAATCAAATGCAAAGCGTGCTCTCACTAACGCCAGGACGAGAAAAGCTCTCTGCACAGCGAGGAGGGCACTAACAAAGCAAAGGGTCTCTCTCTCCTGCTTCCATTTTTAGGTATCTCCCTCCTCTTTTTGCCTCCCTCTGAATTTGCCATAGCTTTAATAACAATCTCAGAGGCAAAATCAAGAAACAAATTATTTTCTTACACATAATCCCCCTTTTGCTGTCAAGTGCCTGACCCCAGTTTGATAATCTCATTTCCTGAGAATCAAAATGCTGGAAATTTAAGCTTCCTAGAGTGTTAATTGCAGCCCTGCTCCATTGCTAATCAAAAAATTGGATGTTTTGCATGAAAATGCTGCTCTAATTAATTCTCAGTCATAAACCGCCCCGATTTTAATAACCCCTTCTTGATTGGATAGCCTTTGAAGAGACAGTGCAGCTAATCCGCTAAACCAGAAAAAACACACGCAGAGGAAATAATAAGTGGGCTTACAAGGTCTGAACTAGATGATTGCATTAATACTGTCGAACCACAAAAAAGCGATTCTCTCCCCTCTCCTCCCCCCGCCCCAGCCTCAAAGCAAACTGTGATCCTGCGCATCACGGGGAGACAAAAGCAGCTGCGTGACAGGAGGCTCATACCATCAAATCTTTTCCCCCCTCCTTAGCATAACCAACTTGCTGATTCTTCAACTGGTTATTCCTCATCCTTTTCTAAAGGGTATTTTTAACCAGGACTGTCCACTTGTCACGTCGTCTCCTTTAACCAGACAAGAATTGTATTACTTCCCCCCCTCCTCATTGCCTCTGACTGACAACGTATTATCATACACATCTCTAAAAGGTGCTGAACCGAATTTTCATTATCCAAAATGTCAAGATTCGTTTTTGTCACTGGCAAACACAGCTGGCTCCCTCCCGCAGCCCTTTGGTGAATCCAAATGGAACAAGGCACCTACAAATAACTGCATTTTCCCTGGACCTGGCCTTACATTGTGCCCTTGTCATATCAGATACCATTTGCCTCCACTGCTACTTCTTGGCATTGAAATCTTAATTAGCAGAGTTTCTCTTTTGATTTCCTTAATTACTTAAAACCTTATGGCGAGAAATTTTCAGGCTTGGACTGAGAATAGATGAACAGCATACTGGTGAGTAACCCAGACCCACTCCCCAAACTTAAATTTGTATCATAGGATGTTTAGTGCTTTCTATTTATCACCTGGCCAACAAGAAAAAATTCCTTGGAGGTTCTACTTGTAAGAAATACGGTTATTAAAAAAAAACAAAACAAAACAGTATCTGTAGTCTCATTACAATAGACCTTTGTTTCACAGCTAGATTTGCCATCCTTTGCCAGAGCTGCACATGATATGCCTTTAGTTTTGTAGTCCTCCTACCGACTCACTGAGACCATGCTTCATCCTTTAAACTTGCAGAAATCAGTTAATTCTAAGCACCAACAGTTATGCCTGAGCGATTCAGCCAAGGTCCAAACTTCTAGTGACACCCGCTGCAACCCAGGAGACGAACACACGGCCAATATTAAATGACATTCAGATAAGAAAGATAATATTGCACACGGTAGCTGGCAAAAAAGAAACCTTATACATGATATATATAGTTGAACTACTGGCTAACTTTGAGATATTTGGGTGTTGCATATTTAGAATCCACAAGAGACTCTTGCACTAGATTTTCACTTTGGAGTTTAAAAATTAAGTTTATATAATGCTCTGCTACTCCCACCAAGAGAAAAGTAATTGTGCAAGAGTCCTGGGTATTTAAAATCACCTCTGACAAACTAAACCTTAAGAAAACTGAAGCAAAGGGAACTTACGCAAATTTTTTAAGAAGTCAAAAGAAGTGCACTGCATCACAGGGATGTTCTGGACTGAAACTGCTTAAATAACTTCATAAAGAAATACAGAATTTTTGCTGTTTCAGTTCATCACACAAAACGTGCCCAGTAGTTGGGGGGAACACTGCTTTGGGGCATGAATTTCATTCTTTGTTCTATTAAGGACTTTCTCTGTGAAGTCACTTAATTTTTTTCTGCCTTGCAGGTACAACAAGCACTGCCCTACCTTCCAGTGACAAGAAGAGCACAAACTCAGGTGCAAGATGCCCAAGTAGCAGGATCAGAGCGGACACAACTTCTCCAAAAAAAAACCAAACCTCAAAACAAATGAAAAGAAAAAACTCACAATGACAATACAAGAATATTTTCAATCCTCTTACACAGCATAAAAGCCCCTGTAGGCAGCGATTCCTCAAGGGGCACTGCAGGGCAGCATCCTCCAGAGCTCCCACCGCCACACAGGACAACGTGCCCACGGCCGGGCACAGCAGCAACCACAGGGCTGCAGAGCCACCTCATTCAATGCACGGCTGTGTTGAGCGTTCTCAAGCCACCATTTTTATATACATTAATACCATAACGTATTCAGACTCAAACCACTGCGATCTAACACAAGATTGAAAGGTGACTCTGAGATTCTGACTCTAATTCTGCTCCCAGCGTCCTTCCCAGGACGATGCATCGTGTACCACAGCTACAATCCAAATAGAATCCCGCTCTGCAAAGACATTGAGAAATTTAATTAATGCTGAAGTGCACTGAACTTCCAGAGTGAAAGAAATAACAAGCCCAAATTTTAAGAGGTGTTGAGCAGCTGTGGAGTCCATTAACATCCATGGGAACAACAGCTGCTCAGGAGCACTTAACATTTCATTCTTAAAAACGGCCCAGATGTACAACACCAGCAAAGCTGACCTTCATATGAACTACCAGGGCCTGCACGCACACAGATAACCGAGAAGCCGGATTCTATTTTCCATGCTGATCAGCACCCTTGAGGCTCTTCAGATTTTCACAGCATATAAAAAAAGTCTTTTCCCATTTCTACTGATAAACTAAACTGAGGCCACGGTTACCGTGAACACAATATACAGCATGAATTCCCTATGGCCACAGGACTCTGAAACAATACCGAATGTATCTAGAAGGAGCCTGTAACCGACACCACCTTTGACGAAGTAATACCACGCTAGAAATTATCAGCCAAGAGCAAGCAGCACGGTGCACGGATGCTGGCAAGACATCTGGTGTCCTCGGAGCTCTCCTACCCCGGGTCTTCTGAATCCCACACACACGAGGCTATCCACGAGTAAGGAAGATCACTAGCTCAGATCAGGCACCTTCTGAAATAAAGATTATCGTCCACTGAGCTTTCCATTTTCACTTATAGCTCCTTTCGTTTCTGTTGTTGGCTTGCATTTATTTATTTTTTATAACTGACCGGCATTTCCAGAATCCAGCTCCTGCCACTGCCCCTTTGTCCCAGCCACACAAAACGTAGACATGTAAACCCCTGAAGACGGACTTCAAGGCACTTGTGCAAGGCAACTGTGCTGGTGAAGGCTGCTAGATCATGTAAAAACTAATCCTTTCAGGTATACACAATGCACGAATCCTGCATGTACCATACTCAGTACAATGAAATTAAAACTTGGGTTAGTGCTTTTAAAAAACGTTACCAGAATATGCAATCAGAAATCCAGACATGCATAGATACTATCCAGAACAGCAGTGGTGTTTCTCTTTATTTTTGGTTGAAACCGTGTTTTCCAGATACGACTTACATTCAATTTAACAAAAAAGACCTCAAGGCCCCTGCAGACTGTCTCCTGCCTTACTGTGCAGCCCCAGTGACACCCTCCTACCACCTACTGCCCCCTCCTGCAGTCCTTGACCTCCCTCAATGGCAAGAGACCACATCTTCCTCCTATTCCCAAGGACTAGTTGGTAATTGAAGGCAGCAGTGGAATGAAATAAGGTGAATGCATGGGATTCATTCCACCAGTCAGCGACAAGCAACCACCTCTGCAGTGAAATACAGCAACACTTTAGCCTAGTTTCCGATGAAAATAACAGTTACCTGATCTTCTGTCTGTCCAGCTGGCTGTCCCATCCTCACAAAAATTGAGCTGGTGAGCCAATTTCTGCCAAACGTGGCAGAGGCATAGATCTTAAAAGCAGTAAATTGTTCGAGGTTTTGTGAAAACAGACAGCTGTGCAGACAAAAGCAGGATAAACGTGTGCGTCCACAGAAGGAAAAGCTACGGTGAGGATGTGTTAGCTCTCCACGCTGTTGGACCTACCAGCCAGGCAGCAACCCGCACGTATGCTTCCACGGTATGTACTTCACTTGATCCAGCCATGGTACATGCTGCTTTTTGCATAGCGGGTGGTTCGGGGACATGGGTAGGCACTGGTGGGTGCCAGGGAGAAAGAAGTGAGGGGGATGAAGCAGGTTTAGAGACACGGTGAGAAGTGTGGCTAATGAATGAAAGGCGTTAAGGGAGGAGACACATCTGAGATGAACGAGGTTTCAGTCATTCAGCTGCTCATGGAATAAACTTACTTGTTTTTAAAATACACCGGCATTATTTAAGACAGTCTATAAAAAGAACATCGTATTTGACAAATGGCAGGAGGGCTCCAACAAGGAAAATGTAAATTCCCCAGCCAGCACATGGCCAAGACGGGCTCTTGGGGAAAAAAGGAAATGAGAAGCTTAATGATGGTCATTACCTGTTTTGTACAGAATAAACCACCTCTGACATTGTACCTCTGACAACAACCCGGGGAACCACATCTATGTTAGTCTAGGAAGAGATAATTTCAGTTATGTACTTGCTTCCCCCCGACTCCCACCCCTTGTTAATGACAATTGTCAAACAACTTGTGTGTCTAACTTCAAGGGAAAAATACATGGCCTAGAGTTTTCCTCCTCCAATTTCGGTGGAATAAGACACAAGAATTCCATCTCTAAATCACTTACAGCAGGTCCCTTTCTCCCACTGAGGGATAATGTGTGCCTTCTGCACTGCACTATTTCAGTCCAAACGAAAGAGGTTAATGACAAAGCATCACTCTGATCTTCACACATTTTAAGGCTATTTAAATTAAATTCTTATTTCAAAAAGTTGGCATGAGCCAAACTTTTATAAGTTCTTTTTTTTTAATGTATATGTTTCTTTGAAGATCTTTTCAGGAAAAAGATTTCCTAACAAGCCACCCTCCCCCTGCTGCCACTGAAAAATCATCCCTGTGGATAAGGCTGTCAGGAAGAGAAACTGTGTGGCATTCACAGAAGAGAGAGTGTCACATGCCTGCCTTCCAGTAACCTGATTGAACAATTAAATTGTACTTCTCTTTAAAAGGGGTAAAAAAAAAAAAAAAAAAAATCAAAATGCAGATCTTGCTGTGGTCTGGGATTCAGGAAGATTAATGAGCTACCTAAAAGGGAACAGCAGCTTATAATAGAAAGAGAGGATAGTACATTTTTAACATAAAGTTCAAAGAGAAACTTTTCTTGATGGTTAAACTGCAAAGATTTCTCAGCAAAGTCATCTCATCTATTGTCCCTATTGACTCCCTACATTGACTTTTTGTCACCTATTGCATCACGTTCAGGCTCTTCCAATTCATCCAGAAAGGGCAATATAATCTTGTCCCTATCCAAACTAATTCCTATATTTTGTCCTTTACTTCTTTGTCAGCTCATAGGCTTTGTTCTTTCCAACCCCACACTAGCTCAGCAGCTGGAAGTCTGCATAGCTCTCTTTTGCATCCTCCTCTCTTGAAAACGCTCACAATCTCCCGCTCATGACAAATGTTGCCTTAAGATTTGTCTTATATCAATAAGGAGTCACTCTTTCATGAAATCTGGCTGTGGCCATCAGTAATGAGTTCTGAACCCAGGAAAGGAGCTATTTAAATACAAATCCTCAGTTCAGCCTAACAGCAATAGTAACGACAAAAATACCCAGATCTCAGCCACAAGGTACCTGGAAGAGGACACAGATGTGGAGTGAGTAACTGCTGTTCTCTACCGTGTTTTTAAAGCAACATGGACAACTGGTCAGGTCAGGGTGTGGAGGCAACTGGGAATGACAGAAGGCAACAGGACTCATGACAAAGAGACCTGAAATTTTTAAGGCAAGTGTTGCAGGCTCCCTGATGAGCCCATGTTGTGGTTTAACCCCAGCCAGCAACTAAGCACCATGCAGTTGCTCACACACTTCCCCCCCACACCCAGTGGGATGGGGGAGAAAATCAGGAAAAGAAGTAAAACTTGTGGGTTGGTATAAGAACAGTTTAATAGAACAGAAAAGAAGAAACGAATAATGATAATGATAACCCTAATAAAATGACAACAGTAATAATAAAAGGACTGAAATATACAAATGATGCACAGTGCAATTGCTCACCACCCCGCCAATCAATACCCAGTTAGTCCCCGAGCAGCAATCCCCCCACTCCCCCCAGTTTATATACTGGGCATGACATCACATGGTGTGGAATACCCCTTTGGCCAGTTTGGGTCAGCTGTCCTGGCTGTGTCCCCTCCCAACTTCTTGTGCCCCTCCAGCCTTCTTGCCGGCTGGGCATGAGAAGCTGAAAAATCCTTGACTTAGTCTAAACACTACTCAGCAACAACTGAAAACATCAGTGTGTTATCAACATTCTTCACATACTGAACTCAAAAACATAGCACTGTACCAGCTACTAGGAAGACAATTAACTCTATCCCAGCTGAAACCAGGACACCCCATCACTGCTCCAAACTTAGTGCTCTAGACAGCTTCACAATTCTTTGCTTTGAACACACATTTATCCCATGCAGTCTGTAACACAGAGTTATTAGCTGTGGAGAACTCAAAAATCCTACTGCCCCCGGTATAAGAAAACGATGATGCAATATAACAGCTTATACTTTACAACAACCTTGTATTGGGTTTGCGTGGCAAGGTTTTGGTAGTGGGGAGGTTACAGGGGTGGCTTCTGTGAGAAGGTGCCAGAAGCTTCCCCCATGTCCGACAGAGCCAAGGCCAGCCGGCTCCAAGACAGACCCACTGCTGGCCAAGGTCGAGCCCATCAGCGACGGTGGTAGCGCCTCTGGGAGAACAGATTTAAGAAGGGAAAAAAAATGTTGCTGAGGCACAGAAACGGCAGCCGGAGAGAAGAGTGAGAACATGTAAGAGAAACAACCCCGCAGACCCCCAGGTCCGTGCAGAAGGAGGGGAGGAGATGCTCCAGGCGCCGGAGCAGAGATTCCCCTGCAGCCCGTGGTGAGGAAGACCACGGTGAGGCAGGCTGTCCCCCTGCAGCCCAGGGAGGTCCACGGGGGAGCAGATCTCCACCTGCAGCCCGGGGAGAGAGGACCCCACGCCGGAGCAGGGGACGAGTGATGAGTCCTGCCCCTGAGGAGGAAGGAGCGGCAGAGACAACGTGTGATGAACTGACCCCAACCCCCATTCCCCGTCCCCCTGCGCCGCTGGGGCGGGGAGGAGGTAGAGAATTTGGGAGTGCAGTTATACCTGGGAAGATGGGAGGGGTGGGGGGAAGGCGTTTTAAGATTTGGTTTTATTTCTCATTATCCTACCCTGATTTGATTGGTAACGAATTAAACTAATTTCCCCAAGTCGAGTCTGTTTTGCCCATTACAGTAACTGCTGCATGATCTCCCTGTCCTTATCTCAACCCATGAGTCTTTCATTATATTTTCTTTTCCCCTGTCCAGCTGAGAAGGGGAGTGATAGAGCAGGTTTGGTGGGCACCCAGTGTCCAGCCAGGGTCAGCCCACCACAAAGCTGCTGAACTGGGTAACTTCTTTCAGTTAATCCTGGGCACAAGAGCACGTGACAGATTTTGAAGGTGAGAACCGGAGTCTCAAAAGGTAAAGATGTGCAAGACAAACACCTTCCAAGTGTGCATAAATGGTGATACCATAATTTAAAAGACAGGTATCTCCACTTTATTTTATTCCTATATGCTGTCAGATCTTCGTGTGGGCAACTGTCAACTTCAGTACATCTTTATCTCAGATTCCTCCTTCACAGTCCATCCAGAAGTATGTGAATATTCACCATAGAGTGAATAACTATATCCTTAATCATCAATACTAAGATCATCTTTGTAGAGTCACCTAAGTGAAGCAATCTGTCCACAAGAACACTGTATAACTCAAGGCTTCTTTTCACACTGTTGTAGGTTTAACTTGTCGCTGAGGACAACTAAGTTACAAAAGGAGGAAGGGAACATGAAATCATCCAAAAATTCTCTTGTAAAATATAAAACATCCTCAATTAAAAGTCAACTTTTATCACGGGTAAGATTTCAAGGAGAAATTCTACCACTGTCCATCACTATAATATTTGAAAAGTATATATTATTTTCTTGTTATGATTAGCCCAGTAAGAAACTAGAATATATGATCAAAAAGAATTTAGTCCTGCTATACATTATCGTGACAGCCTTAACATTTTCCCTTGATTTTGCTCCCAAAGCCAACACTTTTGTGAATTAGACCATTCAGAAAAAAAAAACGTGAAATGATGCCATGCTCAGGGAGAGACACTTCTCTGTGTATACACACCACTTGCCACAAGCAATGTAAACCAGTGAGAGTAGTCCAACTCTTCCAATTCACCATTTTCAAACACTCTGCAACTCTTCAAGTGTTATACAAAAGACAAAGAATTGGTCACTTTAGTCCATACAACAGAAACTTGTAGCTTCAAATATGAGACAACTGAGCTTAGCTCGCAAAGCAATCCAGGGTAAGTACCACATTGAGCATGTGATGCAAGGAAATAAACTGCAGATAAGGAAGCAGACATTAGCTCCAAGTATCCAAAAGCAGTGCTCACAGTGAGAATGTCTGCATTTCACCCATTGATTTATGAGTATCTTTTAAGACCTCGACCTCTAGCTGAAAATGCAGGGGGAATAAAGAGAAACCCTGCTGCTTCACAACGTAATAAGAATAAATAAACAAAGCTTAAAAACTGCAGAGATCTGGACAGCCTGTGTGGCAAAATAGAGAAGTATTAATACCCTGACATAGCATGAACAGGATATTCAAGCTCCTGCAAAAGAGAATTATTCAAACTAGTACATTATCTATTTCCCCACCTTGAAGTTCTCCACTTCTGCTGTACAGTTCCCTCCTCTGCTCACGCAAATAGGCACTCATGCTAATAGCATGGGAGGAGGACTCAAACCTGTAATTAAAAAAAAAATAAAAAAATAAATCCAGTCAGTTAGCCATCCATAGAAGCATCCTTCTTGTAAGCACCAGTCAGCTCTAAACAAAAAGGACTTCCCTGCATGTTGGAGCAAATTTACCAAAGCAGACAAAAGCACATCTTTCCTGTAAAACTCCCCATCACTGATGCACCATGTTCTGCCACCTCTGATCAACACAGCTCTACCAGCAGCCACCCATGACACAGAGCTGCCCGGAAAGCACAGAGATGCTCCTCTGCTCTATCAGCTGGGAGCACCCAGGCATTTAAGTAGGAATGGTGCCAAAAGCTAGTAAAATCCAAACCAAAGCCATAGGCTAGCACCATCTAAATTACTGACCCATACGTAAAAATTAAAAAGTAACATTCTCCTGAAAACTAGGGAGTAATAAATTACGAAGTATTTGTCATATGGCTCTAACACTCCACAAGGACCAATCTGAGAGGCAGAGAGAAATATTTCCCAACTACTCTATCCCCATAAACATGATTTTTTGCACTTGATAGCACAAGGCCACAGACCGGGCACTGACCTGACACCGCAGGGTCTCAGGACGTCTCTGGGCTTGCCGTGCCCCGAGCCGGGTGTCCCTGTGGTCGCAAGTGTCCCATGGCCGAGGACTCGTGCCCGACCTGCCTGAGCTCAGCGCTGGGGACACCCGGCATGGCCAAGGGCTGCCGCCCCGGGCAGGCACTGCCCAGCAAACACCAGATCTTTGCGTGCCGGGACTGGGCGCTGGGCAGCTCTGCCGCTGGCGCTGGGGACCGGGGAGAAGGGAGCCGGCGGTAGGGACAAAGCATCTTCAAATAGCCAAAGTGGACATAAGACTCAGAGGGAAGACATCTTTCACAAACATCAAACTCCTCAAGGTGAAGACCTCAAGACGTTGGTGATTTGCTGTAACATCCCTTAACCCCTCCCCAACCCTTCTGCTAAGGAAGACTGAATCAGCCTTAGTGCTGCCCAGAGGGACACTGGAAATACGAGCATCACAGCAGAGAAAAGGGGCAAGCATTTGTAAGCTTTCTTGTGCAACAGCATGAAGGTTATTACTATTAATGAGGCTCTTCTGCTTTAATTTGGACTGCGAGTGTTAGTATTATTGCAGCTGAACTAATAACAATCTATCAAAATACAACAAACACTTAAGACTTTAATTAAATGAACAGTAAATTCTTGGGTCTATATTTATGATGTGCTCCCTTTCGCCCCTAGCGAGATATTAAGCGTAACATTATCACCATGGCCCAGAGGTCTTCTCCAGGCATCGAAACCAGAAGCTTCAGGTCAAGGCAAACGACAGCAATAAACCTCAGTCTCTTCCTTGAGACAGCGACTCAGATTATCCCTCAGAGCCCTGCACTGGCTTTTGCTGTAGGACCTCATCGCATTCACTTCTTTCCCACCGCCATCCAGTTTCTCTCCCATAGTTTCCCTCCTCCGCTGTCTCCTGGATCTGCTCTTTTCCCATGTTCCTATTTACACTTAACTCCTCTACCCTTGTAACTCCTTTCCCCATGCTGATCCTCCCACAGCAAAGCTTTCAAAATATTTTTGTTTTACATAGAATTACATATAATTACAGCCAAGCCTGAGACTAATGTATTGGGTGTTCAACATCTGCTTGTACAATTCACTCCCACCTATGCCCAATTTCCATCTTGCAAATCTGATCTGTAGGGAGATGGCAACCTGAACGTGCACTTGGCTACCTTTTGGAAGAGAAGAAAGCCAGGTTTATGATGGCATGAACTATCTGAATTCCCAAAGTCCCCTCATCTGAAGTTTTCTTTTTTAAGCCAACATTAAACAACTAAATACATTGTGAGGTTTTTTGGTTTGTTTTTTTTTTTTTTTAAATTACACCCATTTTAAAGATAGGGAAACAACAATTCAAAGGCTCTTCCAAATGCTCGCTAATGATTTCCAGACAGCAGGACACAACTGATGAGTCCTTATTCTTCCCACTATTGCTAGAATAGACAACTAGCAAAAGTACTTAGTATTTATAAAATTAGCTTACAGCAAACTATCAAAGGACACAGCACAAACACCTGCATCCATCTGCAAATAAAACGCAAGGTGGAGCCCTGCCCTAAGAGACTTCTGAAGTGAGGAATTAAATGTAGATATTCTGATGACAAGCGGAAGGCTCCTCTGATTTGGACAGAGCTAATGGAAAGGCAAGAAAAAGAGCCTTGCAGCCTGGCACGAAAAGCACTGAAGATGGGAGAGGAGACAAGAATAACACTCCATCAAACATGTACATCCCTCAGTGGACTGAGAAATTCCATTTCAGCGGAGATTTCCACAGATACAGTGACAGCTGACAGAAGACAGATAACCAAATAAGAGATCCCAATAAGTGCTGCTGTCACTGCGGTGCCGGCAATGACTCTGTGACAAGACCATGAGTGGTAAGAGACATCCCGCTCCTATGAGGTTAGGCACCTTCCCTTTAAACAATTATACCCACCTTCACTCTCTCTCGACAAATTAATATACAGCCTTAAACTGCTGTAGGTGAAACAGAGCACCCTTATTCCTCAAACTTAAATGGTCCAAGTACACCCAAGAAGAGACACAATATGAAAAGGTGAGCAGCCCTATTTTGCTCCAATATACATCTGCAAGTCAGAGCAAATTCCAAGAGCGTCATTCTCAACCCAAAGAGTCATGGAAGTGTTAAAAAAAAAAAAAAAAAAAAAAAGGGGTGAGAGGAATAACCATGGGTTGAGAGGGGCGGGAGGCACCTCTGAAATCCTCCAGGCAACAGTTAACCTTCTAACAGAAGATCACATAAACAGCTCATCCCGCGAGAGGGAGAGAAGGCAGCGCGGAAGACTTCGATTTCTAACCGGGGCCTTAGGTACTACAAGAAGACAGCCACCAGATACACATGCCCGTTGGGCAAAGCACAGGGAGTTCTGCATAATCAAGAAATAAATTTTAGCTGAAAAAAACCCACAACAAACAATCTGTAAAAAGGATGCAGAACACAAAGCTCCCCTCCCACTTGCCTGAAACAGCTGATTACTCTCAGCCTTTCCCATTACTGAAGTTCCTGCATTATTCCCCCACCACATAACGATCTACCTCCAATCACAAATGAGGGATTCTTCATTACAAAAAAATACCCAGACTTCACGCATCCACGTCTCCAGCAAATAAGGGGTGAAAACACCAGCACACTTCCAATTGCTCCCCCTCCAGCAAATATTCCGCTAGATTTTTTTTTAACCTTGGGCTCTCTTGACTCTGCAGAGCAAAGCCTCATAAAGCTAAGCACCACTCAGATGAGCAGCAAAAAACAACCCAAGCCCTGCAGCAGCTTATAGTCCAGAGGGGTGCTGAGGACCCATCAGATACACTGCTCCTGCTGCAGCTGGCCACGGTTAAAAGGTTACTGCTCCAAGCTGCTGGTACTCTCTCTGCCGTTCCCTCAAACGCGCTGTGAAACTTGCTCATTCCCTCAGCAACTGTTTTCGAACAATCTCATTGTAAAAAAAAAAAAAAAAAAAAAAATATTAAAAAGATTATTTTGGCGGTTCTGAGTTAAAACAGCAGCCACACATGCAGTTATGCTGGCAGAGCCAAGGAAGCTGTGATCTTTGAACCTGGAGCACCTGCTGCCAAAACAGGACATTTTGGTATTCCCCAAAATCCTCAAGAGGCCAAAGAGAATGACCAGCACATGTAGACAGCAGAAGAGATGAAAACTCAGCACAGCTCACCTGAATCTAGGTGTAGTAACAAGGCCATCCCTTGTCTCCTAACAGTGCTGCTCACCAACAACTCCTCACTCCTTATTCTTGCATATCAAATTTGTTCCCCCAAGTCCTTCCCTTGGCCACCTCGCCTCTCATCCTCTCTCTTATACTCTCCTCTCAACCACTTAATTCTCTCCACTCTGAACTCCGAATTAGAGTTAGTGATAGGATTAACCGCTTAGTCTATCTAGTAATTATACAGTTATCTTAATTCTCTTTGTCCAGTCCCCTTTATCGCACTCTTTAACAGGTCCCGAATTTACCGTGGACAAAGATAGACGTAATGTATCACTGCATGCTTTGCAGCAGCTTGTATAACGAGATCCCAGTCCCGAGAAGAGCCCTGGAAAGAGCTACACTCTAAAAACCAGGGATGAATCCGTAACAGAGATCTTACCCAGGCTTCAGGTTTGGGCATTAAGTCTCCATCTCAAAACTTACACTCTCTCACACTGTGAAACTGCGATTAGCAGCCAGTGTTGTGCAATACTCGAGGCACCAAAGACAGCTCAGGCACAGCTTTAACATTGTCCCAGCACTTACTTGAACAAAGGGTTTTTAGGCCTTTGTGGCTTCTTCTTTGCGAAGAACGCTGCAAATTCTCTCCCAGAGCTGGCGTAGCTAAGCTGGGTGGATGGCTCCGAGGCAGTGCGGGTGTTCTTCATATCCAGATATTCTGTCAGCAGCATCTGCGAACAGAAGGAAGGAGAACTCAGCATTCAAAATAAAACAGCATTATTATGTAATGTCTAGGACCTTTAGGTACCCTGTAAGACTGGAAAATTAATAAAAATCTCAAAAATTTAATTAACAGAAACCTAGCTTTATTTTCAGAAATGTGATCCTAGTGACTTATATGCCACTGTCACTAATTTGGTAAAAGCTCGTTTTGCATTACTTGACCAACTCAATCTGCTACAAAACCCTGATGGTCCCAAAGGTAACTTGTAAGAAGTCCCCACTCCTCCCAAAACTGATTCTATCAGCAGCAGTAACAGGGATGTGGTGGGTGGGTTGCTGGCTGGCCTTTACAGACTGATTACACACCACAGCTCTTAAAAACATAAAGGTTAGCAAAATTGATCTGTTCAGTGACAAAAGCATATTTTATATATGTGTATGTATGCCTATATATTTTCTATATATGTAGAAATATAAAACAAGTATGTGCGTGTTCGGGTGCATGTGCTGCAGGTCACGTATGCTGTTGGAAAAAATCCTGGGAATGCTGCAAAAATTGCCCTTTAACAGCTCTCAAAGCAAATATGCTTCTTTTACCACTGAAAATATGAATTCCCACAGCCATCAGTTTTGCCAACGTAGTTTAGGATTGATTTTCCTCTAGCCCAGTATACTCAGTGAGGGGTTGGGGGGTCCCTGTGTGAGATGAGGGTCCCCTCTGTGAAACCCTTGCAGCCCTGAGCAGTGGCCTGATTTTTGATGCTGTTTAAGCAACTCCGTGGTACAGAAGTAGAAACAGATTCCAAGTCATTCACTTTTAATTTCCTTGTGTCTGCAGATGGAAAGAAACCCCTTAAAAATTAACTTTTGTCAGTGCATTCAGAAAGTCACTGTTTATTTTCAGAAAATTCTACCTACTCGGAGGCTATTAGTAATGTGTTCCATTTTAATAATTAGCTAGTCAAAGCCCATCAAAGAGAGTTGTCTGTAATGAAAGGAACACATCAGTACTGTGCGAAGTTTAAACAAATTACATAGGAATAAATATCTAGGCAAATGGTATCATGCCCCTAATTAGAAACAATTCAGGATAGCTTGAGAAAAAAAAAAAAATACAAACACAAAGAAACTTCGACTCCTAAAACATCTCAATTAAAACTTTACCTGAGCGCAAGCTTTTAAAATGCATGCTTATTGTTAAGAGTAAAAATAATCACTGCGCTAATTTTTAACAGTAATTTACCAAATCCGTTTGTATTCGCCTATTTGCATTTCATCTTCTCTACTTGAATTAACAACCCTAAAATCACCACAAAAATGTAATTAAACCCTCAAACTTAATCAAGTTTTAAAAAAAAGAAAAACACTTAGCAATTTGTTCTTCCATTATGGATGAAACCTATTTAGAATGGATTCCACGACTCTGGTGTCACTTTATATCCAGGACTAGGAAATGTAAAGCGTGTAATACAGTACTTGGCTCCAAGATTACAATAAGCCAACAGAGGTTTGAGCTAGGAACATAATGAATTATCCCTGTTGGTTAAAAAGTGAAACAGACAAATAGAAGATGAGTTTGCGGTTAGCTATTCAGGACCGTTCTGAAAACACTGCTGATTATGAAAAAGAAGAGAAAATTGTTAATTTATGGTATTGCTAGATAGGCAGGGCAGGATGGTTAGACTCAAGGCTCTGAAAAAGTCAAAAGCTGTAAAAGCAGTGAAAATAGCTGTTTTTGATAACTATTCTCAAAGTTCATCTTTAAGTTATAAAATTGAAGCATAGCAGAAACTGGGCGAGACAGATCAAAGCTCTTTCTGCTCCAGTGCCCTGTATTCAACAGTTACACAAATTCTTCCGAACGAAGTAATTAAGTGTAAGCATGGCTGAGCAGTTACAATACACAGCCAAGTGGGAGAGAAGTTAAGACAGGCGAGATCTTCAACACACAGTACATCTGGCTTATAACTGCAGCACGAAGATTAAAACCCTTACAATTTTTAAGCAATACGATTAACATGTGGGCCAGTCTGAAAATCTTGCCAACTACTTGCCTCAAAAAATAGCCTGAACTTTTCATTTCTCATTGCGTTGTGCAATGCATGGCCTTCACCCAATGTCATCGGCCTCAATTTATTCCCTACGTCTAGGCAGTCCAAGTTATCCAGTTGTTCTGCTCTCATAGTCCTAGTAGAGGATTTTAATAAGTATCATATTTCAGTGTTGGAAGTTGTGGCTGGGCCATGTACTTATTAAAAGCCACAGCAAGCTAGAACTTTAAATCCACTTAAAAGAAAAGAAAAACCAGACATTCTCCTGCCTATCTAAGCAAACAGGAGCTTTCCTTAACCAACGAAGTAAGGGATTTCATGATTTGGTCCCATAACACCTGATTAGTAGTTGCTAAGCCATCAATCAAAAACCTTGTTAGACATTAATCACATGGACGTACAGCAAGATTTATGAGTGACTGTAATGTCTGCAACATCCCATTCATCTGTAACAAGGACTTTGACTTTCTGCTCAATGGTTGAATTCTGCCATCCATGTAGTATATTTACATCAATGTCAAACAAATAAAGCCATACATAAAGCAAAAGAACAAAGCACTCTTTCTCCAACTGCTCTTTGGAAATGAAAATGAATATAAAATGTTTTATTAAAAAAGCAATATTTATGGATTTGGAGGCTTAATTAAATTCTCAAATTTCAAAAGGTCATATCAATATGTGTAGTCTACCACGTTGATCTGATAACAGCTTGCACTACACTGTCTTTCTGAACTGCAACAGGGCAAGAACAAAATTGCTTCTGTGTCTGACTGCTGTTTGCACTTGCCACGACTCTCCAGATCCACAGTTTTATTCTTCGGCTGAGCCCCATGAGAAGTTGTATGAGTCGTTATGTCTTATCATGCTCTAGATTGACCTACGAACAAAGCATGGGCAATAAAACATGCCTGGCCACAGGGCGACAGCTAAATTCATTCATTATTTGTACCTCTTGTGAGGTTTTAGATAGGAGGCCTGAGCTCTGAATAAGCTCTAGTCCATCAATTAAAAGCTGCAAATAGGTATTTCACATCCTCATATACTCTGAATTAAGATGGATGCTGCAGTGTGAACAGTTCGCTCCATCAGAAAATCATGACAGTTTCAAACTCTACACCATCAACACTGATTTTCATTATGCCTTCATGTATTTGGGGGGTCCAGGAAACCAGATGAAAACTAGCACCATACCATGAATTTTGCAAGGGTAAATGGCATGACCAGGTAATTACTGGCCTCTCCACCTCATATTGATCAGGGACAAAAACCACAGAACAGATGATAGAAGACTCTATTAAAAAAGAATTAAGGGAGAATAATAGAATTCATGTCCAGCAACATGGATTTACAGAACACAGATCTTGGCTAGCCAGTATTCTTATGATGATGACAAATTTAGCTTTAAATAAACAGAGAGAGATAAAGTGATATTTCCACCAAGGATCTGACAAAAGCCAAACACTAAAAGTCAACACAGCATCTCCTAAAAGAAAAATGGGCAGGTACTTGACAAGATCTTTAACATACAACTAGAAATGAGGAAACCACTGATACCAGATTTTGCAAGGTCCCAGAAATCTTAATTCCTCTTTTCCTTTTATCTTCTGTATTCCAAGGGAAATACAAGACTATTCCAGAATGCTTCTCTTTTGTTGGATAGAAATCTTCTAATTTTCAGCCTAATTTTGGTCTCTCTTCGTTTTTAAAACAATAATAATCAGAAGCAGCTTAATTGGACAATGAAAGCACATACAGGAGTGGCTGCAGCAACCCCTTTGTGGACTGAATGGACCCGAACTTTTCCCATTTCAAATTCCTATGAAAATAATGACTAGAGAAGGTTTGTAATTGATTATGTTGGGGGGGGGGAAATGGTAAATGATAAAGTGAACACAGCATTAACAGAATAATATAATTTTCTTTATTATTGTTATTATTCATAATATAATCAATCTACTGTAAGAATTCCAATATCAGCAGAGATAAATCTCTACATCTAGGGGAAAAAAAAAATGAAATTCATGATCTATAGGATTGTTGTGTGAAGCTGTGACTCTAGCAAATTTGGGAATATTGGAGATAATCAACAGCACAGAAAGTCCCACTGTGACGTTGGGTATTAGTTAGCTAATTGAAAATGGCTATATAAAGCAGAGAGCTTTGTCAGAAGTAAAAGTTTACAGCATCACTCTGTATTGGTCTCACATCTGGAATGCCAAATGAAGCCCTGGCATTTATAAACAAAGAGAGATCAGGGAAAAAGCGGGTAGAAGGGTGCACAAAAGAAGCCTGAAAGTTACTAAAAGGCTGGAAGGCACGACTTACAGCAAAACACCGAGAAGCCACGAGCTCAGTCTTGTTAGCTTAGCAAAGAGAAGGCTAAGAGGTTACTGGATCAGCCTGCAAGCATGCAACACAGAGGGCACAGAACTGATGAAAAAAATCTTCACTAATGAATTTTCAAAAAAAAATCTAAAGGCTGGAAGGTTGAAGCTGGACAGGCTTTGACGAACGGTTAGGCATACATTTCCAGAGCATAATTAACCACTTACATCAAAGGTTACACCATATTGTCTGTCACTTATTCCCCCAACCCCCCCCGGTCAAGACTGGATGCCTTTCTAAAGCATGTGCCCTCTTTCAAACAGGAATTAATTCAGGAAAGTACCATGGCTTGTTTTACGCAGAGGTCAGACGAGAAGATCACAACAGCTCCTTATAATCTGGGGATCTTAATAAAGCCGTCACACCACTCAGCGCCAGCTCTCAGGCTCCTGCGTGAAGGAACCATCAGTGTTCAAAGTACTATTGGTACACCGCACCTTTAGTCGCCTTTTTGAGTTGATACAGGAAATAAAAACAGCTACTGGTAACATTTGTGTTTGGCGAAGAGGTTTGTGCTAGAGAAGACTTCTCACCCATGCCCAGGCCACCTCGCTCGTACTTTGAGAAAACTGTAAAAACCCAGAAAGAACACTCTCAGCATCTGAGAATGTCTCTACTATTTTGCTATGCAGTACTGGCAATTGAAAACAAGATTTATTTTCAGCTTATTGCTCTGACACACTGGGCAGCTGCAGAAATGTTGGCATGACGCACTGTGGACTCCTCCGGAGTTGTATCAGCCTCCAAGAAGGCTTTGGAGTTACATTTTAGTAAGACCTAGCAGGAGGAATCAGAAGCTAAGACTACAAAGCAGAAGAGAGATTTCCTAATGGGATTTCAATGAGGAAAGTTAGTTAAAAACAGAACAGCAGATTCAAGTTATCCTATATCCCCTGGTTCAATGGGGATGCGAGGACATGCATTGAGGAAAGGCACGACATTCCTCAGAGATGGTGATATTCAGCCATAGATAATTTCAGGGGCAATGAAAGCAACTGCAAATGAATCATGAAAGAAAAAAGCTGGGAGTTCAAGTAGGATGCACTACTGGGACATGCACTTACTTCTCTGTAAACATACGAAAAGAGGCATCGTTCTTGAAGCTCTGGAGACAGGAGGGAACTACTAGCAAAGTGCCAGAAAAATGCAAGAAAAGCAGTGACACTCTATGCGAGAGTAGTCTATAGCTAATTACCCAGTAATTTGCTGTATCATAAGTTTTAATAATTAAAATGCTGCAGTAATTGTGGAATTTAACAAAAAAGAAAAAAAGTAACAGTTAATTGAATTCTAAAAGCACCAAACGTTCTGCGTAAGTTGTACCACATCGAGAACAGGGGCCGAGTACACACCTGGCAAACACGACAAAGGACAAAGCAATAAGGTAAGTCTGAAAGAACAAGAACAATTTTTAGGTGCCGTGAATACTGCTCAATGCTGTACAACCTGCTTTATCTAATCCTCTTGTTGCCCATGAAATTAATTTAACTGAAACATAATAATAAAAACCCTTCCAGAATTAATTCTCTCAAGGCATCACCCAATTCCATTATTGTGCAAGAAGCAAGAATTCCTTTTGTTTTTCATTTTGGGGAAAAAGTAAAAAATAACCCCACAACTATTTAGATAATACTATCATTGCCAGTGCTACTACGTTCATTATCAACGCTAACTGCCAATTAGCGCAACTATTACTGTAGACCTGTGAACATGCATCTACCTCCAGGGAGGAAGGGAGGGAGGGAACAAACCTCAAAAGTACTTTAAAAACACAGCTTCTTAAAAGCTGTTTTAATTGGCAATGAATCGTACACCCGCTCGGATCGCTTTGGAGAGTTTAAAACCAGAACCTTTTCATTTCACAAGCTTTTAGATAACACGTGCGTGGACTTTATAACCTCAGCACCACAGGCTCTGACTCTACTTGGTGTATGGATGCGCTGAAGTCACTTGAGACACATAAACTAATATAATGGGTTTCACAGTTGCTAGCACAGCAAAAGGAGAAACTGTTACGTGCTGTCACAGCCATCAACATCAGGCTGTAGGTTCCTCAAACAAGCCAGCACTGGCCAGCACTCATTTCATTTTCCCACTCTTTACACAAGCTGCCACAACAGCTTACACATCTATCAAGAAAGGGACTTTGGTTCAGTAACAAGTGCCCGGCATAACGATTTAAATAGCGGTGTTTTCTTCAAGTGTTCGCTAATTAACCCTCTGATATATCAACACCCCTGTGACATATCATTATCTGATTGAACAGATTTAAAGTGAAACCCTGGTCCCGCTACAAGTGCCGAGACAAACATCGCTGACTTGTACAAGGCGAGGTTTGCATCCACTGACTCTCAGCCGCTGAGAGCATGAGAGATTGTGTCTTATCACTGACAAACACACAAGATAAAAGGCCTCTTACTGTTACTAACTTCACCCCATTCCCTGTGCCGCATCAATATTAGAAATTTCACCTTAACTTATACTTGTGGCTCAGAAAATAAGCAGCTACAAGAAAAAGCAGCTGAGAGACTATAGCAGGTAACCTTATCTTCTGCAAGATGCGAGCAGGCACGTGATGCCTCTTCTCCAAGTCCTCAAGGGGGGCTTTGCAATTGCTTTCTAACTTTAGTGACTTTAATATCCATATAACCAACAATCCGCTACCAGCTCATACAAAGGTACATGATGAAGGTCATCTCCAGTTTAGTGACGCATAAAGTTTTAAGACATTTTCACTGAAATTTAGTCATCTGGCCTCCATAAAGGAGAACGGGAGCTGGGCTGTCTTTTTTTCCACCTTTCCCAGTAGTTCTGCTGTTTTATTTATTTAACACAAGAGGAACAAATACTGATGACAAATTTATTTAAGCTACCCGTAGTCAACTTGAGTAACTGGGTCATAAAACAAATGGACAGCATTTATTTTTCTCCAGGCACCTCAGCTGTTCTGCAAATACAGATTATGCTAGCAGAAATGATCCAAGTAACAAGGCCACTTTCTCATTTTGGTATCAGGCCCTTAACACCAAAACAAAACAAAACCAGAATAAAGGTGGGCGGCATGGGAAGCCAGTCGGGATTATTCATTTCCTCCAAAGAAAATCCACATTCGGATGCATGCTTCCATAGTAAAACAGGCTTTTCATCTGTACGACAACAACTGGAATCAGTGAGACCTACACATTTACACAGCTTGGGGGGGTTGGTTGAATATTGCTCAATGCTTAGGGAAAAAAATAAAACCTTTTGCAATTTTTGACAATGTCGAGGTTTAACCCCAGCTGGCAACTCAGCCTCACAGCCACTTGCTCACTCCATCCACGTCGGGATGGGGAGGGAATCAGAAGAGTAAAAGTGAGAAGACTCATGGGCTGAGATAAAGACAGTTTAATAGGTAAAGCAAAAGCCGCGTGCGCAAGCAAAGCAAACCAAGGAATTCATTCCCCACTTCCCATGGGCAGGCAGGTGTTCAGCCATCGCCAGGACAGCAGGGCTCCATCACGGCTAACGGGGACTTGGGAAGACAAACGCCATCGCTCCCAACATCCCCCCCTTCCTCCTCCTCCTTCCCCCAGCTCTATACGCTGAGCATGACGTCCCATGGTCTGGGATATCCCTTGGGTCGGTTGGGGTGAGAAGCAGAAAAGCCCTGGGCTCTGGGTAAGCACTGCTCAGCAGGAACGAAAACATCCCTGGGTTATCAACACTGTTTCCAGCACAAATCCAAAACACAGCCCCATACTAGCTACTGGGAAGAAAATTAAGTCTATCCCAGCGCAAACCAGCACATGCAAGTAAACCCAACTGGCTTCTGGGCAGTAATCGGTAATTGTTAGGACTGTTTGACGACTATATAAAAACATACCTGTGTGTATATGTGTATAAATATATGTGTGCGTGTGTATAAGTGTGCATTTATGTATATATGTATACACATACGTACACACACATGTATATCTTTAGCACATGGTCCTTCTGATATGATTGATGAGAAGTTGTAAAATACATATGGTCCAGTATGATGCAGAAGAAGGATAACTAGCCAACTGTATGCTAAAATGGACCAAAAAGCAATGAACTTCATCAGAAAGGTGTAATTACCACCTGCTTCATAGACGGCACAAAATGAAGTATTTTCCTGCAAGATTAAAACACGCTGTCTTTCAGTTTGACTGGACTTTCTTTTGTTCATGTAGCATATAAAAAGGTCAAGGAGGAGTGTAAGAGTTGAACAGGTAATTGAGTGCAGACTTCTGCTCTGCAATTATAATTTAGCTAAGCTTCACTGGTTCTGCACATTTTGGAGGTGGGGAGGATACAGTTAGAAACTTACGTTTATAACTGAAGTAAAGCTAAATATTTTTAAATCACAAAGAAAGAGGATATATTCGCTCACGTTTAGTGTCTACTATACACCCACCTTTCAGAGCATCCTCTGTCTTGGGGAAGAAATGTGCAATTCTAAGGCACAGGAGAAATAGTGCTAAGCTTAACCCAACTGATCTGAGCTTCTGCTACTCAAACTGGCACATACAATACAGCAGCAGCAAAGGGAGGAAAAGGCAGCATGCTGTTTAAATACCAACCATGTTAACTCATGGATTATACAGCACACTTCATGTATTTCATGCCTTCAACTAATTGCTTAAGACATCCTGCTCTAGTGTAGATGGTAACAGTAGTGTGCCCTCAGTCTTCATTAAATGCCAGCTCTTAATAACAGACTCCAAAAGGGCTTTAATTGCATTTAGTCGCAGCTCCTGAACTTTAAAAGTTGTTAATCAGATTTCTATGTAAATGGAATGACGATTAAAGGTTAAGTACAGGTTTCTGAAATTTCAGCAGTTGAAGACGTATTGCCCTTAACAGGAAAGAGAAACTACCAGCCTTGACAGGAACTAAACATCTTAATTAAATACTCAGAAGTACAGTACTTATTTCTGTGTGAAGTTCTATTTTCAAATGTCAAACTTAATCAGGCACTTGACAAAAACATGCAATATCCCTACAGCATAGAAGAACAAAAATGCCTTGGGATTCTTTCCTGAGGAAACACCTGTACATCTCCTGGTCCTCAGCTCCCAAACAAATCCAAATTCTCAAATCCAAATTCTCCAAGCCACTTGTCCCAAACAATGAGAAGGAAAGTTTTATGGCTCTAAAACTGCGGGAGTCCAGCTGAGAAATAGGATACAACATTTTTCAACATGTCAGCTTTTCTCCTGCTCACTCAGTTTATCCCTGTAACAAGCGTCATGCTGCCAAATAAACATAAGGGTCCTCATAAATCTGACTTGCAGAGATTTATTTCCCTTGAGGGTACAGCCCATCAATTATCACCAGTCAAAAGTATAAAAACTTCTTTGTCGGGAGTAAATTTAGTATGTCTGTACGGTGGTCTGTGAGCAGCTTGTTGCTCTGTGTTTTGGTGCCGAATACTACTGAGAGCATCCAGGCATGCTGCTTTCTGCTGCTGAACTTGAACCCTGAGCTACCCAGGACATTCACATCGACCAAGCAGTTCAAGCCCTGTGCTCCCTCCCTCATGCTGCTGCTGGTAATTAATCTAACCTGCACATCCGTAACCTACGGACTCATTATAACAAAAATAAAAACTGAATATGTCAGTTGGACAGAAGTCCAAGCCCCATTTGAAAACTCACTTAAGATTTATTCCAATTAATTAGGATCCCAGTCTCCGATTTCAACTAGTTTGCAGGGATATATGCATTTCATTGTTGGTGTGCGCATTCTGCACTTACTTAGAGGGCTATACAGCAGTGACAAACAGACCTAAGTGGGAACCATGATAGGATACTTCATGCCAAAACATTACAAAATAAGAAGTATTTCATGCGACTCAGGGTTCAAATCCTAATCTGAGTGAACAGCAAGTGCACACGGCATTAACTCAGAGGCTGAATAAGGGACTTCGGGACCAAAGACCTTTGCCTTGGGTCATACAGACACTGGGATCAGCTGCAAGAGAGACTGACCCATTTATTTCACGTGGTAATTTGACTATATAGCAAACAAATTAGCACACATCTTCATATACCATCATGAATGTTAATCAAAACAAAACAAAACAAAAAACTCCCCCACAACTGGAAGTACCTGAGTATTTGTATAACTAGATGCAAAACTACACCCATTTCTTACAAAATTAATATTTAAAACTAGATTTTAAGTCTGAGTTGTTTTTTAATGACAAACTACATCTGATCCTAGGAGAATATATTTTTCCAGTAAGCTTTATAGCAGCTATAGCAACTGCTAGCCCACTGCAGCAGCGCTGTATGGGAGAGAAAAATCAGCCATGAAAAAGTGTGTACAGGGGAGGTGACTATTATACTTAAAACCCAGGGCATGAAAGAAATTTAGCAGTGGAAGCTGCACAGACAGAGTTTGCCTCTAAGCAATATCAAATAGTGAGAAAGAAACAGTGTAAGGAACAATGGAAGTTAATTAAAGTGAGTAACAGAACTGTATAGCCACCAGTTGCTTTATCTTCTTTCAGATCAATTAAAAACTTCATAGTGACTTCAAAAAAGGAGGACAAGCAAAGAAACTTCCACCCACCTCTTCATAATACGCTGCTGTAATAGGAGACATTACCCACAAAAGTGATTTACCAACTAGTGACAGGCATGTGAAGGAGTAAAAGTGGATTAAAAAAAAGGAAGTCTGCTATAGCTAAACCCAGTATTGTTGATTAATTATATATAAAAGGCTTTTAAACAGATTTCACAAGAATGGCTACGACATCACATTTTAAAAAGCCTACGTTTTGTAAATTTTTATGTAATCTCTTGCATTTGTCAGGAATAACGTGAAGACTTCCAGATCTTGCACCTTTCAGAGTTTAGAAGAAGATGGCATCAAACAGCCCTGTTTAACAAGCACCAGACTACCAAAAAATGTTTCCCTGACTGTTTAAACCCGTTGGCATTTTCTAGTTGACCAAATCCTTGAAGATTCAACCACATCTGAATCTACAACTGTGGCCCAGAGGCAAAGCACCTAACAGAGACACACGGCCCATAAAATGAGTTGTGTGAAGGGTTTATACAAAAGAACAGCTAAATACTAGGGCAGCAAATGTAGGCTTCAGTATGAACAAGCCTAGTGACTCCAAGACATTGATAAAAGGGCATGTTCCCCTTTGACATCAACCCAGCAGCCACCATTTCAAGCCCAGCTTATAAGGCCACTGACATCTTTGAAATGACATCAGAACTAGAGAACCTCTTTGTCAAACTTACAATAACTATGGTTTTATATTCCTCCCATTCCCAAATGGATGGAAGTGCGTAGCAGTGCAGTGCTCAGCAGTCTGGTTTTGGAGGCTTAATATCACACACTTTAGCAAAAAATGTGCCCCTGACCTTATTCCAGAAATACGTATTTCTGTAACATTTCAGGGTCTTCGACATTATTACAAATATCCTGATGCCAGAGGGGGGAGCTCATAGCATAGAGAAGATTCCCATTTTCAGGCTTGGGGGAAAAAACAATAAAAACTTCAAATTGTTTACAACTCTTGTGCATGAGCCGTTCCAGACTTTTAAAGTACCCATCAGGATTGCTATCCCTTCTGCCTTTTATGCTGCTCTACAAAAGGTACAGCACCAGGCCACCAAAATGCCAACGTTAAGCAGATTATAACGTTTCTGAACATATTCCATTACAGTAGATACTTGAATGCCTTTCTGCATCAGGGAGCCTTTTCCTCCCCCTTTCATGAGCTTATCAAATGAAGCTAAACAGTAACGCTTGCATCTAATGATACTAGGGACCTTGTAATGGGATTAGGAAAAGCACCATCATTAGTTTCAAGGAGGAATGTGACCTTGAAGACATTTATTATTCCGCACTTTAAAGGGATGCAGTAGGAACAATGAAATTAGTTCCTACATAGGGATGAGGAATGGGCAGGGAGAAGCAAGGGGCTTTCAATTCCCAGGTAGACACTGTCTTTCCTCCCATATTTATGGTAGGAAAAAAAGCAAATGGACTACCAGAATGAAACCTGGAACAGAGAAGGAAGACAGACCCTTCCTAAAGGGAGTCTGAAAGGCTCTTGGCTCAACAAAAGCCGGTTTTAACCAAGCATCAAACTTCAAACCACTACATGCAATGGCCAGTATGAAACTACAGTTTCTTCCCCGACACCCTCCGGCACCCACTTATCTGACCCCCAAAAGTCAGATCAGCGAGCGGCACCGCACAAAGCTCCAAAGGTCCTTGCTGGGACAGGGCATGGGGGCTGTGAGCACACAGACATCAATGCCCGCTGAGCTCTGCTTTTTCCACAACCCTGACAGATAGTGTCATTCGAGTCTTCTAAGGGCTCTGCAGACAGCCACACATCAGGACGACTCGCCTGCAATCCCACCTGAGGCCTCCGGTTGGAAAGTGCTGAAGCCCCAGCTTACTTTCTGAAGTACTTCTCAGCAATGAGAATACTCTGCGCCCGGCTGAAACACATTCGATTTGGCAACTGTTCAAATTCTTTTAGATAAAATTTCTCCAGCAAGGCCTGCAACCATTGCTTTTGTTTACTCAGAAAAGCATAAGTGCTTCTGGAATCACTATGTGGCTTCCAATATCCAAACCAATCATGCATGTCATTGTTTCCTTTGGTAAAAACATTTCTTTAGATTGCCAAAAGGAAGAATAAATGCAATAGCAACATTTTAAAGCTAAGAGCCTGACAAAAAAAAAAAACCACTTTGTATTTTTACAGGATCTAAAGCAAACAATATACTGGTACTGTTGCTCAGAAAGGAGCTGCACCTGAACAGCACTGTGGCATCTCCATCCAGCCTTTTACTACCTTACTGTAAAACACCTCTCTTTCATTCTTCGAGATGCAGGATGTGAATTTGTCCATATTTTCCCCAGCAGAAATCTCAGAACCTGGTCCCTTCTACTGAAATTCTAGCGTACATGAACATCCTGAGGCTACTGCCATATAGTCAGTTTTTAATGATAATATTCTTCTGTTGCACTGCTACTGCACAATAGAAGTGGGGATTTGCTTTGTTTGTTTTGAAAACTGAAAGAAAACCAGTGCAATATATCAGGTCAGAAAGCAATCCGGTCCAGAGGGCTGGATATTTGAATTCAGGTTCCAGCTCTGGCTCCAACCTCTCTGAATATTCATTTTACTGGTGCATGGTATTGAACAGCATCAAAGATAGGGACGGGGACAGATAAGTCCAAACAAAAACTACACTGTCCGCAACAGGGGCAAAAAGGCAGAGTACGTTTGTGTAACACCTTAACCCTTACAAAAGCCAACGCTAAATCCTGCACCGACATAAAATGCTAGGTTCACGCTGAAGTCTTTGCAATGCGTGTGAAACTGGCAGGGTAATGCCACTGGGTGGAGCCAGGATAAAGCAGATGGCTGCAACATAAATTTCAGCACTCTGCCAATTTTGCTACCACTTAAGTGCTGGCTTTCTCAAAAGAAAAGCTGCCGCTGCCATGGCAAATTCTGTCCTTCGAGATTCAACCAAACCCCCTGTACCAATTCCCTCCTGCTCCTAAATTTCAGAGATTAAAAGTGTATTTATTTACTCAGAACGCTGCACAGACACCGGCCATCACTTCACGCTACCGCAATTATTAAAACAACCTTCTTGCATCCCCTGTAACACCACAAAACAAAAAAAACAGAGGGCTGTCAGATTCAGTGATGAAGGGACTACCTACCATTTCAAGCTTCTGGTTATTCATTTTAAAAATCTATTATGCTGTAATCTGTAAAGCCCATCCTTCACGGCACAAGACTGCAGTCGGACATGCAGACCTGACTCAGTAATGCAAGTCTATGTGTCCAGTTATGCTATGGTACATTTAACATATATACATATAACTTGAAAAAAAGTTAAGTACTGTATGCCTTCTAACCATGAACAAGAGTTAGAAGAAACGAATAGACAAAACCTACATTAACTTGTCTCCATTTCAGATAATTCCTTGTGAGGTTTTTTAAGACATTTGTGACTCACAAGGGAGTCTGTAAATTTACTGTCTTCTGCAAGCTAATAATGTTGGCAGCTATGAGTTACCTATTTATTGGTGTGTGATACCAATCTATCTTCAATGGATAAGAAAAGCTGTTACTTAAGAGTTCTCCCTCCCCCTTTTAGCATGCACAGCTTCTAGCGAATAGAATTTTTTCAAATGCAAAAAAACCCAAGTTAAAAAAACCCAAAGCAACAGTCTCCACAGCAGTTGATAGAAAAGAGAGGAGGTGGATAGAAGAAGTTAAATTACTCAGCTGGGCAACGTGGCAGGGAGATTTGTCACTTTTATTTACAACTGATAAAATCGGGAGGCTTTGGAGAGACCACACAGGATGGAAGAAAGCTACTGGACCAGGAATCAAAGAGATCCAGAGCATATTTTCAGTTCATGTATCAGTTTGCAGCATAACCTTCATTTCTTCTCTTTCTCAAGCCACGTTCTTTGTCTCAAGCAACATTTAACAGAGAATTTTTTCTGAATATCTCTTCAGTGACAAGTATACTAGGGGTCTGATCTTTGCTGGACTCTCTTAATATTACCGAGATGCAAATAAAAGCGGCACTGAGAATAGATGTATCTGTAACATGGCTCCAAGGAGGGCAAAAAAATCCAGAACCACAGTTACCCCCTACAAATGCAGTGCTTCCCAAGATAAGATGGTAAGTGAGAGTAGGTTACAGTCAAACAAAGAAAAGGCAACAGCACATTTTAAAATGCACTGTGCACTTTAAAACCTACAGACTTACAAATCACTGTCAAGTATGAGCCAGCAGCTCCCAAGTGCTTCCTTATTCCCTTCCATTAGTCTGCTGCTTTTCCCCCGATCCTATCAGTCATAAATGGAGGACTAATATATACCTTTATTTTCAAAAAGTTTAAATGCATCACAGTCCAAGTGTAAATAATTTATAAATCAAGGCAAGTAAGATTCTGGTACATGGCTGCAATGAGGATAAAGCTTTTAAGAGAAGGAAGATGCGTGCACATCCATATAAACACACACACAGTTCGCCACTGCCAACGAAGACTTCACAAGGAAACCACCACTCCCCCTCCCTCCTCCTTCAGATTCCCTTGATTTTAATATTGGTCCTTCAACCAAAAGCTCATTACTAATCCAATTTTAATGTCACTTGAATTCTTACAAATAAGGAGACCACACAGGGAGCTGATGATTTTAATTCTGGCACTTAAATCAGAAGTGTGAAGTTAAATGCAACGCATACCCTCCCCCTTTCGTTAATTCTACGTTTAATTGCAATGTCTTGTTCTTCGAAATCCCAACTTGCGAGGCAGTATTTAGAACTAAATCAAACAGGCAAAGTTTCAGGCTTTGATAACCCACGAGCTCGTGGATTGGCTCTCTCGCATCTCATCCATCATTGTGGATGGCAGCACTATAATCCCAGTGATTTTCCTGGAATCACAGAAAATTGGAAGAGACCTCAAGAGATCTCCTAGTCCATCCCCACACCCCAAAGAACCTGTTATGTTGTCATGTCTGACAGATGCTTGGAAGTTTTTAAGGATGCTACGCAACAACAATATAACATCCCTAAATCATTCGCTGCTTACATACACTACCCATTAGGTTAGACATAAAGACAAGAAATGTTCAAGGCTCCCTTGCCAGTCTTTAAACTCAGTACTTCCTATCCGATCATATCCTGGAAAACATATGATTCCACTCCTCTTTTCAACTCTCTTGATATATTTGAAAGCAAAGGCCTCCCTCCATCCCTTCCTCTTCTTATCTGTAAGTAAATGGATTGTTTCTTTTTAACTCAAGCCTTTTTTTTCCTAAATCTGCGATCATGCTGGTTGATCTCCTTTGAATTCCCCTCCCTGTTCTTTGGCTTCTTCCTTGAGACCACAGTCAAAGAGGACATAGGACTGCAGCTGAAATCTTTTCAACAATGACTAGAACAGGGTTATTTCCAGATGTCCTGCAGGCCATGCTCCTCTGGTACTCAGCAGGGCAATACTTGACTTTTTTCGGTGACATACTGATTCACATCTCATTTGTAATGCCATGTACCACACGACTCCTTGGCGAAAGATGAGACATACCCAACTCTTCACTTCACATCCATACACGGAAACAGCCAAATGCATACCTCTCCTTTTAAATTTAGTTTATTAAGATCTTCCAAATTCCAATCGTATTCTCCAACATGCTTCCAAGCCCCGCCTTCCAGCATTGTATTGGCACATTTTATGATTCTCTGCTGCATTATTCAAGACATTAACAAACATATTGAATAGCATCAAGCCCCCGACAAAGCACTCAAAAGAGCCATTAGATAAATCCCTTAATAGCAAACCCTTTGCAACTTCTCCTTTCCAGCCAGTTGTTTACCCCACCTCATTACAATTTTATCTAAACCATAGTTTCCAAAGTCAATTATGAGAAAAAGCATATGAAACACCAGTAGAAGGCTTACTGTCACCAGGACATAGGCTACCCACTGCTCCTCCCTCCTCCACAATCCCTGCCACCAGCTCTCAGAAGGAAATTAAATCAGTTGACAGCTTATGCTTGACATACAGCAATAGTAATTCTTCCTCTGATTTTATATATTACTTAGACAGTTTATGGGTTTCTACATTTTTTTTGAGAAGTCAGTTAACTGCTTCAGAAGTCCCTGGGTTCTCCCCCTGTTTCCCTGGCTCCTTTTTTAAAAGGCTGTGTCTAGATTCTCCTTTTTATGGTTTCCCAGAATCTCCTGAGATTTTTGAAAAATGTTATTCTCCTTGGATGAAGGTGTTGCTTATGCTATGATTGTCACAGAGCAGAAGGGAGAATAATGATGATGACCAAGGGTAGGTTATTGGGGGGGGCGGGGAGAAGACAGAGATAAAAATAAAATAAAATACCACAAGTCCTCTAACCCCCTCAGTTAAATCCAGCAGGGTTCTTAAAGGTAAGGGGAGACTGGGCAAGACCCACTGAGAAAGCCCGGTAAAGTCTTGCTGCAACTCAATCCTTGGTTAGCCCTTGTAGAACGGGAATCTGTAATCGATACGTAACAAAGAAAGGAGGGAAAGGGAAGAAGAAATACATGCACATATTGAAAGAAAAAAATCACTGAATTTTGGAAGCACTGTATCTTTTCATGTCGTAAAACATAATCCGCCTTTAAACTACTGAATTGCAGAAAAAAGTTATCCCATAATTGCTACACGTTTTGCCTGGGATTTGTTCTGAGGCTCCTCGCATTGTCGTTCGTTAACAGCACGACGTATTCTTACACTCCTCTGACAATACACAATTCAGTTCTTTTTCAGCTGCTTAGCAGATGGCATGCGAAAAGCCTGGTTTTCTGTGGCACTGGTTCTCACAGTTGATTCATCTCATGTATATCGCAAAACATAAGCTCTGGCTGAAGCGCCTCCCATGGTCAGGTCATTGACAGTACTACTCTCCTCTGCAGGTTTCTATACATTTATTATCCTGCAGTCTTTTGCTCAGAGGCAGCCCTAACCAGGTCACATATCTACACCAAACCTCCAGAAATGCCCAAAGCTAAATTTTAATCTGCCAGTAAAAATGTGAATTATCAAGGTTTTAGAGAACGAAAGTCAGACAACAAAAAAGCAAAGCTCTCACACAGGCAATCAGGCTAAAATGACACCTAATCTAAATGGCTACTTTTCCTATTCTCAGCATGTTTCCTGCATTTAGAATTTTTTTTCTTTAAGATTTGGTCTTTTTCTCTGAATGGTCCCGATTTACTCTGGCCACTTCTCTAACAATTGATTCAGTATTAACCTTCCAGAATGAAGAGCATAAAAAAGGACAATTTCCTCCCCACACATCAACCTATCTTCACTCTGTTTGGGTTTGTCAAGTGGCATTAAAGAAGGTATATGCAAAACAAACATAAAAAATGTTTTGTCGTTAAGTTACACAGTCTTGTGCCAATGGATTTCATAGTATTTTATTGAGATTTGTCCAACTTTTCGAATAAGTATCGATTTCCTCAGACTTGAATTCATTTATGGTACTGCAGAAGGAGGGATAGCAGGGTGACACCTAGTACCAACTTGGATGAAATTCCCTGCAAGCAGAAAAGGGAACCCACAGAGAAACATCTAAAACACATTGATTTGATTTCTCTATTTGTCCTGGTTTCAGCTGGGATAGAGTTAAATTTCTTTCTAGTAGCTGGTATAGTGTTATGTTTTGGGTTCGGTATGAGAAGAATGTGGATAACACACTGATGTTTTCAGTTGTTGCTGAGTAGCTTTTAGTCTAAAGTCAAGGACTTTTCAGCTTCTCCTGCCCAGCCAGCAAGAAGGCTGGAGGGGCACAAGAAGTTGGGAGGGGACACAGCCAGGACAGCTGACCCAAACTGGCCAAAGGGGTATTCCACACCATGTGATGTCATGCCCAGTATATAAACTGGGGGCAGGTGGCCAGGGCAGGGATCACTGCTCAGGAACTAACTGGGCGTTGGTCAGCGAGTAGTGAGCAATAGCATTGGGCATCACTTGTTTTGTATATTCCAATTTTATTATTATTACCATCATTATTATTATTATTTTCTTCCTTTCGGTTCTATTAAACTGTTCTTATCTCAACCCATGAGTTTTACCCTTTTTCCTAATTCACTGGGTGGGGGGGAGTGAGTGAGCAGCTGCGTGGTGCTTAGTTGCTGGCTGGGGTTAAACCACGACACTATTTAAATCTGACATTTGTCAGGTAGAGCAGACAAAGACATTCATTCATTTCCTTCATGTGTAAATCTGCCCATAACAAGCTTGTGGGAAACACGGACTGGTGCAACATATTTACTGACCAAAGATCTACCAAAGTGCCTGCATTCTTCAGTCCATATCTAGTTATAAATTTTAAACCCATAAAGAGATAATAAATTATGAAGATTATGGACTATAGCAGAGCGAGTTTTGATTCAAGTAGCAGTTCCTCCATTCGACTGCAGTCACACAAAAAATGTACCATGTTTTAACCCTTACCTGCCTCTTAGCTCTGCTGAAGACCCTTGTTTCACATTCTTGGAGCAGGAAGAAACAGGAACTGCCACCTACCCTTCCCATCCCACCCATTATTTTATCACGTTCTCCTTTTTATTGTCCTCCTAAGGGAAGCAAGCCCAACTTTTTCTACCTCTCTTCAGACGGCAGTTTGTAAGTGTGCTATGATCACCCCTGCACCTCTCCTAATCCCCTTCTTGTTCTGCAATATCCTTCAAGATGAGCACAGATAATTCAGGGCAGATACCTACAGATGAGGCTTGCAACATACACTTCGAGAAAGGCAATCCTTTACGCACCCTAGCATCTTCATAGTTTGGACCAGTTTGCACATTAAGAGTAGGCTGTCACTGAGCTTTCTAAAAATGACACCCACTTTCCTGTCTTTGGCTAATTTAGAACCAAGGAAGCTCAACAAATAATTTTATTTTCCCCCTCAATACACACTTGCTATCTTATTTAAACATCTTGCAGATTCATCAGTCCCTTCTTGTCCCCAGAAACCCAAAAGATTTTGTGGCAGGTGTCAAAATTTGCTGTCTTCCTGCACAGACCTTTTTGAAGATCACAAATAAGCCTGATAACCACCACGAGGGTCGGCAAAAAAACAGAGTTAACCTTTCTTTTTTCCGTTATGATATTTTTTCACTGATTGTTACTTTATGTCTCCTGGTCAGTTTTTTAATTGATTAAAAAAACAACCAATAAAACAAAAAACCCTGCATTTCAACCACTGTCTACTTTGATTTGTTGGAAAGTTCTTTATCCCTTACAAGTGCACTGAGTGATTTAAAAAAAAAGAAAAAACAACAACAACAAAAAAACACCGCTCACAAGAGCTAATTTTTTCCCTACAGAAATAATTTGTAGAATCTTTTGTACATGTAAATAAGACATTTCTGCTTATTCTCCAATCCTCAGCTGGAGGCTTTAAGGAAAGGCTGCTTATCTTCCTTGGCACCTCAGTGACTTCACACTTCTCCTTCCTAAAAAAGTCTTCTGACATACTGCCTTTGAGCTTAAATTAATTTCAAAGTTCCTTCTACAGCCTCTAGCTCTGCCTGTATGTCTTTATGATCAGAAGGGAAGAGTTTCTGGGTAGCTTCCTCATCTACAGTCTCAAAACTAAAGACTGGCTTCAGAGAAATCATTTAGGTTTCCCGTAATGTTTTCCTTTTTTAATACATAATCTTGTACAATTCAACAAAACCACAATGTCTTCTGCAGGCTTCTTGCTTTTAACAGTCTAAAGATATATCAGATGTATTTGATCCCTAAAACCCACAACAGTCATCTTCACTTCCCCCCTACTGCCCACTCTAAAAAAATATTTCAGCTTATTCGTTTTCCTGGGGCTTGATTTCTAAATGTTATTTCCACCAAATAAACACACCTCCAACCTTGGCAGCCGTACTGTTTATCTATTTGCTGTTTTTCTTTCTGTTCAAAGGAACATAATTCCAAGACTGGACAACTGAAAACCAGCAGCCAACTAAGAGTTTTGCTTCCTCTGCCTGTTTAGGACTTTGCAATTTAGCAATTCTGCCCATTTTATTATTTGATACTCAGCCTGCTCCTCTGGATGCCTAACATAATTGTACTCTAGGAACTACTAGTAGGCAGCTCAAATTACTCATTTTGAACCAGCCACGGTACATTATGTCAGACAGCAATCCAACATTTAACCTAAAAAACACCTCCCTCCTCCTGTGGGCTCTTGAACCGGCCATTGCAAGAACCACTCAAAGACAAGGTCTCAATCAACAGGTTCTGACTCTTCCACTTACCCACCTTAAACATCAGGAATGGAGGATGGCAGCCACCACAATTTTGTTAACAAGTTCTGGTCTCTGATCTTCTTAAATAAAATGAAATTTAAAAAAAATTACACTCCATTTCCACTCCTCAATCCACAGACTAATAAAACCTGCTAATACACTTCAATTTTTACAGCATAGTATTTTTGTCCCTATATGTGGCCCTCTCTATTTGAATTTTTATCTCACTAGACAGAGGAATTCTTTAAATAAAGGCATGTTCCTCCACCTCCTACAAAAAGTCTGTCTTCCATGCATAGTCTGCAAACAGCTTTACAGATTTCCACTGACATTTGTCATTTCACCACCTTTGCATAACGCACTCTATAATTTGGTTTTCTCGATCACAAGGGAATCCAACCACCTAATTTTTGTTTAACTTGGTTTTTAGTTTTATTTGGTGTCTATTTTTCATTCAGTCGCTTCATCTTTAATTTTTATGTAATTTCATGCATCCTCCTTCTTGCAATATGTTGTTGTTTGCAAGTGATTTGTTCACTGATGGGGACAGTTAGATAGCAAATATTTACTTTACTACTGAAGACAAATATTTGACATCTATCACCACCTAATTTTCATACGGATAACAAAATAGTCCCTCTTGAATTATCATGAGAACTGGATGCATCCACATAATATCCCATTCATCCACCTCTGACTGAAGAGCCATCATGTATTTTCAACATTTTCATTTGTAAAGATATAAAGACTGAAAATGTTAGAATTCACTGTTTTCTTTGTCACTTCCCCACTATCTTTAAGATTACATATTTAAGTTATACTTGCTGAAAGGGCTCATTATTCATTTTTATCTCCCTAAAAAAAAAAAAAAAAAAAAAAAAAATTTGCGCTCTCTAAAAAATAATAAGCAAAAAATAGCCTTTACTCTGTGCCCTTAATCTGTTAGGTGACTGAGTAGTCTTGTCTTAGATTTTATTAGAAAGAAGAAGAAGTCTCATGCCTTCTTAATTGCTACTTATATTTTGTAGCAAGTTTTCTGCAAAATGTTCCACTTCAATCTAATTGTCTCAACCCATACCATGCTCCAAGTCAGCTTTTTAAGCTGAGTAGTTCTGAAGTGCCTTAAACATGAATGTCATAGAAGCTGAATAATCTTTGGGCTCAAAAAGCCTTCCCTTTTTTGGGGGGGAGCCCACTAGTTTGGAGAATCAGACTGTATTTAAGAAGAAAAAAAAAAAAAAACAACAAAAATCCCCCCAATTTTTCTACTTTTTCCACAATGTTCTTCCATTTCATTTGAATACTTGCTGTACATCAACTTGGGTACTTCTCCTCCTATTCTTTCTCTTGTCTATTTAGGTTTCAAGTAGGACTGTGATTTCTTGGGAATCTGTTCAGCAGGAAAGGAATTCCGTTTCAGTGTGAGCTTCCCGATGCGTCTGTGGAGACACCCTGGCTTTTGATGAGGATAATGCATGAACACAGAACATTCAAATTCTTGGAGCAATTGGATGGCCATGTCTTAAAAATCAGTTCCCCATTTTCACTACATACTAATATTGGTAGTGCTGAAAGCATAAGAGAAAATCTTGTTATCCATTCACATATGGGAACAATATAGCACTGACACAGGTGCCTGGCTCCATTAGTATACCCAACCCCTTCACTTTTTGAGGAATGACATTTTTAATCCCCAACATGACAGATTTTGCTAAACAGATAATGAACTGTTATCCACAGATCACCCCATTTGCAAGTTGACAAATAGCAGAATATAAATGACAACTTTATTCATTATCCTCATAGTCCAGAACTGATGGAGATATTCAATAAACACACAAAACTCCCTCGAGCTACTCTGAACCTTGGAGATTCAGGCTGGGCTATTTCCCAGTAAAGATATGGAAATCAGCCTCAATCACCTTCTCAAAAAGGTTCTACCTTAATACTGTCTTCATCCTGCAAGGTGCTGGGCAGTCTGGCTGTAAGCCAGCAAAGCACTTAAGCACACAGACAACTTAAAACATGTGAACCGTCCCAATCACACCATACATCTAATTGCTTTTCTGGATTAGGGCCAAAGTACTCAACACATTGTAGATCAAGACCTCACTGACAACACTGATATCCCCCGTACATGCAAATCTCAGACACACAAAATTCCAGCAGCATCCTTGAAGCCTGCTCCCAACTGCTGCTCTATCAATCTAAACACCAGATAGCAACAGATAATTTCTAGACTATTAGTTCAATCCTAGGATTGAAATGTTCAACAAGAACCCATTCAAATTCTGATAGGTTATGGCACATGGATTAATCACTTATCTCTGCAACTCAGAGCTTGCAGGTCAATATTTGCAAATAAATCTCTCTCCACCTCAAAATGCTCCTTTTTCCTTAAAGTCTGCCCAAGAAGGTTTTTACTGATCAGACAATGACTAAATTGAATCTTTTGCCGTTCTGCTTTCAGTAAATGGTTTCTAGAGGAACCCCAAAATGGAATATTAAATTTAATTCATAATATAATTTTTTTCTAAACAGAAACCAAAATAGCTTTTCATGCTGTGCTGAAAACAAAGCCTAGCAAAGAGACAGGAATGCACAAAGTGACCTTAATAAAATGACAACTCAACAAACAAGAATATCAAACCTCTTCAAATCAGGTTACAGAAAAGATTTTAAATGGTCGTCTAGATCTTAGGAAGCACAAAACCTTCTCTGACCAAATTACTTTCAATTCTTCACAACTGTGTTCAGAAGAGGAAATCATCACCAGCACAGAAAATCAATAGGAAGTGTTCCAGACAATAATGCAGCAGTAAGGAAGGACCAGAACAGTAAATTCAGGGAAGATAGGAGTTTGGGGAATGAAGAAAACAAGTGAGCTAAACAACAAAATAGCTACTGAACAGCCTCTGCATCCAACTGACACTCAAAAATAACATGGCCATTTGTTTCATCAACCAGACCATATGAGAATAAAGACCTGAAAGGATATTACAGGAACAAATCCCCAAAAGAAAACAAAGCGTCTATATAAATAATGTATCGGAGAATTTAAACATTAAGCCACAATAGCCTTTACGTTGCTTTTCACAGCCTTTGGTTTAGCACACACTATTATAAGGCAAACTATCCACCTTATTTCATTTGAGCAACTTGTCCAAGATTATACAGAAAACCAAAGGCAAAATCAGGACTGACTCACGCTGTTTTCCAACCTGATACTCTGCTACAGCAAGTCCCGCTTCAGACAACAGGAGTCTAAAAACACCGACTAATGCCTTGGAAAAACGGGTAATTTACAGGTTTTACCCTTAAGATTTAAATACAAGATTTTCTCATTCTGTGCAAGAAAGCAACACCAGCAAGTTGCTTGTCACCATACAGCTGTATATACAGCTTGCATGAATATTTATAGTTAGAGCATGAACTTACCCTACAGTAATATACAATGCACAGCATATAATGGATAGCAAAATGACTAAAAGCATGAACAGATTAACCTAACAAAGCTGATCATAATCCAAGGATGGGGAGGTTCAGAAGCTGAGGGGAAAGCAATCAGAAGCTTGGGTGTAGACAAGAAACTGTGGGAGTGATGTGTCCAGTGCTGGGCTCCCCAGTGCGCGAGAGACAGGGACATACTGGAGAGAGTGCAGCGAAAGACCATGAAGTTGGTGAAGGGTATGGAGCATCTGTCCTATGAGGAGAGGCTGAGAGAGCTGGGACTGCTCAGCCTGGAGAAGAAAAGGCTCAAGGGGCATCTTATCAATGTGTGTAAATACCTGAAGGGAGGGTGCAAAGAGGACAGAGGCACAGGTTGCCCAGAGAGGTTGTGGCGTCTCCATCCTTAGAGATACTCAAAAGCCATCTGGATACGGTCGTGGGCAACTGGCTCTGAGTGCCCTGGCTTGAGCAGGGAGGTTGGACCAGATGACCTCCAGATGTCCCTGCCAAACTCAATCATTCTGTGTGATTTGGTGAGAATCCGAGACAAAATGGGGCAGATAAGAAAAAAGCATGTCTTAAACCCAAAGGCTCCTTTAAAACAAATGCAACTACCTGGGGCCACGCTACTGATGATCAAAATGATAAAGTCAGCTCTGTTCAAAAGAAACTGTAATTTGGGCCTAACTTCTTTTGTCCAAAGGGATGGTCACTCTCCCATCAATTAATGAGCCATTTTCAAGACTGCAAAAATAAGCTGAGGCTCAGCAAATATTTCGTGGAAATAATTTCAGATTCATTAAGTACACCAAGTCAGCTTTATTCTGCTAAGCCAGCAAATAATTTAAGTGAAGTCTCACTTAAATTAGTCTTGCTGCCCTTACTTGCAAAACCAAATTAAGCAGGTGCATAAAAGCCAGCATCATCAGGATCTTACTTAGGTGCTGGGACTGACGATATTTTAACACAACCATCAGACTCTTTAGTAAGGCACAAAAGAGCAGCTATGAACTCAATTACAGACCAGTGCATCTAAAAAAACTCACATTCACGCCAAAACAATCAATCTTTGCCCTTGGATGGACTAGCCATTGGTTTGGGGTTTTTTTCCTTCCCTAGCACCACATGGACACAACACCCCAAAAACCCCCAAATTTGACACTCTGAAGCTCAAAAAGAGCAACAACCCCTGCAACCATTGTCAGTGCAACGTGAGCATATTCACTGGGCTACTCCAGCTCCTTCAATACCATGTAGAGCCTTTTCAAGCATACAATGACATAAAATAAGCTGAGCTTCAAAAATTTCAATTCTGTGCTCATAAAGGTATTTTACATACTCTACACACCTCCAAAAAGTTTTACCTTTCCAATATCTTAGCTGGGACTACAGTGAAAAGATAAAGACATTTTCAGCAGGTGGAATGCAGGGACGCATGATGACAGGAAAGCTGTGGGTGTGAAAGAGCCCTGTTCAATACAGAAAGGAATTGGAAAGCGGAGAAGTAGAGGAGCTCTTCAACAGATCTTTTGTCTACAAGATAGCAAAAATTTTACATCATTTTTTAAAAAAGTTTGCTTCTCGACTGCCATTCCACTACGGAGGGTTTCACAGAATTGGGATTATAATCATACTACTATTAAATTAGCTCTGCATTGAGCTGAAGAGTTGCAAACAGTAACACATATACCTGATTAAACTATTCAGCATTAGAGAGGTTATTCTGAAAGTAAAAGCACAAAAAACCCCACTTAAATACCACCCACTCCCTTGTTCTTTCCTTGCCAAGCATGCACATGGTTGCACATAGCTTTAGAAGTCTATCCCAAGCTCTAAATTATGTCTGTGTAGCAAACTAGTGTGCAGATACCGGAGTTATTTGAGTACTGATATATAGGGATTATACTGAGCAAATAGACTGACCAATACCTGAGACTACTCATTTCAAGCTGGCTTGGAAGTTCTGTCTTGCAAAGCAGCTGGTGTCATAGAGGCCATTTGATAGATCTTTACTTCCAGATTCTTTGAAAACTGAGCTTGTCTGTTTTTTCTCATTAAAGGTACTGTTTTGTCTTCAGTTTAGGCTACAAAAGCCACATACAAATCTCTGTTCCCCAGTTAGGGAAAAAAAAAAAAATCTAAAGTAGTAAATTTCCCATGAAGTTAACTGTATTGTTCTACCCTGAATGTATTTGCTTACTGCACTGCTCTTGTTTTCCAACACTTACCCCTTTAGCAGACACCAAGTTACACTTCTGAGGGGGCTGCAGCTGAGAGGTGTTAAAGGGATTCACATTCCTTCTACACAACCTTTCAGAACAAATGTATTGGGTTTGTGTGGCAAGGTTTTGGTAGCGGGGAGGTTACAGGGGTGGCTTCTGTGAGAAGCTGCTGGAAGCTTCCCCTGTGTTCGAGAGAGCCAACACCAGCTGGCTCTAAGACGGACCCGCTGCTGGCCAAGGCCGAGCCCATCAGCGATAGTGGTAACGCCTCCATGATAACATTTTTAAGAAGGGAAAAAAAGTTGGGACAGACAGAAACGGCAGCCAGAGAGAGGAGTGAGAACATGTGAGAGCAGCAACCCTGCAGACCCCCAGGTCGGTGCAGAAGGAGGGGAGGAGATGCTCCAGGCGCCGGAGCAGAGATTCCCCTGCGGCCCGTGGGGAAGACCACGGTGAGGCAGGCTGTCCCCCTGCAGCCCAGGGAGGTCCACGGGGGAGCAGATCTCCACCTGCAGCCCGGGGAGAGAGGACCCCACGCCGGAGCAGGGGGATGCCCGAAGGAGGCTGTGACCCGGTGGGAAGCCCGCGCGGGAGCAGGCTCCTGGCAGGACCTGCGGATCTGTGGAGAGAGGAGCCCACGTTGGAGCAGGTTTGCTGGCAGGACTTGTGACCCCGTGGGGGACCCACGCTGGAGCAGTGTGCTCCTGAAGGACTGCACGCCGTGGAAAGGACCCACGCTGGAGCAGTTCGTGAAGAACTGCAGCCCGTGGGAAGGGCCCACGTTGGAGAAGTTCATGGAGGACTGTCTCCCATGGGTGGGACCCCACGCTGGAGCAGGGGAAGAGTGTGATGAGTCCTCCCCCTGAGGAGGATGAAGCGGCAGAAAATAACGTGTGATGAACTGACCGTAAAGCCCATTCCCCGTCCCCCTGTGCCGCTGGAGGGGGTTGGTAGAGAATCCGGGAGTGACGTTGTGCCCGGGAAGAAGGGAGGGGTGGAGGGAAGGTGTTCTGAGATTTGGGTTTATTTCTCATTACCCTACTCTGGTTGGTTTGTAATAAGTTGAGTTAATTTTCCCCAAGCTGAGTCTGTTTTGCCCATGACGGTAATTGGTGAGTGATCTCTCCTGTCCTTCTCTCAACCCACAAGCTCTTTGTTGTATTTTCTCTCCCCTGTCCAGCTGAGGAGGGGGAGTGACAGAACGGCTTTGGTGGGCACCTGGCGTCCAGCCAGGGGCAACCCACCACACCAACCTAAACCTCCCTTGCCACAACTTGAGGCCATTTCCTCTTGTCCGATCTCCAGCCACCTGACAGAAGAGACCGACCCCCGCCTGGCTACAACCTCCTTTCAGGCAGTTGCAGAGAGCGATGAGGTCTCCCCTCAGCCTCCTTTTCTCCAGGCTAAACAACCCCAGCTCCCTCAGCCGCTCCCCACAAGACTTGTGCTCCAGACCCTCCACCGGCTTCGTTGCCCTTCTCTGGACACGCTCCAGCCCCTCAAGGTCTTTCTTGTCGCGAGGGGCCCAAAACCGAACACGGGACTCGAGGTGCGGCCTCACCAGTGCCCAGCACAGGGGGACGATCCCTGCCCTGCTCCTGCCGGCCACGCTATTTCTGACACGGGCCAGGATGCCGTTGGCCGCCTTGGCCGCCTGGGCACGCCGCCGGCTCACGTTCGGCCGGCCGTCGACCAGCACCCCCAGGTCCTTTTCCGCCGGGCAGCTTTCCAGCCGCTCTTCCCCGAGCCTGTAGCGCTGCACGGGGTTGCTGTGACCCAAGCGCAGGACCCGGCACTCGGCCGTGTTGAACCTCGTACAGCTGGCCTCGCGCCATCGATCCGGCCTGCCCAGATCCCTCTGTAGAGCCTGCCTGCCCTCCGGCCTGCCCTCAACGCTCCCGCCCAACTTGGTGTCGTCTGCAAACTCGATGATAAGTTTTGAGTTCTGCTGAGTTTTTGTAATTAGAAATTGCCGAGGCCAGTTAACTAGGAGAAAGAGATGACCCACACTGCGCGTGGCCAAAGGGTGGACACAATGTAAATGATAACATGAATATGTATGACTGGAATACATATACATTTCTGCTTGTTGTAGGTAACGGTGTGCACAATAGGTGGAGCGATGCCCCGTGCACCCAGCGCTGCAATAAGGGATGCCTGCTTTCTAAACCTCCAAACCCGAGTCTTAGAGAGTTTCTTTGACCGGCTTTTTCGGTAACAGTTCGAGGGTTCCCGCCGTGCGGACCCGTGTGCCTTTCTGCTTTCATAAGGGGTCGCACATCCCTTTCCTCCAATTCGTCTCCCTCTTCGGAGCTGTTTTCATCAGAGTCTCCCCAGACGTCCCCGTCCCAATCCTCAGGGTCCGTACCCGTGATTACCTTGCGGATTTGCGCAACGCTGGGGGGCTTTTTCGCTTGCGCTAGCGTAATTTCAGTCCTTCCTTCCAACAGACGCAAACAATCTATTTCCCCTCGCTTTTTAGAATTGTCCTTTGCCCGTCTGTCAGAATCACTCTTTCGGTTTTGCGCTTGACTCAAGCAGGCGCCTAGGAGGGCACACAGAATGCCTTTCCCTGTGCCGTCTCGACTGCTTCCGCGGCTTTGTTCTACTCTCGCCACGACCGCTGCTGGGTCGGTCCTCTTCTCCTTCGCCCCTTAACACCTCTGGGGGAAAAGGGCTACAGCCCTGCCTCCGCAATTATTCCTCTATTAACACCATCCTGCCGACTATGCCAATTTAAAATGTTACGGAGGCTCACACAACCACATCCAACAGGTGTTAGAACTCAGACTTATGCTTTGTGGGACATTTCATGGAAAACAGGGGACATTTCTTTTGCCTGATTATTTAGAGTTAGCATAAGTAGGCCGCAGTTAGCATGAGTGGGCCGGAGTACGTGACAGCTGCAATATGAAAGGACTTTGAACCACCAGAAAAACAACGGACATGCGGAACTTGGACAGTGGAGCAATTCATAAACAAGATAACAGAACTGCAGAGGCAAGAAGGGGCTGCAAGAGCTTTAACGCAATTAAGAAAGCTGTCATTTCGGCTTAGAGCATTTAGCTGCGGGATGGGGACTTAGCAGTTGGTTTGTATCTTTATTAAAAATCGGGGTTTCTTTTATTCTTGTGTATTTTATTAGGTATAATGTTGCTTTTATTGTGTTTAATTAATTGTATTCATAGATCTTGTAGGTCACCTTGGCCAACATAACCGGTCAAGATTCTCTGTGCATTGCAACCGCATCACAAAGCCCATGAACCAATAGACAGGATGGCTATGACTCGTGCAGCGCGCCTGGCCAGCGAGCGCATGCGTCATAGGCTCCCCATGTTGCAACCGAGGCGGATTTTGGCACCCGCTGGCCACGTGTGCTGAAATCCGTTCCTCTGCAAATGTATAAATACCGTGATTTTCCAAAGAAAATCGGGCTGGGGTGCGGCGAGGCCACCGTTGCCTCCGTGGGGACGCCCACATAAAGCTGGCACCTACTGATTGCTGGGCTGAGCTCGCGGAGCAAGACGGCACAAGAACGTACGGATGGTCCATCTTCCTGACAGTCCTCAGATGGACGTAGTCATGGGTACCACCGCAAGCCAAAGAAAACGTCTGGATGGCCCTGGCTGACATGACCGGACAAGATTGCTTATGCCTCAGTACAGCAACACCAAAGCAATCCCTTTTTCACAGGTTTAATAGGGGGTTCCACTGGCATCAACCAAGTTTAAGAACTGATTGATGGAGACCCCCGTGCAGCAGGTCATGGACTCAATGGATGGGAGTGCCTGGTTTCCACGGATCGGGCATTCACCCTCATTGCCACCCCAGGAATCACAAATTCTGGGGTCCCTGAATACAGACTGGTGTAGTATTATCCGATTTACTGTTAGGTGTAGATAGTATTAGACACACAACCTTACAAAATAGAGCTGCTCTTAAATCATTAGTTAAGATAGTTTTGATTTATCTCGTAGTGGGGTTTTTTTGTATTTTGTGTGCCTTGTATGTTGCAATGTGTTTAAAACTTAATTGATAGATCAAGTATGGCTGTGTTAATTGACGAAAAACAAAAAAGGGGGAATTGTAGACACATATTTAGCTAACGGTCGCAAGAGCATTCCAGATGCCTTAGAAGGCCTTGAACAGAATAAACAAGAGGACAAAAAAAAAGAAAGATACCAATTAGAAGAACACAGGTGCGCATTCCACGATAAAGGGAACTTGGCACAAAGAACCTCAGTTCGGCAGTTTATCTTGACCAATTAGACTGAGACAAGTTTTGCCTGTTTTAGTTAGTATAACCAATTATGTCTTATGTTTCTGCGCGTGTACAGTGTCGATATAACCAATCACTAAGGGTAACTAGGCGCGTGGACAACGCATGAATAATGTGTGTAACCAAGAGTAAAACAGCTAAATGCATGTACGGATGTAACCAATGTATAAAAATGATGTCTGATGCTCTAGTAAACGGTCTTCAATGCATAAAGATGATGTCTGATGCTCTAATAAAGGGTCTTCAGCTATGATCATATTGATCTGTCGTTGAGTCCATTGCTATGCTCCCGCAATTCTTCAGTCAAAAGTTAGAAGTCCGGTGACATTTGTGAACCACAGGTTCAATGATGTAAGGGGAATCAGTACTGCACAGCCGGCTTAAGCATTCTTCAGATGGAAAACGATGACCTAAGATGCGCGTATCGCTCACCTGAGGGATGAGGGCTTCTCAACCTCGAGGAGCTACCTGGGGCGGCGTCCCCACCCAAGGGGGGAGATTCCCCAACTGCAGACCCGCTGCTCCGAGGGGGACTGGCTGAAAATGTCCTCCGGCGGGGCCCCGTTCATACCCTTGTTGAATCTGACCTGCGGTCATTTTAACCCCTATTGGCCAAAAGGTCACTTCAGCGTACCTGGCACATCTCGAATGGCCAGGTCCATTTTCAAGCTGCGGCCTCTAGGGTTTGGGGTTTGTTTTTCCTCTCCTCCCTGCGCGGAGAAGTTTCGTTTGCTGTCGGGGGCGGGGGGGTGTACCTGCCACATGGGGACATGGAGATGGGCTGGGAGATGGAAGTGGCCTGGGGACGTGGAGATGGACTGGGACGTGGAGATGGACTGGGGCACGGAGATGGGCTGGGGACGTGGAGATGGGCTGGGGCACACAGACGGGGGTCAGACCCAGCACAGGAGCCGGCAGGCTGGGGCATTGTCCCGATCCAGTATCGGGGAGGGTTCTTAAACGATCCCAAGAGCGAGGCTCAGACACAAACGAGGTCAGATGCCGTACAACCTTACAAGCTTTATTTCCTATAACAACGGATAATAGCGACAGGAGAGAGGGAAGAAGAAAGGAAGAAGAGGCAGAGCTAAGCAAGAAAAGGGAAGAGATAGAGCAAGACTAGTTACCACCACCACCACGAAGCCAGCAGCGTCCCGTTGACTCGGTCTCGATGCAGGTGATGGAGGGTCCAAGTTCCAGGTTCCAGCCAAAGTCCCAGTCCCAAGCGCTGCAGGTTCTCTTCAGTTGCTTTCCGGTTGCAGTTGCTTTTCAGGTGCTTTGTTTCAGTTTTGTGAGAGAGGAGTACGCAGTTCTTTTATTGTCCCGGTCCCCACGATTTCTCCGAAAAGGCCACCCATTTCCACGGAGCTCACCGCCATACGTGCCGCCCCGTGTTCCTCCATGGGCGCGTGCCCAGGTGTCCACGGTGGTTTCTTCACCTTGCTGGTGGGCAAGCACAGCTTGGTAGGCACTGCTAGCTTCAGGCGGATATGGTGGTTTCTTCAGGGACATTTTGCACGTACTCCCCCACAGCAACAGGGTGTTGAGGCTCTTTGCAGCAGCAATGTTGAGACAAACGTTTCCAGCCAACACAGTCTCTTGCAGGCATCTCCAGCCCTGGAGACGCGTGCTGGTCCTGGACAGGCGCACCCACGGGACACACACACACACCCCCCCTCCCCATCGGACGCGGACGCCCACCCACGGGACACACACACACACACACCCCCCCATCAGACACGGACGCCCACCCACGGGACACCCACCCACGGGACACACACACACTCCCCCCATCGGACACGGACACCCACCCACGGGACACACACACCCCCCCCCCATCGGACACGGACGCCCACCCACGGGACACGCACGCCCCCTCCCCATCGGACACGGACGCCCACCCACGGGACACACACCCCCATCGGACGCGGACGCCCACCCACGGGACACGCGCGCCCCTCCCCATCGGCCGCGGACGCCCACCCACGGGACACGACGGCGGGGGACACGCGGCCGGCGCACAGGGACACCAGGGAGACGCACAGCTCATGCGTTCATTCCAGCTTTATTGGTGGAGCCAGGGCCTCAGGAGTCCGGCAGCACGGAGTCGGCGGTGGCCGGGCTCCTCGGGACACTGGCTCCGCAGACGCCCGGTGCTGGGCTCTGCTCAGCAGCGTCGGCTGCGTGTCCCGCGCCACCGCCGGCTCCCAAACCGGCGGCTGCGCGCCGCGGGCGTGCGTCGCTTCACCCTGTGGCGGCGGCGAGGGCGGCTGTGGGTGCGACGCGACACCACGCGGCGCCGGCGCCGGCTCGGGCTCGGGCTCCGGCTCCTCCTGGATCTTTTCATCCTGGCTCCACCGGCCGCCCTGCCCTGCCGCAGGGTGACGGCTCTGCGCCCGCCGCCCCGCTTTATATAGGGGCGCCGGGAGGAGGCCCTTTGTGACACGGGGCCGACCTCACCGGCGGCATCACAATGTCCCCACGGCGACGCCCGACGTCTCCGTGGCCGCCGGCCGGCCCCAGCCCGCAGGAGGGTCCGCCGGTCACCGCCCCGGCGCAGGAGACGCAAGAGGCATCGCTGGGCCGGCCGGCGGCCACGGAGACCACGCGTGTCGCCGTGGGGACATTGTGATGCCGCCGGTGAGGTCGGCCCCGTGTCACAAAGGGCCTCCTCCCGGCGCCCCTATATAAAGCGGGGCGGCGGGCGCAGAGCCGTCACCCTGCGGCAGGGCAGGGCGGCCGGTGGAGCCAGGATGAAAAGATCCAGGAGGAGCCGGAGCCCGAGCCCGAGCCGGCGCCGGCGCCGCGTGGTGTCGCGTCGCACCCACAGCCGCCCTCGCCGCCGCCACAGGGTGAAGCGACGCACGCCCGCGGCGCGCAGCCGCCGGTTTGGGAGCCGGCGGTGGCGCGGGACACGCAGCCGACGCTGCTGAGCAGAGCCCAGCACCGGGCGTCTGCGGAGCCAGTGTCCCGAGGAGCCCGGCCACCGCCGACTCCGTGCTGCCGGACTCCTGAGGCCCTGGCTCCACCAATAAAGCTGGAATGAACGCATGAGCTGTGCATCTCCCTGGTGTCCCTGTGCGCCGGCCGCGTGTCCCCCGCCGTCGTGTCCCGTGGGTGGGCGTCCGCGTCCGATGGGGAGGGGCGTGCGTGTCCCGTGGGTGGGCGTCCGCGTCCGATGGGGAGGGGGTGTGTGTGTCCCGTGGGTGGGCGTCCGCGTCCGATGGGGAGGGGGTGTGTGTGTCCCGTGGGTGGGTGTCCGCGTCCGATGGGGAGGGGGGGTGTGTGTCCCGTGGGTGGGCGTCCGTGTCTGATGGGGGGGGGGGGTGTGTGTGTGTGTGTCCCGTGGGTGGGCCTGTCCAGGACCAGCACGCGTCTCCAGGGCTGGAGATGCCTGCAAGAGACTGTGTTGGCTGGAAATGTTTGTCTCAACATTGCTGCTGCAAAGAGCCTCAACACCCTGTTGCTGTGGGGGAGTACGCGCAAAACGTCCCTGAAGAAACCACCATATCCGCCTGAAGCTAGCAGTGCCTACCAAGCTGTGCTTGCCCACCAGCAAGGTGAAGAAACCACCGTGGACACCTGGGCACGCGCCCATGGAGGAACACGGGGCGGCACGTATGGCGGTGAGCTCCGTGGAAATGGGTGGCCTTTTCGGAGAAATCGTGGGGACCGGGACAATAAAAGAACTGCGTACTCCTCTCTCACAAAACTGAAACAAAGCACCTGAAAAGCAACTGCAACCGGAAAGCAACTGAAGAGAACCTGCAGCGCTTGGGACTGGGACTTTGGCTGGAACCTGGAACTTGGATCCTCCATCACCTGCATCGAGACCGAGTCAACGGGACGCTGCTGGCTTCGTGGTGGTGGTGGTAACTAGTCTTGCTCTATCTCTTCCCTTTTCTTGCTTAGCTCTGCCTCTTCTTCCTTTCTTCTTCCCTCTCTCCTGTCGCTATTATCCGTTGTTATAGGAAATAAAGCTTGTAAGGTTGTACGGCATCTGACCTCGTTTGTGTCTGAGCCTCGCTCTTGGGATCGTTTAAGAACCCTCCCCGATACTGGATCGGACAATGCCCCAGCCTGCTGGCTCCTGTGCTGGCTGTGACCCCCGTCTCCACGTTCCAGACCATCTCCACGTCCAAACCCATCTCCACGTCCCAGCCTGTCTCCACGTCCCCAGCCCATCTCCGTGCCCCAGTCCATCTCCACGTCCCCAGGCCACTTCCATCTCCCAGCCCATCTCCATGTCCCCATGTGGCAGGTACACCCCCCCGCCCCCGACAGCAAACGAAACGTCTCCGCGCAGGGAGGAGAGGAAAAACAAACCCCAAACCCTAGAGGCCACAGCTTGAAAATGGACCTGGCCATTCGAGATGTGCCAGGTACGCTGAAGTGACCTTTTGGCCAATAGGGGTTAAAATGACCGCAGGTCAGATTCAACAAGGGTATGAACGGGGCCCCGCCGGAGGACATTTTCAGCCAGTCCCCCTCGGAGCAGCGGGTCTGCAGTCGGGGACTCTCCCCTTGGGTGGGGACGCCGCCCCAGGTAGCTCCTCGAGGTTGAGAAGCCCTCATCCCTCAGGTGAGCGATACGCGCATCTCGAGTCATCGTTTTCCATCTGAAGAATGCTTAAGCCGGCTGTGTAGTACTGATTCCCCTTACGTCATTGAACCTGTGGTTCACAAAGGTCACCGGACTTCTAACTAACTTTTGACTGAAGAATAAGTCTGAGTTCTAACACCTGTTGGATGTGGTTGTGTGAGCCTCTGTAACATTTTAAATTGGCGTAGTCGGCAGGATGGTGTTAACAGAGGAATTATTGCGGAGGCAGGGCTGTAGCCCTTTTCCCCCAGAGGTGGAACGGGCGAAGGAGAAGAGGTCCGGCGGCGTGCCCAGGCGGCCAAGGCGGCCAACGGCATCCTGGCCCGTGTCAGAAATAGCGTGGCCGGCAGGAGCAGGGCAGGGATCGTCCCCCTGTACTGGGCACTGGTGAGGCCGCACCTCGAGTCCCGTGTTCGGTTTTGGGCCCCTCGCGACAAGAAAGACCTTGAGGGGCTGGAGCGTGTCCAGAGAAGGGCAACGAAGCCAGTGGAGGGTTGTAAGAGTTGGTCAGAAAATCAGCATTGTCTCAACATTGTCATCAGGAACATGAACAGTACGTTACCTGACAACGGCCTGTTTGGAGCGCAGCGGCTAATCCCAAGGACAGAATGTGCGGTACAAGGCTCCTGGAAGGTACCTGGCTGGAGCCCTTAGAGATAACCGCATAGCTACTGTCAAAAAGGATGGATTGCCACTGTTGCCGTAACATCGATGAAGAAATCATGAACTTTAGACGAACTTTGCTTCATTATAATACCAAAACACACCTCCTGGTCGAAGGCTACCCGCCTCCACGACTTACCACGCCTCAGACACTGACCCCGCCCCTGCATGATAGCCTCACTCGAGAAGGGCGGAGATATGATAATTGTATTCTGAGAAGGGCAGAGACTCCTGAGGCAGAGGTGGAGCAAGGTGTGTTACTAAACATAAAAGATGACTTCTGAACAACGGGAATTTGAAGCTTCCCCACCAAGGACCACGACGATCGACGACGCAGCATTAGGGGGACCCGGGACCGTTAGGACATCTTGAGATCAGTGGTGGTAGCTACAACCTCTCTTTCTCCTCTCTCTAAACTTAACTTTACTTTTCGCCTTTCTTTCACCCATCTCTAACTATAGCGTGCCTCTTCACCGGCAATACAATCAAGTTTTACTGTGTGATTACTGCTATCCCCTTTGGTGTTGGTCACCTTACTTTTGCACTTTCGAGATCATAGCAAACGAACCATCACGAGTCCACCGAGTGGACCGTGACAAGGGTCTAGAGCACAAGTCTTGTGGGGAGCGGCTGAGGGAGCTGGGGTTGTTTAGCCTGGAGAAAAGGAGGCTGAGGGGAGACCTCATCGCTCTCTGCAACTACCTGAAAGGAGGTTGTAGCCAGGCGGGGGTCGGTCTCTTCTCCCAAGTAACAAGTGACAGGACGAGAGGAAACAGCCTCAAATTGTGCCAGGGAAGGTTTAGATTGGATATTAGGAAAAATTTCTTCACCGAAAGGGTTGTCAGACTTTGGAATGGGCTGCCCAGGGAAGTGGTTGAGTCCCCATCCCTGGAGGTATTCAGAAAGCACAGAGACAAGGTACTCCAGAACATGGTTTAGTGGGCATGGATGATGGTTGGACCCAATGATCTTGAAGGTCTTTTCCAACCTAAATGATTCGATGATTCGATGATTCTATGGTCAAGGCCCAAGGCTTCTTGTCTGTTGATGCACATCAGGCCCGAGGCCTCCTGTCTGTTGGCGCCTCCAACACTGTATTGGCTTTGTGTGGCAAGGTTTTGGTAGCGGGGGGCGGTTACAGGGGTGGCTTCTGTGAGAAGCTGCTGGAAGCTTCCCCTGTGTTCGAGAGAGCCAAGGCCAGCCGGCTCTAAGACGGACCTGCTGCTGGCCAAGGCCGAGCCCATCAGCGATAGTGGTAATGCCTCCATGATAACATTTTTAAGAAGGGAAAAACAGGTGGGACAGACAGAAACGGCAGCCGGAGAGAGGAGTGAGAACATGTGAGAGCAGCAACCCCGCAGACCCCCAGGTCCGTGCAGAAGGAGGGGAGGAGATGCTCCAGGCGCCGGAGCAGAGATTCCCCTGCAGCCCGTGGTGAGGAAGACCACGGTGAGGCAGGCTGTCCCCCTGCAGCCCAGGGAGGTCCACGGGGGAGCAGATCTCCACCTGCAGCCCGGGGAGAGAGGACCCCACGCCGGAGCAGGGGGATGCCCGAAGGAGGCTGTGACCCTGTGGGAAGCCCACGCTGGAGCAGGCTCCTGGCAGGACCTGTGGCCCCGTGGAGAGAGGAGCCCACGCTGGAGCAGGTTTTCTGGCAGGACTTGTGACCCCAAGGAAGGGGCCCACGCTGGAGCAGTCTGTGCCTGAAGGACTGCAGCCCGGGGAAGGGACCCATGTTGGAGAAGTTCATGGAGGACTGTCTCCCATGGGAGGGACCCCACGCCAGAGCAGGGGAATAGTGTGATGAGTCCTGGCCCTGAAGAGGAAGGAGCGGCAGAGACAACGTGCGATGAACTGACCATAACCCCCATCCCCAGTCCCCCTGCACTGCTGGGAGGGGGTAGGTAGACAATCCAGGAGTGAAGCTGTGCCTGGGAAGACGGGAGGGGTGGAGGGAACATGTTTTGAGATTTGATTTTATTTCTCATTACCCTACTCTGGTAGACTGGCAATAAATTAAGTTAATTTTCCCCAAGCTGAGTCTGGTTTGCCCATGATGGTAATTGGTGAGTGATCTCTCCCTGTCCTTCTCTCGACCCACAAGCCCTTTGTTATATTTTCTCTCCCCTGTCCAGCTGAGGAGGGGGGGAGTGATAGAATGGCTTTGGTGGGCACCTGGCATTCAGCCAGGGTCAACCCACCACAATGAAGCCAAAAACTCTCAGGATCATTAATACAGCACAATATTATGCATCCAAAAGAACATGTACTCCCTAATAGATCACACAATAATCTTACACAGACCATGAAGAACTATTATAACTTGTGCAGGAGACTGTGTTTCTATACCATCAATTAATATGGGAACCTTTAACTCGGTATTTAAGAAAATTGTTAATTATATAGCTCACAGCAAAACTAAATGCAAAAGAGAAGAATGTTTAACACAACCTCCAACCGGAACCCTTCGCCTTAAAAAAGCACCAACAGAAAATACAAGGCTAGCACTTCCCGCTAATCACAGGAGGCTGAACTCTTGGGAACGTGTAGCACCTGTTACAGCACACAATGAACGATCCACTCAACACTACAATAAAGATTTCTCAAAAGGCAGAACACATTTTTGTGACCTTGGAGATAAGTCTCATAATCTCATTCTCATCTGCACCCGCAGAATCCCTTCACTCGGGTATTTGATGTTTGGATTTTCGTTCAAATGACTTTGTGGAGAATGTCAATACATGTTTAGGTGGACTGTAAGAATGAGGAAATCATTTTGCTTCTGCTGGTGTTTGACTACAGAACACATTTAAGCCTGTCAATGCAAAAATTCAGATTAACATCTAGCTAGTTTTCAGAAAATGCAGTATATATAAAGCAAAGGGAATATAGGCATAACAGTAGATAGGAAGCACAAGTAACAAAGAACATTTCTCAAACTCAGTCTCTGAAGAATATTAAACCAAAGAACACTATGCTGAAAGAATCATTGCTAAGAAAGGGAAGTGGGATTTGGGAATACAAGGACCAAATTGTAACCTGCTTTATACAACCTGCAACCTCAGAGAATTTAAAGGAATCACACAGGTTGCGATTAAGGGAAGACTGACTTCTAAGCTGCCATACAAATTTCTACAAATCATATCATCTGATCTGCATGTACTCAGATGCATTAAAGTACCTGTTGCACTGAGATGCAGAGGCTTTATTCATCCTTCCAAATAACTCTGAGGTACTAAGATTTGAAAATCACAAATTAATAATTAGTTTAAGCATAAAAAGAATCACAATTCTACTTTAAGCAAAGCGCTAACTACTTGCTGGTATGACAGTCCTGTCTTGAACGATACCACGCATGAAATTAGTGATGGAATTCTCTCTCCTTTAATACTACATCCCGCTACAAAGCTGAATCAGAAGGATGTTCAAATTTAGACTGCAACATGACCTTTTCCAGGGCCTTGGCCTATCTCTACACCAAAAGCAGAATCAAAACCTAACCACGCACCAAAAATTATTTCCACAATTTAACTGTTGATACAAGTGTCCTATCCCCTGGAATCTTTATTTTGTTCAGTAATCCTCTGAGTGTGAAGGCAAAAGTGCAGATTATCTGAAACATACTTACAGATCTATTTTCTAATTGCCCAAGCAGTGGACGTTAAGATGAGAAGAACTGCAAGGCGTGCTGGACACTGAAAAAATCAAGAGCGTGTACTTTGCAGAGATGGATGCCTCAAAAATACAGCACCTCAAAATTGGTCCCATTGGAAAGAAGTGTCCTGTACAACAGGTTATCCAACTGCAATTGCTTTGCAACACAGAAGGAAGCTGAAGCTTCTAGACCAAAATTATGGCTAACTTGAAAAAAAAAAAAAAATCTACAGCTGATTCTCTTATACAATACTGAAGAGCTGCAAGCAACGTAGTTTTAAGAACATACCGATACAACCATAAGCTGTTGCTTTCCACGGCTGGAATTGCAATAGTTGAACTGTGTGTCTGATACCACACTGCAGACAAACTGAAGGACATCACTAGCTTTAATCACTACTCAAATGCAAGGATCTGTACATATTAACAGGGAGATATTAACATCGCTTTTACTGAGATTACAGTTTTCAGAACACTCTCCACCGCAGTCGTCACCATCCACAGATCTCTGGTGATGTCTTAATTTTTCCACATTAAGACCAAGATGGCCTCTAAAGGAAAGACACCATTGTGAATTAAGGCAAATTATCAAGAGAGGTTAGCATGAGAGAACAATTCAAAGGCACCATCATTTATCACTCTGGCAGGTAACGTGGCTGGGAAATGCAGTTTTTCTAACAGGGCACCAGGCATGTGACACACTGATTAAACAGCAAGGGAATATAGCACCAAATCATGGTAATAAAGTGAGATCATCCTTTTATGTGTCCTAGCTAATCATGTGTAAATCTACTGGTTTATTTCATTGTCCTCTGTGAGTAAAAAGGGAAAGATTTTTGATATCTTGCTTAAGGGACCGCTCTGATTTACCTATTTACGGAGCTGCTGGGAGGTGTAACTGATTTGGATTATTCTCCCTGTCATATGCAGCAACTTCCAAATGCTTAAGCCTAGGAGAGAAAATTAATGACACGATTAACCTTTCTGCAATTAGAATGAATCTACCAAGTGGCAGACAAGAGTCCTGTTCATGCTTTCATCTTGGGTATTGCACAAGGACATAGGTCAGCCCTTTGAAAAGAGAGCAACCAGTCCTTCGTCCTCCACCCTTCCATTTGACCTCCTGCTCCAAGTCTTTTCCAAAGAAAGTTCAACACAAGAGACTCAGCCATCAGCAAGGCTGGGCAAACAGCTCCCCTGTCTATTAAAAAGAATAAAAAGTTACACAAAGTGTTATTTTTCTTAGAGGTTTATCCCCCTCTAAAATCATGTTATTATAATGCAAAATTAGATCTGGGATTTTCAAAAGAATCTAAAGTAATTAGTTGCCCAATTCCCACTGGATTGCCAAGGGAGTTAGATCCTAAATGCCTTTGGCTCTTTTGGAAAACCCCATCCATCACAGAAATTTATAGGATGGCTCAATAAAAACTACAGAAAAACAAGTACTGAGTTGAGCGCAGTTTCAGAGTTATTTTTATAGCACTTTACAGGGCCCCTCAGCCACTACAACATTGGGAATAGTAGGCACCACCACCAAGTCTTCCACCAAAAGAGCTTTGGGAAACAACATTTCAGCCACAGAAACCATGGCAAAAAGTGATCAGTGACATTATGTTGCACTGTAATACTAAAAATAAAAGGCAGTGCTCCAGTAAATAAAAGCACCAGAACCACATCACTCAAAACCACAGCATCTAAGCTAAGCACACATGTATTTTTCATTCTCTTCTCCTAGTGCTGCTCTTTGATGTTTTTTCAAGCAAATGCAAAACAGAGGGAGTCCAGCTTTTATTACTGGAAAGAATGAATTAACAATGCAACACATTTTATTATTATTTTAATCAGTTTCCAGCTCACAGCTTCACCGAGAGTACACCAACAATCACACATTTCTTAGGCCTTTTGCACTAAATGAGGACCCCAAAGAGCTTTACAAGGCATTTAATTACATACTAAGAGTAGAATGACTGTACACAGGCCACATTTAATTAACTAATTCCCTCATCTCCCCCTTTTCTCAGGTGAAAATGGGTTTCTGTGCTTCCTAGCATGGACAATGTTACTGTCTTTTCCAGTCGCTTGTGTACAAGCAACAATTAACATCTGGATTCTAGAATAAATACTGCTGTTATTTTTGCACATATAGTCTATATTTTGATAGATATGGGTCTTTCTTGTTCTTCAAGTGGGTATTCAACGCTGCAATATTTGAAGCTATACATAGGGCTGTGCTGAAGACCCCTATTTGAAAAACAGGGAAGAGAGAAGAAAAAAAAAGGGCTCCTCTACAGACCACGAGCTACCAGCAGCCTTATGGATGGCTACCATCACTCGTATTTGTTGCATGAAATAGGAAGCTTCAACATTCAGTCTTGCCAACTTTGATCATTGACTGATCAACCATAAATATGGCAAACTAATTGTGTAACATGGAAGTGAAGAGCAGTCTTGTCAAGCCTGGAAGCTCAAGCTGGATGATTGCTGCAGAACAAACCTGCATACGAAACTGATGTGAGACCTACCATCTCTTTGAAGTTTGCACACCAAGACAAAAGGAACACAGATAAAGAAGGGAAGGGAAAGACTACAAGTAAGAAACTCAGATCTTGTAAAAGCAAAATGTTTTCAAGTTGCTCCTCCTTAAAGACTCACGGTATTTACTATGGGCAGAAGACAGAATGAACACAAAAATAAAGTGCCATCAATATTATTTTTATCACTTTGAGGAAAATGGTGTGGTCACAGAAGATTCTCAGCTTTCTTTTTAATGGTTCCTAGTGGTCAGCTTTTGAAAATCTTTGAAGTTAAATCTTTAAACAGAAGGAATGCATATTTCAATAGTGAAATTTTACTCTCTTAAATTGGAAAACCCACTGCACTCCTTGGCCTACCAAACCTGTAGGGCCACTGACATCAGGAAATCACGAGGCTTTACTTCTCCCATTCCACATTTGTTCTGGTGTAACAGACTGTCCAGCATGGGGCAAATTGAGAATTAAAATAATCATGTACCTTGAAACGAAGCAGTACTGACTAAATCAATTCCCTCCTCCTGCTTGCACAAGTTTAGCATTCAGACTCTTCTGTTATCATCAAGCTGATTTTCTCCTGATCTCTTTAAACCCTACTTTGGTGGCTATGTTTGGTGAAGGTGTGTGGGTTGGGAGTTCCACAGAGCACAGCCTGCCAGGGAAAAGGGGTTTGCAGAAATACATGATACAGTTATTTAGATTTATGTACATCCCCGCAGGAACTTCCATTACCTACTGCTGGCTCTGGGCCAGTCAAAACACATAGATATACATGTTATGTGGTTAGAGAAATACCCACTAACTGATCATGCAAATCAGTATCCAACTTGATAAGGCAGAGAAGTACGTATTTCACATTTAAAACTTGATTTTTGGTGTTCCAAACGACAAAAGGGTCCAGTCAGCAGGCCCATCATACCTTTACATATCGAGAGCTAAAACTAGTTACTGATTAGTAAACCTCCTCCAAAGAGTCTAAAAGCATGTAAAGCCAACAATAAAATAAAACTAGATTAACTACATGAAACAAAATTGAATTTTTATTTTAGTTCAGATTTTTTAAATAGTCTTTTTTGTTCATTTAAAAAAAATGAAACCAGAACACTATAATAGAGAAGTAAAAATCGGCCCATTTCAAAGTCTGTCTAAGTCATATTGGCACTTTTGAAGCACACAACATCGGCACTTCCCACAAAGAAGCAAGACAGAACAGAGGTATGAAGTGCAATTCAGATTTTCCATTTCAGCCACCAGAATAGAGAGAAAGCGGCTTCTCCCAAGTTTCCTTCCAACAAGTCAATTGGGAATTTTTTTTTTTTTTTTAATTCATGTTTAGATGTCAAAAAATGCTGACTTGCAATGCCATTACCAGAACACCGTTGAGCATAACAGAAGGATTTGGGGGTGGAGGGAGGTTGGTTGTTCTCAATGTAAGCTGAGAGTTTGTCATTTCCTGCAAAGCACGCAGGCTTCAAGCTCTTCAGCCTCTCTCAGTCCAGAGATCACCAGTGAATCATCAGCCACTTGCTGGTAGTTTGTACATACACATTTGTACAATATATATAGAAGCAGAGCCTGTGTTCTCTTACAGCTGAGTACTTTGGCTAAAACTTGGTGAAAGCCTTGTACAGCTGAAATTGCTTAAGTCAAAGAATAAATGCAAACTAAGTAATTAAGAAAAAATACTGAGGCTGATTCTGTGCTTAAATACTTTCTCACCATGTCCTGTCAGTCATGTACACACTCTCAAGCATCACAGTCCAACCACTTCAGACTCAAGCCTTCATTATCTATAACCAGAGTCTGCACTATCCATTGAAACACTTATGCATATATAAACCCAATGACATATTACTCAAAAATCACTGAAAGCTATTTGCAGACTTCCTAAATAAAACCACTTCAAAAGCCAGCTGGTCAGTGCAACCATAAAAAAAAAAGTACAAAATAAACAAAATATCAAAGCCTGCAGATCATCAGCAAAACAGTCATCTCCAATTTTTGTTGGGTGCTTTGCATATTCATGTCCTGATTCTCAGTGGTGCAGAGCATCCATAATGTCAAGAGAAACAAACAAACAAAAAAATCTTAGAAACTCTTACTAAAACCAACAACAACCTCACACAATATACTCCCTCCTTCTACAGTATCAAACCAGGCACACCAGAAATAATAGAAATACTTCCAAACCTTTCCATTTGTTTCACTCATTCAAACATTAGCTCCCCCATGTGTAAAATACAGAATGGCATCACCCTGGTGAGATCAGATGACTAAGTCACTTTGATGATGAGAAGCATGCTGTGAAGTAGATGTTCCTAAAATGTTTTATGTATACTACTAGTGATACACAACACATTTCAAAGTGGTGCCTATGTGTCCAGAGCTGCAGCAGCAACAGCTTCCAAGCGTACGTGCGCAGACTTGAAGTTGCCTTTGCAAGTGACAAGGAGCTGCTGTTGTCCCACCTACAGTGTTAGGTCCTCACATACGTACGTCCATAAATAACGCACCTTCTCTTCTTGCTCGGGCCCTGGAACAAGGCTGAGAGTGTGGTGTTGATGAAGAAAGGGAAAGAAGGAACAATGATGGGGAGTGGTGTAAAGGGATGCATGTGTGTGAACAGAGAGCAGCAAGAGGCAAGTAGCGTGGCTTGCAGGATGAATGAGAAAGAAGAAATTAATACCCTTGCAGCCCCTTCTGAACGTAACAGATATAACCTTGATAGTTTCTATCTAAGCAGGGCTGAGCTTCTTGACGCACGTGGCCTCAGTCCTAGGAGTTCACTGCTAGGGGCTCACCTGTCTATGAGGAAAAAAGAAGGAAAATAGGATAATGGAAGAGAAATTTTAGGAAGGATTTTTGCTAATGAATGCTGTAGTTTCCTACATCACAAATAATTACTGAAAAAAAAGCATGCAGGCCCCCAAAACAAAGTTGAAATTTCATATCTGGAAAGAAACAGCAAGAGCTGGTAAACTTCAGGAAAAAAAAAAAGATTCTACCTTACGATTTTGTAAATGTCACGTATGGTAAACACAAGTACACAGCACAGGAGTGGAAAGGCTTTTAAGCAAAACAGTTTCCAAACATTTCCCTCGGATATCAGCTACTTTCTAACATTAGCAGGAATTTGCCTGCATGAATCCCTCATGCACTGCTGTCAGATTAGACGTCTTGCAGTGAGGACATGATGAGCGTTTGGCCTTTTCCCGTTCACAGTATTTTTATGATGCTAGTAAGAGTACGACTCACTGCCTTTAAAGCTAGTCACACAGGGACTAAGTGTGAATAAGCTCAGCACATCAAAAGAGACGTGGTTTTATAGTCCTATAAAACATGTCTACAAATGCTGATGAACTACTTGTAGTCTCTCCTAATTCTAGCTGACAGCAGGAATAAAGTGCAGTGGACATTGATAGTAACAAAAAAAAAAAAAAAAGGCACATCAGACCTAACAAAACTGTTCAAGAATCTAGGGAAATGGTTAAAATGAAAGATGCTGCACATATGTGCAGCCAAGTTTCCATTTCTTCTACATCATCCCATTAACCAACAGTTCCAAGACGAAGGCTAACAAGCAATTTACAGGCTGGAAATTTTGCACGCTTTATTTAGAATACCCATATTCCTGTTGGCAAATTGAAACACAGACTTCACATCAGGTGTGACGGCCACTTCACAACCTTCTTAGCACTTCTCAGTGAACTTTCAGCTTGCAAAAGAAAGGCTTCCAACTGACATCACTGCAACAAAGGCTGCAAAAAAACTTCTGTGCTCTCAAAATGTATAAATTAGAAAGCATTTGACAGTGGCCCAGGATTCAAAAGGCACAGGTTTCATTCCAACTGCCAAATATCAGAGTAGGGAACATGTCATTCCTGTGTTCTGTATTCCCAACCTCTTCCTCAGCGCAGATTTTCTCTCAGCCTAACACCTAGCAGAGCTGACTTCTACTTTCACAACTATGCTAAACAGCTTTTTGAAATTATTTACTGATGGGGGTCTTTACAAGAATTTGTGCACCTTTTTCCTCCTTCAGAACACCGTCTAAGTATATGCTTTTAATTTATGTGGATTTAGCTACTTAAATATTTAGACATAAACTCCAAAACCCCTTTAAAACTATAGCTTTGCAATTACGCTCAAGTATTAAAAGGAAAATCCACCTGAAATGAAGAGCCCTTCAAGTACTGAGCAGCTTGATGCTCTACAGCATGGACAGAAGAGGATGAGTTTTTTCCTTGCTCATATACCTGCAAACATTTCATTAAATGAGCTAAGCTTTTTTCAATCTCCCAAACTGTAAGCTCGGTGACCTCTTCTGCAATAAACTGCACAAGTGACTGTACACTGTTCAAACAATTCGTTTTTATGCAGGGCTTTCTCTCTTTGAACTTTAGCGTAAACGTTAGTGTTTATGAAATAACATTGGATCAACAACTTCAGGATAAAAATGACTCTCAAAACAAAAGCTGTTAACGCAGTAGTATTCACGCAAACTTCTATGTCACCATGCTAGTATAGCACAGTTCAGTTAACAAGGACCATTCCTGGGAAAGACAATAACCCAATGTTTGTAGCCTGCTCAGCTCTGGACCTCTTCCAGGTACCTGTTACCAAAGCACTTCAGTTATAGTTTTAAACACACTTCACTTCAGCCAGAATCATCCTGTTAAAAGAGAAAACAGATTGATTTTGTGCATTTCTGCTTCATACTCTTTGTTTTTAAAAGGACACTATGCCATTGCTATCTCGTTCTTTGCCCTTCTAGCTGCATAATACATCCCAATGCTATGAAACCTCTCTGCAGTTGCTGACACTCTTTTTCACCACCATCCCAAATTCCAAGTGCATCTTCTTAAGAGATTAAGAAAGGTACAAAATTACTTTCTGTTTCAAAATTTAAGGAGAAGACTTGAATTATTAGGTAAGTTGGAGCAAATCTATAAAACATTTTAAGAGAGAGGGGAGGCAGGACATTACATACCTCCTTGGCAAGACCAAAATTTAAAGAAATGCCTTCCTGCAAAATAATCTCGTCCCTTCCTAGATTCAGAAAGATTATGCTCTTCCTGAACCATAAACTTTCAGAGAAATTCTCATGCTCTTAGTAGTACATATTTTCAGGAAAAAGAAAAGTTGTGTAACACTATGCTGGATTTCTTAACACATGTTCTGAGTTCCCTTCAAATAAGAAACAGAAAGAAAATCATGAAGTGACCTACTCTAATTATCTAAATTCCATTTTTAAATATCAACATCCTGGAGAGTAGAATGCTCTCCCTCCCACTTTCAGGCACCCAAGATTGACTGAAACTGTATTTTTCAAAAGCTGCAGTCAGATCACTTTCCTGACCATTGTCTTCTCAGATAAATGAGAGACAAGCATTAATGAGACAAACCAGTCAGGAGTCCAAGGGCATCAGTTCCACACACTTAAGTCCATTTAAAAGGAAGCAGAGATACTGTCGGGCACATTATTTTGAGGACAACCACAAAACCATTAAATTTCTGTAGAGACTTTCTGAAAAATAACACTAGTTTAGGTTCAAAATATTACCTGGTGAACTTCCCAAATGCAACAGCAATTTCATATATTGCTCTGACATTTCGACCAGTATTTAAGGCATATTAACACTGACATCTCTCATCCAAGAATCTTATTTTACTTTACAAGTATTAACTGTGTCACAAATAGTTCATCCATCCTTTAAATGCAAAGGTTCAGCAAAAAGAGATTTGGTTACCTATTCCAGGACACACTAATTTAACTCAAGAGTCAGACAGCATCACAACTGCGGAGAGATTCAGAGCTCACGACTGGAAATCATTCCTAAGCTCCTGCGCTCTTAACATCACAAGCCATTTTAGTAAATGTTTTGCACAGCTGTCAGACCTGTGCTGAGCCACACAGGGTAAGAGCAAAAACCGCCTTGTTTTTGCATGAGCAGGTACCTTGAGGTGCCACTCCACACAGCAGCTTAGGCTGATGAAAGCTGCAGTTGCCAGGATAAACCCTTCACTTTCCTTCTTCACGGTGTATTCCTTCTCGCTCACTCCTGTGCCAACACCGACACAGTTCAAGGACCTGAGCAAGCAGAAAACGCAACCAGCAGAAAATACTTGGCTAAATCAACTCCCTCAAATTAGATTACTGTCAGGAAAATGAGCAACACTGCCAGAGCAAGGAAAGCATCCTGGGCTGCAGACGAGGAAGAAATGGGATCACAGCACAACTGGCTTAGATCTGCATAGACTGACGTGGAGTTGAACCCTCTACGCCTTTTCCATTGAGTAACTGAGCACTAAGTGCTGAACCCCACTGCCTTTCCCCTGCTCACATCTGTGCCTAAGAGGACGAATAATTTTCGCCATTAATTCACTTACAAAAATCACAGAGTAGCTCAGTTTACAGCAGCAGAGCCATGAAATATATCTCCAAGTGCTCTAGCAGTACTCCTGGAAAAGTATGGCATAGCAAATACAGTTTAAGTGCAGCTTTTCTGCGAGATTGCTCACGTTGCTGGCCGCCAGATCTAGCTGCGTACTGCAGAACTACTCCATCTCCCTGCTCAAATCCCACACTCGAGTGCCATTCCTCTTTATAAGGAAGGATATGTCACACAGCCTCTGGACGGAGGAGCATCACATGCAAAGAGAGATGCTTTCTCAATTAACAGTTTCTGGTATCTCCAGCTCTGCAGCAACAGAACAGTAGTGTGTGGGCAGAGAGTAGGCTTCAATTTCTCTTGCTCCAGTTTCCTTATGGTGTTTCAGCAATGTTTAGGCTGCTAAATCACACCATTTTTGGAAAACACCCGAAAGCATTAGACAGAAGACCCCAAAAAAGGAAAGCAATAAATGTCAGTGTCTTCTCAGCAGATAGACCACCAGACAGCCTGCTAAAGATATGATATACATCCCAGAGCATATATGTGATTTTCCCTCTCTTCTGTAGAGGCAAGAAAATAGATACAGACCACTCTCAAAAAATTGAGATCCATCAACTACAAATACTACCACTACAAAAGGAGAGAAGATCTCTTCCTTGGAGGTAAATAACACCAGCCTGAGCTGATAACAGGATACTGAGCACACATGGAGATGTCTTTGGTATTTTCTCCAGCAGCAGGGTACTGCACTGAGACAAAATAGCTGACAGGGTGATCATCCTATCACTAGAAAGGTGATATTTCTGAAGAAGCTGAATGAACACTAGTATTATTCAGCAGGGACAGATGCCTCTCTCTCACCGCGGTATCAAAGTGCTAAAAAAAGCTAAATGAACTGTTAAAAGTTCTGTGCTATAGGTAACAGCAAGGAAGAACCATCACACCAAGTATGAGTGACTGCTGCAGAATGTCTGCCAGCTGTTGGGTCCCCTGGCACTAAACAACAGGACAGAAAAGCCCTTATCTGGGCTAAGGAAATTTGGCCTAGACTGAAAAAGTACAATGATACAGAAAGACTATGCTGCACCCAAAACCTTCTGCCTTCTTCCCAAGCATGTGCACCACTTTGCCTTTCACACAGCATAGCCTCCATAATTTGGGATGGGATGATGCAGCATATACATTGAATTGTGCGAGAAAGACTCAGAATTCCTTCATTGCATTGTCCTGAAGCGACTATTCATGTCACTACATCGCTAACTGCCGTTGTAACGCAGCTCACAGTTCTCTCCAGCCGAGTACTTGGTCCTACAGTAATTACGCTCTTCAGAAGGATATTCCACCCACTCCTACACTGAAGATCTAAATTAGCTCCGTGCACAAAATGCCAAGTTAAAATTTAAACAAGTTTCAAATCTCTCCTGTTGGTACAGCAATACGACTACAGGCTAAGCTGGTAAAAGTAAATAACTTCAAACTCTGTTTTCCTGAACAAGTCTGCTCTAATATTTTGACAAACTGATTTTTTTGTTTGTTTGTTTTCTAGCATTCTAATACCCAACTCTAAAAGGTCACTCTGTCTTCCTCCTGATGAGTTCAGTATTATTCTTCCATTCTCAGAGAAGGTCAAAAATATATAATATCTGCATGTTCAGTATCTAAATGTTGCACAACACTGTGCCACCTACCTAATACTATACCATAGTGCTTCATGCAGTTATTAGGAAACATTCACAAATCCAGCCACAAAAAAAAAAGCTGCTCAAAACAACTCTCTCACATTTCCCACAAAGGACAATTTCCAGCCCACCATGAGCGTGCATTATTACTTTTGTACAGAACTATAAAGAGAGAACCTTACTGTAATGTATTCACATGCAGAGATACACAATGTACATGTGCAAAAGATTATCCATGTGAATTGCAGAGTCATGTGATATTGTTCTAGCATGATGAATAAACTTCAATCATTACTATCTGCAGGAATTGCATCATCTCCCTGATGCACCCCGCCACAAACCCACTTCCTCAAAATTTTCATCCTCCCCCAACAGCAGGAACATTTAAATAAACACTTTTAAAACTGAGTTTTCTGCTCCCCCTGCTGCAAACATAAGATCTCCTCTCAAAAAAAAATCATCCTTATTTGGAAAAACAGGATAGAAATAATTTAGTCTTGGGATCAAAGGTTTTCTTACACTGTAAGGTAAAAAAATTTTAATCCACTCCAATGAAAAAAACCCACAAGATTTTGAACAAAGAAATGGAAGATTTCTTCCTTTCCATGTCAGTCAATGCTCATCTCTTACCCTAAACCAGCAAGAGATTATGGATTTTAAAGTGCTGCCTTTATGCACTGTAAAAGCTCTTCTGGAAGCTTTTCTGACTCCCTCCGACACCCATGCTGTCAGGCCAGTAGCAACAAAACCTTTACAAGTGGGTGGTTATATTTTTCTTGGCACGCATTTTATAGAAAGCTTGGTCAAATATTTTCTCCCCAACACAGAAAGCACATTCACTCTCTATATGTGCACACCTATGCATGCTTCTCTGTAGAACTTTTATCAATGTTGTTTTGGAAAAGCCAGGATAACTCACTCCCAATTTCACCAGTCACAAGGAATGAAACCATCACAAACTCTCACCGATAAGGGGGAATTACCAGCCTTGTCATTCTGCTTCACTGAAGATAAAATCTTGGAGGATTCTTACTCCCAAGGCTTTGTCCTCCTGGAGCATAGTCTGCAGAACTCAAAGCTCTTAAAAGTTTTTCTAGACCTCATAGATGACAGTAAGACAGCTGGAGGTCCCCCATGCCAAGCCCTTTCCTCACATCCTTAAGTTTAATTCTTCACTTTAACGGGGCCATACAGCTTCAATTCTATGACATTCTTTTGTTTAGAAAATCCATCATTAACCTCTGTCTGGACATTCCCAACCAAGTTTTTGCAAGAACAATATTGAAGGGAAGTGAAAGTTTGTATCATGGAGAAAACTGATCAAGATTTCCTTAATAAAAATACTAACTCCTCTGGAAACAAAAATAAGTGGGTAATGAGACAGTGGAGGTGATCAAAGGCCAACACCTTACCTTTACCGTGTCCAAGAAGTATCTACATTCACACCATGCACACAGTTGGCTATATTTGTGTAAGCAAAAAACCTCTGTGCATCACTGCACAGTCAAACAAAGCCTTTAGAGCAACAGCTAAATAGACCTGTGCCCTACAATGAAAAACTGTGCTAGAGCAGGAAGCAGAGAGCATTTTTCATGAACAGGCCAGAGGTGGAATGACCATCATAAATCTTGCCACCTCTTGTAAATAATGCCAGGCTCATTTCTTTGACCTCCTCTAGCAAATACTGGGTAAGGTCTACATCTGTGTACTATATATAAAGGCAATTCCAAAATAAATAAATAAAAAACTCTAATGTGCATGTGTTAGCCTCACAGCAAGAATGAGAGAAGAGACATGTGACAGATGATAGCTCTGCTGCTTGTGAGAGTCTCAGATACTAAGGTGATAGGCACGGTACCAGAATAAAGCCTAAGCAAGGTACAGCTTTAGTACGCTACAGTTAAGAATAAGAATCAAATAAGAATTCCCCGAAAACATGCTGGCAGCAAGTGTCTCAGCTGACTATAACCAAGCCATAATGACAAGAGAAGACAAGCGATTAGAGCTGTGACACTTTATAAGACAGGCATGACATGGTAACAGAGAACAAAAATGTCACTGTTTGAAAGCTTCTGATAAATCACTTGGTAGGCAAAAGGAATCAGCCTTTCCATACACCATAAGGATGAATCCACAGGAACTTTTTTGCTGATATTTAAGGTCTCTGGAGTTTAACAGTCTGTTATAAATGTGGCCACTTACCAAAAACCAAGACAAATTCCAGCACAGCTGTCTCTTGAGTATGACAGGTATTCTCTAGTATTCTGGTTATAACAGCTGTTTCAATCTGAAAATGTGCCCACCTGAAGGATTCTTACCTGCAAGACATCTTGGATCTTCACCCACACATCAACCATGTCATAGAGCTTGATATCACCATCATACTGGCTGCAAGGAGACGCCACTGTTTGCTGAAGGTGCCCAAGGACAACAGAATGCGCAGCAGCCACAGCGTTGAACTTGTCAAAGAGAAGCTCTAGCAGTTCCAGCAGTAACCTGCAAACCATCAAGACAACCTCCACTCAGTTTCTAGAAGACACCGTAGGCACACAGTCATACACCACATCAGAGCAGTGGGCCAGGAGTCAGGAGACTGTGACTTCATATACCCTGTTTTGTGATAGATGCTGTGTGCAACCTGAGAGGTCACCTAGCTTCAAACCCTCTCTGTGGGCTTCAGGTGACTGACTTCAGCTGTTAGCAGCTCAGGTTTGGTACCTAAATACTTCTGAGGACCTTCCTTCTTACTCCCTCCTCTGTATCAGAATTGCTTACTTTTAATGTATTCCACTTGGTGGTATAAGAAAGACAAATGCATTAGTAACTACGCAGTAACTACACTTCAGTACCATGATATTAGAGACCATTTTAAGTTCCCAGATAGAGCTGCAGGCAAGGAGGGAGACTATCTGCTTTTCCCCCAAAAGAAAGTAAGAGTCTCAAGTCAATAAAAATTGACTTATCCATACAAACAGAATATAAGATATTCATGCTGAATTATGAAATGAGTAGTATGGCAGGTTTTAAACACCACGAAAGATCAGAAACCTAAAACATCAAGCCTCACCAACTGTGTCAGTTATCAAGATTTTACTACTATATGGAAGGTGCTACAGCCATAACCTCATCTAAGCGTTACTACACTTTACCTGCTCATACGGCTTCCTTGCTGCCCAAGTATTGTAATTAATGTACCTTTGTAAAGTCCTAAATATTTTGTGATAAGGCAATGACTCATCACATTTTTTATTATTTGAGAAAAGAAAAATTCTGATCAAGTTCACTGCCGTTTAATGAGCAATTCAAGTACACATGTAACCCCAACAAAATGTGAAGATAACACTTCCCAAATCCATATGTTAGGCACTTCTAGCTCTGACAGACAGGCTCCATCACGTTTAACTGCAGCAGCTTAGGAGTTACCACACACTTGCTGTGTCTACCCATCAGAAATTGCTATCCCCAGCGCAGGACAGAAGATCTGCACCAGAACCGGAGTTGCACCCACTCCTTAACCACCACACTTCAGTCTTCTGTGTTAGTTAACAATCACTAATGAGGCGTGTGTTCATGCCTCAGCCACTTCATTTCGGAGTGCTGAATATCTGCATATATCCACTTTCATCAGCTGTTTAAGGCAGCAGCTGGATAGTTAACTGGAGTAATTAAGAAGCTGTTGCACACTGGCTGCTGTTACCAGCACTCTTACCAGATAGTAAGAGTGGCCTGGCATGATGCTGTGGCTGAAACCACCTACCTTAGCCAACAGCAATCCTGGACTGAACTTCTAGTCTGCAAAGGACAGAAGCTGGCTATTGTTTAAAAGAATTGCTACCAGCTTACTGTGTCCCATTCATATACTACAATTTTACATATATAGATATATACACACAGCATTATACAGCAGTCTCTTGGGGATCTCACGTGGGCCATTCACCTACCAATGATGTCAACTACACAGTTCAAATGGTTAAGTAGAAGAGCACCTTGATTCAATAGAAAGATCCTCTGGATAAGTCTGGGAGGGTACAATGAGGCATACCAGAACAGGTCAAGTGGCGAGATGTACATCATACTAAAAATAAAGATGTGTTTAGGAGTCATGGTACTCATAAGAAACACAGGGACATTAACACTGCCATACCTTAAGTGACTGTAGAACTAAGACACATACTTAAACAAAACAAAAGAAACTGGTATGTATGACAATTTTCTTCGTATTTAAGAATAGCAACAAATGCCTCAAGAAAAGCATTGTTGGTACTAAGAAAGAAAACACTGCTTTTTCACAGGTCTTTACAAATTTAAGTAAGATGCTGGCAGGGGATAAACAGAAGTATACAAGACATGATGGTAAAGACAGCACCAGAAAAGAAAGCTATTATCAATATTAACAGTATTACATTTTCAATATGGGAAAGTCCAGTGCAGAAGAAAAGCCATTCTCCACCATTTAGGCTTTCTGTAAAGCTTAACAACTATCCTGTCCAAGTGAAACTAAGAAGTTGCTACTGTAGAAAGACATAGACAACCTCCTCCTTCCCTAACTGCTGTTAGCCCATCACCAATGTTATCAGTGAAGGAGACAGGACAATATGCAGATAAGGCTGCCTGAAAAACACCCTCCATTGCTGTTAAGCAAGTATCTTCTCCAACCCACTCTGACATGGGAGAGACAATTATTGCTTCAACAGTCCCAAAGAGACAGATATATAGAACTTCTCATAGCAAGTGACAGGGAGGCAGCTGGGGCAAGTAGCTGGTCAGCGAGAAGCCAGACAAAAATAGGAGGAAAGCCAGATATAGAAGAATTTGGATAGATGAGGAATTTCATGTTGGAGGAACTTACATACAGCCTTGGTTGAAATGCCAAAAAAAGATAACATTATGGGAGAAAATTAATTATATACCGCTGAGAAAATTTATCAGTGCAAGCCCAACTTCTACTAACATCCCATTGCAAATGAAAATTTAGTTTATCTATATACCTCCTTGTTGCCCCAGGAAAGTACAATTTTGCAAAACCAAACTAGCTGGGTAGTTTGACAAATTCATTTTTATTGTCCCTACGTGAGCCTGACCTCATATTATCAACTTGTTTATGGAGCCATTACTAAAATAATGTTATACTGAACAGAATTATTTGGTTTTAAATTCCAATGTCTTCCTATTCTCATGTTACAGACTGATAGACATGAAACCTCCCCAATCCACATTCTTCAGTGGCGCTAACTACCACCCCATTACATTTTCCATTGTCAACTAACGTCGTATTTCCACATCTCCCTGTTTTCAAATTAGCCAGGACCTCTTATCTTAATTTTCTTCTCTCTAAAAGTCTTCCAAATCTGTCAGGTCATTTTTGAAACAAGGTGACCCAAAAGAGACACAGACACAGTCTGTGTCAGACAGCCAACAAGACAAAACAGCATAAAATAGTATGGCCTAGATTTTATGCATATGGGGTTGCAGTACCGAGTGACCTAAGCAGAACACATACAGAGAATGACAGGAGACTGGCTTAGGCAATTTGTCAAAACAATCTCATAACCCCTTCACCGAGAAATATGGTAAATATGTTGAGAGACAGTGACACACACCCGGAAGCAACTCCTATTGTCCAGGCTATAACGGAGAATGAATTGATGCAGAGTGACTGCTGACACCTGCATGAGGTTGCTAATGACAATTCATGCATTTTAGCAGCAGTAATGTCCTTTGCCTGGTCAGAGTGTTGGCGTGTATATAATTTCTGTATTTACTTTAAAGCCTTGAGATGAGGTAAAAAGCCAGAAGTATATTATGAACATGTAGGGAAAAGTGCGTTGAATCCAATCAACAGGATTTAGTAGCAAAATTGCCAATACGCCATCTCCTCCTGGACCGGATTTTGCATGTATCCCTACCAAAATCTTGTCCCATAAATCTGGCCCTCAAGTAGGCATGCATCCAGGTTGTTATTATTATTCTAAAGTCAACAATCTTCCATAATCCAGAAGAGACCCAGGGGTTCATGTAGCAGTACCCCAAGCTAATGTAACATTGCCTCTCTTCCGTGACACTTTGTCCTCCACGACCCAAGATACATATTTCTAAACATGAAGGTACGAGGCATGCTCTAATGAGCCACTAATTAAGGATAAGGCAATGGCAATTCCTATATTTAAGCCCTTTTTCATAAACTTGTTCCAAGCACAGACATCTAAAAACCTCAGAGAACTTACTCAGACTTTAAAGAAAAGTCCACTTAAATTAAAGCTGAGGTCAGCTGCAACTAGGTGAGATTCAAGCATAGTTTTCAAAATTATCTTCTAGCAGTGACAAGGAACTACTAAGAACATGCTACTGCCCTTTATCAGGTTTTACTATCTTCATATCATTCACATTTCATGGTGGTAAGTGCACATTAGTAAAGAGGGTTTATATTCACAGCAAAGTATCTTACAGCCAAAGATGTTCCATCTAGTTAGGCCTATCTTAAGTCTGTTATCCTACACGACTGCATCCATGTTGCATGTTTTAGGGAACTTAAGAATCAGTTGCATCACAGAGCCATGCAAGTCTTTCCTTTGTGATCCCACTGATGAAAAATATACTTCTGCCATTATATGGAGGTCCTTAGCAAGGCTAGTGTCATCTTCAGTAAATGAGCCCTTCCAGTTTCACAACAACTCTATTCAGCTAGATTGCGGAGTGCTCAAACCAAAGGACAAGCACAATGCACCCATGAGAGAATGGGCCACACATTATCAACATTGCAATCGTTGCTCACACTTGTGCGCGTGCTTATTAACAAGCCTGGTACACAACATCTAGTAAAGCATGGACAAGACTTGCTCCTGGCAGGCTTACAGGGGCTACAGGACTTCCATGTGAGAAAATAGGCTTCATGGAGCTCTATGGAGCTGACCCAGGAGCCCTCTGCCTGTTGGCTTTATGAAGAGAGCACCCAGAGGTGTATGAGAGACATCATTACTCTCTGGGAGCTAGCTGCTTTAGTCATAACGAAAAAGAATAAAAATCTTGATCTTAAGAAATTGGGAGCAATTAATAATGTTCTTATACACAAATGTAAAAGGTGGCCGCACAAATCGATATGGAAAAGCTTACTAGGTAAAGAAGCAAAAGGCAGTCAAATTTAAAAAATAAGAATGAGATCAGTGTCTCTTCAGACTCAGTGGCTCTTACCAGATCTGCAACTTTTCTGGCCAGGTTCTAGAAACTATTTCTCTCTTGTACAATGAGAACGCTGTATGTAATTGTTACACGGGTTCCCAAAAGGAATTATACCAGAACCTCCACAAGCAGATTATCAGCCTCATCCTCAAGCAGAAGGAAACGCCACCCTCTTCATATGGAAAAAATAAGAGCCAACCTTTGAGAGCCACCACACAGCAATGAAGAAATGCATATAACTTGTTCTGTGCATACCGAACGAGCCGCAGGGAACTTGTCCAGCAGAAGGCTCAGTCTGTGGCCTCAGACCCCTCAGGCCCCTCTGTCATCTTATTAGTCATTTTACTTGCCAGAAGTGAGAATTTTTATGGATACCATTTAAAGTACAGTAGCTGAATACAGGCACTGAGCTCAATGATAGAGACTAAGAGGCATCCAAGTGTGACTAGTTTTAAGGTGAACTGAAAAACGTTTTACTCGCTGAATCCTGAGGTCAAGTAAGCATTGTGGCTGACAGCCTAATGAATAGTTAAGCAGTTTTGGGCACTGCATCATGCTCAAATTTGGGGTCTTACAGAGCTCTCTTGAAATAGTAGGACCTTGTTGTTGACAGCAGGAAAGTCACTTAGTTTTGATTTAAAACTGTAGCTAATTTAAGGAGCAGTATACCTTTCCATACTGTAATTTATTCTTTTCAATATAAATGAATTCACCTGCTTGCTGTAAACTTCACATGTGATTTAGGTTTAGAATCAGTTCTAATTATCTCCTTATTCAACAAGAATTCAAGACACTTTCCATAACTCTAGAATACAAGCATCTTAAAGGCTCACAGACTCCTATTAAACACATGCCAAAACCCATTACTTTTTTGTACATTACCCAACCTTCTGAGCAGGTTAATGTCATTAAAATATGGTCTGAACCAATTTATCAATTTCAATGGACAAAAAGTAGCCTTCTAAACTCTCAAGACTGATTCATAAAACAAGTATCAAGCATATGCTATGCTCCCTCTTGGCATCAGAAACTAAAAATCTGCCTTCTGACCCACCCAAAAAGCTTTTTGCAATATCACCAAGTTATCAGCACCGTAACTCTATGAGTTCTTCAAAACATAATTGTTTGCACAGCAATGATAACGATAGGAATTTAAAAAAGAAGTCTTTATCAAGCTAAAGTTTTCCTTGGGAGTGATTTTCCACTACAAATATTACATATAATGAAGATACACATTTTTGTTTCCATTTTTCTCTTCCACCATTAATTCCCTTTGGACAGTGATCGTTACAATGTGCAGTATCACTTAGTATTTCAGCTGGAAGTGATAGCTAGCCCTTACGGAGTCCTATTTTCCAAAAAACAGTTCTAGTGAATCCTGAAGAGCAGCAGAAACATAGTTCTCGGTTGGCTTCCGCACCTTGCTATTAACGTAAAAGGGGCTGCAAACCAATTAGAAATTTGGCCATATATTTACTGATATAATTAGTTCCATACATGATTTCAAAGCTTTGCACCTGCATCAGCTTAATTGGACTCCACTACACTTGAAATACATAACTGAGCTGAATCTTCCCTTTTCAATTCATATTACGAAGGATCTTAAAAATTTCTTTGGCACCAGCACCAGTGTAAAGCCGTGATTCAGTGCAACACAAGAAGATAGTATTTGTTTTAGCACCAAGTGTTCTTTACACCATACATACCAGCAATCTGAGACAGCATTACAATTCAATCTGTTGTAAAGCCACTTAAAACAAAAGGTTAAGTTAAAAAAAAAATAAAATCAAGTACTTAACATAATGCACCTCTTGCTACTTAAATAACGCTGGCTTCTACTGTGCTTCCACCTTCAAATCTGCATTTCAAACATCTGTTTAGCCAAAAGATTCTCTTCTAGGGCCAAGCACAGAAGGAAGCATCTCCTCTTCCCACATCCTTAGCTGAGAAGCAACAATGCCTCCCCTTTCTAAATACATTTCTTAAATTCCCAAGCCCTTCAGGTGCGCAAGGCACATCAGTCTCAAGGCACAGTGAGACACAGGCATTTCTGAAAATTTTACCATTTCAGATCTCTGCTACTGCAAAACCATTACTCTCATTCCTTCAAATGGCCATTAACAGATATGACACCCTTCTCCAGACTTCTTTTTGCAGCAATCGAGGTTCAGAGGTTGAAATATCCTTACCTAGGCTGATTTTCCTGAGAAAGATTCTCCCCTCTCTGGTAACCATTGTCTGCCACCTGGGTTGTGGACCGCTTCACAATCTGCTTGAGTTCTTGTTCTAAGCGATCCTGGATGGCTTTCACCGTTTCAGGGATTTTTTTCAGTTTGGCCAGCCCTTTGATGAGTATGCCCATGAAGACAGTGCTGTTCTCCTCTGGATCCAGTTCCGTATCTTCTTTAATTTCCAGAAGGCTTGTTTCTCGCACTGGAATAGATTTTAAAAAGGCATAATCCAAGATTTAAACTATTGAAACCAACACTTAGCACCATGCAGAAGCATATAAACTCCTTTGCCTTCACAGAACTCCTACCACTTTGAGCAACCAAGGAACAAACAAGGAAACCAGTGACACTCAGATTCTGGGGGGAGGCAGTGGATATTTCTGTTTGCCTGGGGGCTTCCCTATACATAAATACAACAGCCTGCATATTTGATTGATTTAGAAAGAGAGGTCATGGCGTAAGTTATGTATGAGAGAGGAAGCAGAGGAAGTCTGGTGCAATTAAGATATTCATAAACGAGAAGGTATTATATCACTACAAATTCCTTGAGTGTGTTTCAAGGAGCTAAAAGCCCTAAATTTCTAACCCAGCTATTCTTCTTCGCTATATTCTTCACAAGAGAGGAATTTTCATTACAAACAGTATCAAGCTTAACACACTTCTGATGAATTCGGCAAAGTTTACACTGCCAAAGTGAATGATTGATTGATGTTATCCTATTCTGCTTTATTATGTCTGTCAAGGGGTTGATGAAGTTACTCAAATCTTTTAGCAAGGCTTCTAGAAAGGAAAAACAAGAAGAATTAGAGAGGATATTGTGGATACAGTTCTCCCGAAGTAACAGGGATTGCACAGGGAGAAATACTGTTGCTAAGCAACAAGGAAGAGAAAAGCAAGAGGTTCTATGCTTGTTTTAAGTATGTTCATTAAGCAACATTTCTTAATTTACAGGTAACGCCCAGCAACAACAAAAGCACGTCTCTGTTAAAGAATGTCTGGGTGAAACATTTAATAAATATATTCAAACACTTATGTGAAGGAAGTGTGTTCAAGGCAAACTCAACTAAAGCATCTTGGAAGATCTACAGTCACACGGCTTGTTAACAGCCAGAGTGGCAGCACACGGACAAACGGCACTGAAGTATACATCTGAAGCTGTGCCATCCACCATACCATATCCTTGCATAGAAATTAAAACCTAACAGCTGTTTCATCTTACTGGTACTGAACTCTGATAAGGGCTGTTGGATGACAGATGACTCCCATGGTTTCTACTGCTCACCAGATTTTTTACTTAAATCAAAACTTATCCAAGAACCTGAATAAATGTCAAAAGATCCACTACAAGGATTTAAATGATATGGCAGAAATGAAAACTGGCATGTCGCAAGTAGCATGCAGCCCTGTAGCTGTCTAAAGCTATGACACTCTGAACAGAAGAGTATCAGCACCATTAAGTTCGCACAAGATCAAGAAAACCATGTCCCAAAGAGCCTGTATGGTGCCACTTTATAAACAGCATCATGATAAACAGATAATACTTATTTCAGTGTCAGCTTACACCAACCTCCACAGCAGAGATTGTTTCTTTCTGTCCGTGTAATCCCAACCACAGCACCTCCAGCTCAAACCATACTCACCGTTCACACGCTCTTGCATTTCAACCTAGAGCACCAGCAACACTGCCAGGTAAGAGTGTGATGAGAATGGAGCCTGTGAGGTCATCACACGTCACAATGAAGAATGGTATCAGGTTTTAAGTAATGAACATCAGGGAGATCAAATAGTGCTTTTCTCCTCTCTCACACTCACTTTTTTCAATTAAATTTGGGCAAGTTATGGGGCAAGCAACTAGAAACACCCAAAATGCATTAAATTTTTTTTTTTTTAAAGGGAAAAAAAAGCAAAGATAATATAGGAGATACTTCAAATACACATAAGCAGCAATACCAATTAGAAGTTAACAACTGCAAGCACACATATTTCTGCTCAAAGCTCTCATCTACCACACACCTTTCAACCCACAAGGCTGCAAAGCACTTCGAGCACTGTGTACATGGTCTACCCACTTTGTTAATGCTATTTGTTATTCTCAAAAAAACACAGCATGCCAGGCACAAACACAGAAAATGAGCTCTTTGGAACAAAAGCTGTGGAAAAGACAGCACTGGAAATGCTAGAGGAAGAAAGGTTTTAACTTACTGTTTTTTAAAAAAAAAAAAAAAAAAAAAAAACCAAAAAAACAACTATCTTGTTCCTCTGAGTTCAATGCAAACATTTCACAGCCTAAACAACCTTTTAGAGGACAGGTCCCTGTCATTATGCTGCAGCCCCTTTGTAAGCAGGCTGTAAATTATTCTTAATATCACACAATGAAAACCTGAGAGGGAGGAAATACTGCTGTATCCAAATGTGAGGACAGCATTTAAGAGGACTAAAGGCAGCAATCTTGCTGAGAACTCTGCCAGCACACTAAGATGAACGCTCTTCCATTTTCAAAAGAGCAAAGCAATTTTGAACACCCTCAAATAGTCAGGACATTGATTTACATCTCTTACAAACAACAGCAAAGTGAATAGTTCAGTATCTAGTAGCAACACACTGGTATGTAAGTTTTGTTAGATCTGGTCTTTTGATAAAACAGTAGGGACCATGTTTCCTGCACATTCTGCCTATTAAACAGGTACCCTGGGTAGCTTTGGGGGCCCATTTATCTGTAAGATCTGACAAGATTCCAACCCCGGGCAACTGAAGATGTTCTTCTTTTCCTGCTTCTTCCCCACTTCAAACATCTTCTTCTGCCATTTAATGTCATCAAGGGGTTATCTGACCACAAAGCTTTGGCCCAGGAATCAGCCCCTACTGTCCCCCACCTCTTCGAAAAAAGGAATCAAAGTAGACAGGTGGTTGTAAAGAAGCTCACCTTTAAAATTGCAATCCCACATGCTATTCTCTGTGGGCAGAGGAGCTCCACAGGTGAAGGAAGATGTCCCTACAGATCAGCTCTCAGAACTGAAACCTTCATCTGCACTTACTCTTAAACTGAGAATGTGAATGACTTTGTTATTCATTCGTATCAAGACAAAAGCACAAGATTGTCAGAACCTATTCCTAGCTTTCTACATTCACCAGTTTCTACCTGAAATGCCTGTAAAACATGCCTCCCTTTAAAGGGGTAAGATCACTGTTCACACCATAAGCGCTTGCGTTACATAGAGAAGCCACTAAATTCCTATAGATGTTTACAATGATTATTTTTACAAATCATTCTAAATTGTGGATCTGCTATTCAGATTTGATTTGATTAACCACTTCTCCTTTGCGATTTATCAAAGTGAAGGAAAAAAAAGTCCTATTTTAATTAAAACCAGCTTCACTATATTCAAAAACAATACAGGTAGAAAACACCAAAGAAGAATTCCATAGGATTTCTTCAGTAATACCAAGAAGTAAATTTCTCCACACTCCTTGAGGGTAAAACAAGTGAAATGTGATGTCAGCACATGAATATTTAAAATTTAAATTATTACAGTTGCCCTTCTCCACCATAATGAAGCCTTTAAACTTCAATTTGCAGTTTTATGCTAAAAAAACAGCTTCAACATACTGCTTTGTTGTCCCATCTCAGCTATCAACTCTTGTACATAGCCCTGTGCAAACCAATAGAAATACTGGATTGCATTAAGTCTGATCGAGGCTTTTCCAGATCAGTTTGACATATAGCTTGAAATGTTGTTAGCTAAACTGACCTCTTTGGAAACCTAAATTTCAGAATCACTTAATGATTTCAAGTGGTTTTCATGGTTTAATTCCATTCAAAGACGACACCAAATGACAGAATCACACAAAATGGTTAAAGTTGGAAGAGACCTCTGGAGGTCATCTGGTCCAACCTCCCTGCTCAAGCCAGGGCACTCAGAGCCAGTTGCCCACGACCGTATCCAGATGGCTTTTGAGTATCTCCAAGGATGGAGATGCCACAACCTCTCTGGGCAACCTGGGCCAGCGCTCAGTCACCCTCTCAGTAAAAAAGTGGTTCCTGATGTTCAGAGGGAACCTCCTGTGGGTCAGTTTGTGCCCACCCATTGCCTCCACCATTGAACATAGCCTGGCTCTGTCCTCTTTGCACCCTCCCTTCAGGTATTTACACACATTGATAAGATGCTCCTTGAACCTTTTCTTCTCCAGGCTGAGCAGTCCCAGCTCTCTCAGCCTCTCCTCATAGGACAGATGCTCCATATCCTTCATCATCTTCATGACCCTTTGCTGCACTCTCTCCAGTATGTCGCTATCTCTCTCGCACTGGGGAGCCCAGCACCAGACCCAGCACTCCAGGTTTGGCCTCACCAGTGTTGAGTAGAGGGGAAGAATCACCTCCCTCGACCTGCTGGCAATACTTTGACTAATGCAGCCCAAGATACCTTCAGCCACCTTTGCAGCAAGGGCAATGTGCTGGCTGCTCGTGTTCAACTTGATGTCCACCAGGACCCCCAAGTCCTTTTCTGCCAAGCTGCTTTCCAGCTTGGTGATCCCCAGCATGTCCCAGTGCCTGGGGTTGTTCCTCTCCAGCGGTAGGACTCTGGTTGAACTTCAGGAGGTTCCTGTCAGTCCATTTTTCCAGCCCGTCCAGGTCCCTCTGGATGGCAGCATGACCCTTTGGCATATCAGCCACTCCTCCCAGTTTGGTGTTGTCTGCAAACTTGCTGAGGGTACACTCTGCCCCAACATCCAGATCAGTAATTAAGATGTTGAACAGTACTGAACCCAGTAGGACCCCCAGGTGTACGCTGGGGTACACTGCTAGTTACCAGCCTTCAACTAGACTTTGTGCCACTGATCACCACCCTCTGCGCCCGGCCATTCAGTTTTCAATCCACCTCACTGTCTGCTCATCCAGCCCGTACAACAACCATTTCTCTATTGGGATCTTATGGAAGACAGCGTCAAAGGCCTTACTGAAGAGCAGGTAGACAATATTCACTGCTCTCCCCTCATCTATCAGGCCAGTCATTTCACTGTAGAAGTTTATCAGTTGGTCAAGCATGAATTCCCATTGGTGAAGCCATGCTGACTACTCCTGATAATTTTCTTGTTCTAATGATCTCTGAAAACTGCATGTGAAGCTGAACGTTTAAATATGGTTTCTCAAAAGCCTCCCAAGACAACAACATAAAGGAATGCCACATTCTCCAATGAAATAGGCAGCCATTTTCAAAAATTTTGAATCACTGAAGCGGTGCATCTGAAAACACACAACTCCGTATTTAAGCAGTCAAAAATCTACCCTCAGTTTAAATCACTAAGTTGAATCATGTGCATCATTGATTCATCACCTCCATAGTTACAAAGGTGGAAACTTCCCTGACGGCTCCCTGGTTTGACGATGCCCTATAAAAATGTCTGTTCCAATTGATGATACCCTCATTTGTACAGTTCTGCCATTTCACAAGAAAGAAACCTGCTGCAAGAGGCATTTTAATAGCTCCAGTCTGATCCCCAGAAAAGCCAATGTTGATAACTCACTTAAGCAAAGCAGCTAAAGAAAAGGCTCTTGGGTCTTGTTTTTCATTCCAATGAATGGTCAAAATTTGCTGCTACTCATTACAGAAGATTTCATTAGCTGTGTGCTTTTATGGGCAACTACTAAAATTTAATGTACTATTTTCCATGATTTACGTCCTTTCTGAGTATACCCTTTCTGCCTTCAATCCTCCTAGAGAAAAGGACGCAAGTTCATAGTGCCCCAAAGGCATAATTTAAGATTTGAAGAAACGTCACCCGCTAATTTCTGGTGCTGAATCCTTGTTCTGACCCATGCACGAAGACAACGAGCAACAAATGGACAGTTACTTTAGAAATGGGTCCTTTAGAAATTTTGGTCATTTTCTTCTCTGCCTTACTACCAAGCCCAGAAGAAAATGGGTCTCAGAGAGATCAATAACCTCAAAGCCTCAAGGCAAATCTCCTCTTTCTAGAAGTGTTGTTCGCAGTTTCATCTACAGTTTTAAGGACATTAGTCTTTCAAAAACAGAGGCATTTTAATTTGACATGGCCATTCTTTCAAATCCCTGTAACAACACTTCATTCTGAGAAAACTGTACAAAGCAACTCTGTAAGACATGGGCAAAATCCTCCTAATACACACAAGCATTTTACGTTGATGAGAAGCTCAACATGACCCGGCAATGTGCGCTTGCAGCCCAGAAAGCCAACTGTATCCTGGGCTGCATCAAAAGCAGCGTGGCCAGCAGGTCGAGGGAGGGGATTCTGCCCCTCTGCTCCGCTCTGGTGAGACCCCACCTGCAGTACTGCCTTCAGCTCTGGGGTCCTCAGCATGGGAGAGACATGGACCTGTTGGATCAGGTCCAGAGAAGGGCCATGAAGATGATCAGGGGCTGGAGCACCTCTCCTATAAGGACAGGCTGAGAGAGTTGGTGTTGTTCAGCCTGGAGAAGAGAAGGCTCTGGGCAGACCTTCTAGCAGCCTTCCAGTACCTAAAGGGGGCTTATAGGAAAGCTGGGGAGGGACTTTTACAAGGGCATGTAGTGATAGGACGAGGTAATGTCTTTAAACTGAAAGAGGGCAGATTTAGATTAGATATAAGGGAGAAGTTCTTCACTGTGAGGGTGGTGAGGCACTGGCACAGGTTGCCCACGGAAGTTGTGGCTGCCCCATCCCTGGGAGTGTTCGAGGTCAGGTTGGATGGATCCTTGAGCAACGTGGTCTAGTGGAAGGTGTCCCTGCCCATGGCAGGGGGGTGTGAGAGACGGGACAGGGTTAATGCCTCAAACACCCATCGTGACTGACAGGGACCGGGGCCTGGCTCACTTGCAAGGTCCGGCAACAAGGCAAGTTCTGCATAGCAGCCCATGTGTCACGGGACAGCAGAGGTGTGTCGGAGGACACGCAGTCCTGCACCCCGATGAACTGAGCAGGACAACTCACCGTATATGGCCATGGGTCACCCAGAGCTTATTTGGGGAGGGGGCTCACGACCACCCCCCATAACGGCGCCTGCGCAGAAGACCAAGAAGGGGAGTGATTGATGTGAAAAAAGGTGGGGACTGGGCTATAAAAGGTGCAGACATGAGAAGCCGTGCGTGCGCCCTCCGGGGCTGGACCTCTAGACTGGTTGGACCAACGCTGGACCCAGGACCGGTGAAATCTTTGTCTTTTCTCTTTTCTTTTCTTTCTCTCCTTCTCTCTTTCCATAATCCCTATACCTCATCCCTTTAGACATAAACCACTGACCAAGTCTGGGACCAGGAGTGGATCCAGCTGCCCCTGGGCTCCTCTGTGAGAAGGAGTCCAGAAAGCAAGGGGGTCTGCTCTGAACCTCATGACTCAATGCGAGGGCTCTCCTTATTGTCTTACATATGGTTACCATGGTTCCCTGACAGAGTTTCATGCCCATTCTTGTTGTAAGAAAACACACCACCTACTGTTAACGCCTTACAAGTTCAGGCTGCTTCTGCCAAAAATAAAAAGTTTCACCGATCATTTCATGTTGTTGCACCTTAATTTAACCCAAGGGAATTCCGAATTCACCACGACCCCTCCCTGGTCTGTCCAGCCCAGGTCATGACAAGGGTTTGGAACCAGATGATCTTTAAGATCCCTTCAAACCCAAACCATTTGATGATAAGACATGATAAGCGTGAAAATTGAGTCTCCAAATAAGAAAATAAGCGCACAGTAGTCAAATATCTTATGTTGGGACCACATATAAGAACAACCAATAAAATCATACAGGAAGAGTGACTAAGCGTTACCCTTTTGGCTGTCATCACAAGGATCTAAAATTTTCTTCATTTTCCCTGCCCCAAACACACACACAGATTGCACACATCAGTGCTAAGCATCAAGTCAAAACACGAACCATTAGTGAGGATCAGTGAGAGAAATCATGGTCCTGCAAAAACAGACACACAAAAAGTTACTTCATAGGCTATAATGTTTATTGTGTAGTTGCAAACCCTTCTGAAACTGTAGGAACAGACTTCCTCTAAAACACCCTAAGTGCAAAAATTTACCCTAAGAACAAACTCCACTTTTTGTGCAGCACTGCTATGATAGTGGACAGAATCAGACTCACAGCTGGATTCCCACCACCTTCTGATCAAGCCCTCAGCTGGATTTGTGCAAATGCAAAACAGCTAAAACGGGAAAACCGGTTCAGTGAGGAGATAATTTAATTTTTACTACAAATGATAGAGAAAAATCACCCAGCTGGTGTCAGACTCTCAGGTGAGGTTAATGGGGGGGGAGGGAGGGATCTTTTATGTATTTGTTCAGCATGTTTGAAGTGGAAGCAACCGTGACAGCAGACAAAGAATACCACGATGGCATTTTTAGAGCCACCTTTAAAATTGGACCCCAAAGGTCTGGCTCCTGCAGGTGTTTTGCAGGGCCAAATTCACAGGTCTCCACATGTTTTCACCTATGCAGAAGTACTTGCTTTCTTGAAGAAACAAGAGCCAGAAGCAGTAGCTAGACTTGACCTTAGAAGCCACCAAACTGCTTGGATCTAGAAGTTAATTTTTTCTCTTAAAGCTGAGAGGCATGCATCACTGAAGTATATTATCTGTTCAGCATAAAATTTACATATGCCATCAATAACAATGTTAATTGTCACCACCTCAGCTCATCTTTGTCGGATTTCTAAAAAGTATTCTCAGGAATTTTTCAGGAAAGGGTGCTCTGGGGTTTGCTCTGTACTGGGTGAGCACATTTTATAGTTCCAGGAAGCGCCTGGCAAAGCAGGAACCTTCATAAATACACTTCAGAGTACAGAAGGTTCAAGCAGAGAAATATAATTTAAAAGTGAATTTATTTCTCTGAACTGGCATGAAGGGAAAATGTTACTGGTGAACTGCCGTATCTACAATCCTCAGATGAACGTTACTGAAGGTTCTGTTTATTTTAAGTGCAGCAGGAACAGCTTTAATTTCCTTATAAAGATTCTACAGGACAAGGTAACATCTCCTTTGGGAAGTGAATGCAGAAAGGACTCAAAATTTTGGCATCTTTGCTGAGATGGGTTGAATGAGTCAGTGCTTCATAATGACGTGCATTAATATGCATGGCCACTTTGTTTCATCAATAAAAAGCCAAATAGCTTAAATGACTAAAGGCAGAAACAGCTTTTGTTACGCATACACATAAGTTTTAAATTCTCTGGTAGTTCTGCAGTCCTGGAAAAGGCTACTTTTAAATAAAATTATATGGAAAAAATATACATAAGTACATTCTGCACTTGAAGCAAAACCATATGCATACTTTATGCTGATCAAATGTTTTCTATTATAATCTACATCTTTCCCAGTCTGAGGGACACTTGCCCAGCACTTCACTGAATGATAGAGTGTAACGAGAAACCAGGTAAGAGATTTTCTGGTGTGTTGGGCATGAAGAGCAAGAACAGATCTGCAGAAATGAGAATTTTTAAGGCATATTCTCAACTGACCTATACCGATTTACTAGAGTTGAGGATGAAGCCATCAGAGCCTTTGTTTTCAGGCATTTGAAGTGAAAGGAGCAATGCAATTTTATGTTCACAACCAACCTAGTTCCTAGAGACCACTGCTGTGATTCTTACCTGTTGCTTGTACCCTAGAACCTTCATTCAGATACGGTATGAAATAACTGTTTATCAGGGCATGTTAGGAGAACTGATTTTAAACACCATCAACACTGCACCGAGCAAATAAAATTACAACTTACTGATTTTTAGAAGTCTCAAATGAGTCACAAAATACTTATATAGCTATGCTTTAGAAATGCTAGTATCACTTCTTGTTCTGCTATCACAAGTGATTAATAGCACACCTTTTTCTCTTCTTACACACGTAAACATTGCCTGGTATACTGGGGTGGGGCGGGGCAGGGGGGGGGAATAGCCTAATAACCTTTTTTATTTGAAAACATAGTCTCACTACTTGTATAAGAAGAAATGTCTGAATGGCCCAGGTAAGGAAATCCCAAACATCCCTATTCTAACTGGAGCTAATGCATTAAATAGGGATCCCATAACCTATTCTAAGTAAAAGATGGTGGAAAAGAGTCTTGGCCTCATCTCTGCCAAAAAATGAAATCAAACTAAGTATCTTGCACTTCGCTCCTTCCTTATAAGAGGGGCATCATTCACATGTTGGTTTAACTTTCAATCTTAACACACATCACTCATGCTTTGCAGAAGGTATCTTAGGGAAGTTTACAAACGTCCCTGCCAGATGGATAACCCAGACTTAATATCAATTCATTTTGGAGAAGTTTTATAAAAATCGGGAATTTAGATTTGGTTCCAACTGCGCAAGATAAGCAGTTATGTTACTTCAAAACTGAAGTTGGTTCTTTTTGGTTCTGCTCCTCAGAAGACTTCTGTAAACAACAACTGTGAGTCTACGTACAGGATGACACTCTTGATTTCCATGTAACCTTGTTATCATACAAAGTCATAATCGTGGTGGGCAAGACTGTCATGGACGATCACAGTCAGTTCCGTACAAGAACTATATACTGAAAATCGATACACAGGGATTGATATTGGGCCCAAAGCTGTTTAGTATCTTCAGAAGTGACCTGGATGATGGGATCAAGTGTACCCTGATGAAGTTTGCTGATGATACCAAACTCAGTGGGGAAGCGGACACTTGAGAGCCACCCTGCAGAAAGACCTGGACAGGCTGGACCACTGGGCTAACAAGAACCTTATGAAGCTCAACAAAGACAAATATAAGGTCTTGCACCTGGGAAAACACGATCCAGGAGCGCAGCACAGGCTGGGATCTACCCGGCTGGGGAGCAGCTCTGTGGAAAAGGACCAGGGGGTCCTGGTGGACAAGCAGCTCAGTATGAGTGAACAGTGTGCTGCTGCGGCAAAGCAAGCCAACAGGATGCTGGGTTGCATCAACAAGGGCATCACCAGCAGAGATAAAGAAGTCACTATCCCACTCTACTCAGCGCTTGTCAGGCCCTACCTGGAACACTGTGTTCACTTTTCATCCCTGCTACACAAAGAAGCTGTGGACAGGCTGGAGAGGGTCCAGAGAAGGGCCACAAAGATGATGCAAGGACTGGGAAGCCTGCCCTAGGAGGAAAGGCTGAGAGAACTGGCTTTGTTCAGCCTTGACAAAAGAAGGCTTAGGGGAGACCTTATCACCATGTTCCAGTACTTACAGGGTGGCTACAAAGAAGACGGAGACTCCCTTTTCACAAGGAGTCACGTGGCAAAGACGAGGGGTAATGGGTACAAATTACTCCTGGGGAGATTCCAACTGGACACAAGAAGAAAATTTTTCAAAACGAGAACAATCACCCATTGGAATAATCTCCGCAGGGAAGCGGTTCATTCCCCAACATTGGACACTTTGAAGATTCGGCTGGACAGGGTGCTAGGCCATCTTGTTTAGACCGTGCTTTTGCCAAGAAAGGTTGGATCAGATGATCCTTGAGGTCCCTTCCAACCTGGTATTCTATGATTCTATGAAAATCTTCAACTGGACTCTGCTGAAGCAGAAGGGCAGTACGTAAATGGGAACACTAGGGTCAGTGGTCACGAAGCCCTGGGCTCTGAAAAAGAAGTATGCCTTGGGACTTTCCTTTACAGACAGAATTGCAGTAGTCCAGCATAAACACTAAAAATGCATTTATCTTTACAAACAGGTTTACACTGGCTACAGCTAAGAAAAAAACTTCTTGGTCAGCTTTGGATAATAACAAACCTCTTACCAATCTCAGCAGATACGACGACAATTGGCTAGGATCTGTAAGTCTTCAAAGGTGACAAGTGTCAACAAATTATTTTCAGAGCATATTTAAGGTTCATATCACACTACCAATAACAAAAAATCAACTAAGGAAGACACTAAAGATACTGAAAGAAGGATAGGATTTGTATTCTTCAATAGGTGCATCTCCTGCTGTCTATTCCCCATCATAAGGCATGATGGGAGATCCCTATCAGCTGCATAACTTCAGACTTTTCTTTTTTTCTTACTATACAGAGGACTATTATTTTAGGTGGAGACAGTATATAACTAACACACTGAAAAGGAAGTAGGTTAACATTTACAGTGGTGAGACTGGGATTCAGTTTTTTGTGGTTTACTTCCTCAGCTCCCCAAAATCATGTGATCTTTAGCCAGAAACTGAACTGAACTTCTCACTGATCACAGGGACAGAACCATAATTCTTAAGTTTTTTTCCCCAGAATTTTCATACCATTCTTCTCTTCCAGGTTTCCATGACCAAGCTGCAGTTTCCAGCTCTGAAAGTTTGCATTGGCATGTCACAAGTGACTCCTCACAAACCTCCGCTATGTAGAAATATAGCCTCAGGCTGTGAGAGACTAGCCAACCCTACAGGAGCAGGGCTAAATAACAAAAACCCCTACAAGACTGAAAGATAAGAATGATCAAAGGAAAGAGTCTAGGAGACAAGCATGACAAGAAAAAACAGAAACAAGCAGACAAAAGAATTAAGAAGGATGAGAAGGAAAGATTCTCTGCATTGAGGAATACTGAAACAGTCAATTTTTGAAAGGAAGCAGGGGAAGAGATGTAGGTCACTCTGTATTATTCATTTTATTCATTTGTTAAACAAGGACAACCCCATTTATTAATCTACTGAAACAATGCAAGGATTAATTCCCCATCTGTGCAGTACTTTCAAAGCCTCATACAAAAGCACCAATGAAACTGAGTGTTTTGCTCAGTGTTTGTTGTAGTAACAGGTATACAAGGATCACCACCAGATTATTCCTGTGTATAGACAGTCCTTTAGTCAAAGTTACAAAGTTCCCACAAGGAAAAGCTTTGACCTTTTGGCTCCCACGCAGCAAAAAACACTTCTGCAATAACTACACATACCTGCCTGCCTACATTAAATTACGTAGAAGAGACCTCTACGCAAACTGAACTGACTGCAAATCTCTCTTCTGCTCAAGATATCAAGAACGTGATCAAGATCATAAGAGGCACAGAAAACTAAGTGTATTTAATTGAAGTTGATGGGTGGGGAGGAGAGGGGAAGGACGATTTGCCAAAAGAAAAATGCAGATATGGACAAGTCCTGCCCCTGGACATACTGCTCACTCATTTCATGACACTGCACAAATCACTTCCTAACTTTTTGTCTCAGGACCTCCCATCAGCAGCCAACCACGAAGAAGGGATGATATGCCTACTACTACTCCCGTAAAATCAGCTGAAGATCTACAAATTAATTCTGCAAGGAATGCATGTGACTTAAATACTCACTGCTGGAGCTTCCAGGAGTACTGAACTGGGAAGTTTCAAGGAACTTTCGAGGTGTAGATAAGTTAGTAACATCCATAAGAGGTACAGGAGAGGCATCTTTCACAAGTGAACTGTGTGAAAGGAGAGAATTAAAGCAAACAGTTTACTATTATTTACAAAATCAGTTCACAACAAATTATCCATTTATTTCTTAAATTCGTAAGCCTAAGCAACAGATACACGTAACACACAGTTTTGATACAAGAGGTTTACAAAACGTAACTTAAAGCAGAAGTCCACAGATGAATATGAGTGGGTGTCTATATATACACATTTGACTGAAAAGGGAAAAAGCAAAAAAACTCAGTGATGAGGGAACGCTGTCATGTCAAAGGCAAAATTTGGTATCCCAAGGCCTCTGTGAATTTAATAGCACTCTAGACTTGTCTGACTGGTCACAGCAACACAATCAGGACACAGGCACATTGGAGCTTGCCATAGCACGTGATTTATTTCCTGGCAGACACATTCACCTCCAGCACAATTAACTACTGCTAGCATGATGATAAATTAACATGGAATTCTTAAGATCTTTCTGGAAAACTACATATTGAAGAGAAGAGATCCTCCCATTTCCATGGCTTCTGTCAACTACTTAATCATTTAAGCTTTTCTAGTTCCCACTAGAAACCTCCACTCTTTTTCCTCCCCTTCAAATTCCTGTTCTGTGCACACCTACATGCATCCCTCTCCAAATGAACCTCCTCAGAAAGGAAAGACTTTCTGCTTGGTCATTTTCATAATAAATTCACATAGTATTATTTGCCAGAAATGTGTCATGCTGCTCCAGCTGCATAATGAAAGGCATGAAGCTGGATGTGGCAGGGGAACACAAGCAAGAAATAATTTTTTAAGAGAAAGAAGTGGAGAATGCTCCTATAATAGGGTTCAGTATGTTCCCTTAGAGATCAAAGTGCTTATAGAAACCTGCGAAGACAAGGGCTAAGCTTACTGTCCTGCCACCTATACTCCCTATACACCTACAATACCATACTTACAGGGATTAGCTATGCATTCCAGCTTCGCAGTGTTAGACAGAACACACTTAAAACCAATACAAGAAATAATTATAAACATTATTGCATCCTGGTCAACAGCCAGTCTAGGGCAACACGCTAAAACAAAGCAACAAGACTGTCCATGATGCAAGAGTTCATGTTACCAAATATCAATGATGTGCAACAGGGAACGTGAAAAAAAGATAGAAAAAAAGAAAAAGGATACCTGTAGCAGTTGTACAAAACTGCAGTTAATTAGCAGTCGCATAGTCTGGGTACACCAAAGCTTTGTGTCTGTTTTCAATTAACAAGATGAGTAAGGAAGAGACTGATGACTTGCTAGCAACCCTCCTTCCTAGAAATTTCAACTTCAATCAAACCTTTATTTCATAAATTCATTTATGTAACTTACTATCTCTCCTCTTTTTGGTAAGCATTTTTTATTCCTTCTCATAATAGAATACTAATTTATCTTTTCTTTACATCTTTATCATATGCTGGCTCCCTTTTTGCTCCCAGCCCCTGTTTATGACCTCTCCTACTCTACAAAAGTTATCTTCCAATACTGTGTGCCTCTTTTCTAGCCAGTATCTTTCCTCCTTCCCTCCCAACAACCCTATTGCCCTTGAACTTCGAATTCGCAAAATTAGGAAAAAATAGCCAGGCACCTACACTTAAGCTGAGTTTCCACTGATCTGAGGCACCAACCAGGTAAGACGTTTCAACATCTTTAAAACACCTTAGAAACACAACAAGAGCCATGACACTCTTCAGGCACTTCATAAGGTTACTAGCCAAAGGGTGCAATATTGGTTACCTGGAAGTCTTTTACACCTTGGACATTTGCTAGAAAAGATGATCAGTCTTTCCCTGTGTTCTTCCCTTTGCCTGACCTGAGCCTCATGATCATGACATTTGTAGGAAAGGTATATGCATCAGACAAGGAAAAGAATGCTAAAAGGAACTGACCTCATCATTATTCTGTGGGAAGCAGCACAAAACCAACAGAATCACTAAGCAAAAGTGAAAGAACGAGAACAGACTGTTCACAGGCTTCAAGGTGCATCAACATATTTGGAGTTTTTCTGCTCTCCACAGCCATGAACATGTGAAATTTGCTTGCCAAAAATGAAAGGTTGAGGTCTAAGTCGATGGCACTCTCCCAAGAAAGTTTCTCCTTATGAAAGGGAGAATGTAGTCCTCTTCCCCCCCAGTTGCCCTCAGTTCGCATCACACCAAACCCACCTTATTCTCCCTTTCTCCTTGTTGCGTTGTCCTACTCGGTTAGTTGATTTGATGTAAAGATGACGGTGTAATTCATCTATCAGGACTAAGTGCATGTTCATCTTCTTACTGTGGAGCTCCAGTCTCAGATCACTCAATCCCTCCACCTGAAGAAGGGGACCCTCCAAGGAGTCTACCGCTGACACCTGGAAGGAGAACACATGTGACAACTTTTAAAGGTCAATTCATTTATCTCTCAGGAGTTTTCTCTTTGATTCGGGGACTGTCTGAATACCATGATGATTCTATCCATACACTTTTAAAGCAGAAAACATTTAAGTAGTATTTCTTTATTTCTATTCCTAAAAGAAAATTCAATATATAAAAAGGGTCTAATATGCGAACAACTCAGATTTAATGAACGGTCATCAAATATTTTGAGCATATGTATAAAACAAGTTAGTTAAAACACAGCCTGTTAAATAAAAATCAAAGCACAATTTATCACAAAATAAGAGGATTATCAAGTAGAAAAGTGTTAGAAAAAGATACTGACAATGATGTTTGATTGTCTTCATTCTTTTCATTACAGAAACACCAACAAAACATTATTCCCAATTCTACAAATGGGGAGAAAATGGCTTAAACTTTATTTGCTTAAAGTGATGTCTTGACATAGCTGAAAAAGCTTAGAAGGCCTCATCTTCTAGTCTACATAGCTGCTATGTCATGTAACTACACAATTTAGATAAACATAGCCATCAGCTTAATGAAAACTATTGCTAGTTCAAAGGTACTTTTGAACTCTAAAGAGCGTGTGGTCTTTTTAATGCTCAATTATTAAGGCTCAAATTAAGCAAAACAACTTTATATAAGCAACAGAGTAACAGACAAGGATCTTGACATACAGCAATATAAACAGGCCATAGATAACATTTCTCTACTGATGCACTTCAACAGTGACCAGCTGACATCCAGTGGGCACTAGACTAAGGAATCTAATTTACATTTATATCCTAAAAACAAACATGGACAAAAGCCACCAGGAATGACAAATCAGTGCACAAAAGCAACACTGTCAAATTGCATCTCTCCCAGATTATTTGTTTTTCAGAGCACTTCCACAGTTACAAAAAAAAAAAAAAAAGTCATCCCTCTGCAGTTTCCAAAATCTCAGTGCTGATTTTGTAAGAAACTACAAATAGCATGTTCTGCATACAGAGATTTAAAATTCAAAAAAAAAAAACCAAAAAAAACCAAAAAAACAAACATTCCCTAATAACTGAAGATACCATTAGTGAAATAAGACATTTGCTTGCACTTCAGGATTTAAGTTTATAGCAAAACCTGTCAGGTAAACATTAAAAATGAAAAGCAAGGAGATACAGTAAGTAGACAGCCAAACTAAGGTCTGGTCCCTTAATACCAGTAAATATTAATTATACTGAAAGAACATCTATCAACACTGTATTACACTGCCTGCCTCCAAGTCAAGATTGACCCTGAAATAGCTTTGGGGCAGTTAGGCTTTTTAAATTACGAGCAGTTTCTAAAAAGAAGATGCACTTTTTCCTGACTCCTGAAAAATTTTGCCAAGAAATCCGTAACTATGAAATTCTCTTGTCTGCATGGATGATGAGAGCATGGACTTGCTGCCAGTCTTCAGGCTAGAGCTCAGTCTTCAGAAAGAATTTGTGTCACAGTATTAATCACAGAGGACTGAACCGGCCCCTCCTAAGCCCACCAACACTGCAACTTCAACAGCATTTACGGGTTTCCTAGCACTTGACACAAAAAGCACTATCCATCCTTTTTCTTCCCATTATCTATTTGTGAACAGTAATGCAAGTTTGGCCATACCACATCAGAAAACCACACCACAGATGAAGCAAAAAAAACCCGAATTTGCTTCTCCCCAAAAAGCTGACATGCCACTGTAAATACAAATAGAGAAGGCTCAACGGGCATGCAGACACAGCTTAGAAACCTTTGGCAGAAGTGTTAAGTGCTAATTTTTATCTTCTTCCTTTGGCAGGTAGAGATGGACCCCAAATTTCCCAATTCCAAAGGCGCTTTAACCCCCCCAGTCACTTCAGGGGAGTTAGAGTCATTCATCACTGCCCTGAAAGCTGTCAGCAATTTCACCAAAGCAAGAACAAGATCAGGAACAACATTTGTCAAACTGAGAAGCTGAGAGATGAAAATGCAGTGAGAGAAGAACTGAAAGCAAGCAGGAAAATGACATTAAAAAGGTTCCAAGACATCCAGGAAAAGTATTATCTGAAACACAAGCAGCAAAAATTCAAAGCTTTCTGCTCAGATCATTCGGCTCTATTTTTATCTTCCCAGTTCCTAAAGAGTTAGTTATTCTCAAAACTAATTAAGACCAATGTACAGCTTTCAAGCACATGTTCTAAGAAGCAAATGGAACATTCAATTGTTTATTGCGCTTTAAAAAAAAAAAAACAACAAAACAAAACCAAAAACAAAACCAAAAACCCCATATTGCTTTGCACTGAAATTTCTCCTTCTAGAAAAAGCTGGGGTTTGGGGTTTTTTTTATTTGGTGGGGTTTGTCAGGTGGTTTTTTTAATGGCCTTTCTGACACTTCATACCTGCAGTCAGACAAGCTGGAAATTCTGTCCTTGATAAATGCCACTTTTACAGTGATTGAACTCCACAGGTAAATAACACAGGCAAGTTTCAGTGTTACGCACACTCAGAGCCCGTTAACTTCAGGCAGCCCCACTCCAGTTAAACATCACTTACCATGAATTATCTAGACAGAGCGCAAGAGAGAGTCATAGAATCATACAATGGTTTGTGTCGGAGGGGACCTTAAAGATCACCTAGTTCCAACCTCCCTGCCATGGGCAGGGACACCTTCCACTAGACCAGGTTGCTCAAGGACCCATCCAACCTGGCCTTGAACACTGCCAGGGATGGGGCAGCCACAACTTCTCTGGGGAACCTGTTCCCTCAGTGCCTCACCACCCTCACAGTGAAGAACGTCTTCCTTACATCTAATCTAAATCTGCCCTCTTTCAGTTTAAAGACATTACCCCTTTTCCTGTCACTACAGGCCCTCTTAAAAATTCTCTCTCCATCTTTCTTATAAGCCCCCTTTAGGTACTGGAAGGCTGCTAGAAGGTCTCCCTGGAGCCTTCTCTTCTCCAGGCTGAACAACCCCAACTCCCTCAGCCTGTCCTTATAGGAGAGGTTCTCCAGCCCCTGATCATCTTCATGGCCCTTCTCTGGACTTGCTCCAACAAGTCCATGGCCTTCTGATGTTGAGGACCTCAGAGCTGAAGGCAGTACTCCATGGGGGGGTCTCACCAGAGCGGAGCAGAGGGGCAGAATCCCCCCCCTCGACCTGCTGGCCACGCTGCTTTTGATGCAGACCCAGACACAATCGGTTTTCTGGGCCGTGAGCACACATTGCCGGGTCATGTTGAGCTTCCCGTCAACCAACACCCCCAAGTCCTCCTCTGCAGGGCTGCTCTCAATCCACTCATCACCCAGCCTGTGTTTGTGCTTGGGATTGCCCCAACCCATGTGCAGGACCTTGTACTTGGCCTTGTTGAACTTCACGAGGTTCGCATGGCCCCACCTCTCCAGCCTGTCGAGGTCCCTCTGGATGACATCCCTTCCCTCCAGCATGTCGACCGCACCACACGGCTTGGTGTGGTCGGCAAACTGGCTGAGGGTGCGCTCAATCCCACTGTCCATGTCGCCGACAAAGGTGTTACACAGCGCCGGTCCCAGTACCGACCCCCGAGGAACCCCACTCGTCACTGCTCTCCACTCGGACATCGAGCCATTGACCGCAACTCTTTGACTGCGACCATCCAGCCAATTCCTCATCCACCGAGTGGTCCGTCCGTCAAATCCATGTCTCTCCATTTTAGAGACAAGGATGTCGTGCAGGACAGTGTCACTTTGCACAAGTCCAGGTAGATGATGTCAGCTGCTCTTCCCTTATCTACCAACGTTGTAACCCCGTCATACAAGACCACCAAATTTGTCAGGCACGATTTGCCCTTAGTGAAGCCATGTTGGCTGTCACCAGTCACCTCCTTATTTTCCACGTACCCTAGCATAGTTTCCAGGAGGATCTGCTCCGTGATCTTGCCAGGCACAGAGTGACTGACTGGGCTGTAGTTCCCCAGGTCTTCCTTTTTTCCCCTTTTTAAAAACGGGTTTTAAGTTTCCCCTTTTCCAGCTTTAATGTTCAGAACAGTTTGGGTCTGGAATGTAGCCAGGGGCTCAAATTCAAGTTCATGGAAGTCAAGGTAAAGTTTCCAATTGGTTTAGGTGGCAACAAGTATAAACATTATGTTTAAAACAAAGAAAAGAAACCAAACATTTTTCCCTTCTGTAGTTTTACTTGCAGGAAGATGATTTAAGTCCTGGCAACAAGCTAGCTATAAAGCATCACCCCAGATTATATTTCAGAATACAAAAATATGAGATTAAAACATTTGTCTAATTTGTGTGCTGGATAACCTACCACAGAACAGTAGCATAAGCAACTAAAATGAAGCAGAGATGTCTATGAAGAATGCACAAAATTAAAAATACACTACAAATAGATCTAACAATGGAACTGTTATGAGAAAAATGTTGACAAGCTTGCTTTTCACCCTACTATTCTGGAAAAAATCAGTTCTTAAAACTCATTTTCAGCAAATAACCACACTGTCATCACAAAGGCTTTGTTCTCCAGAAGCAGGGAGATTAAGAGTTACAAGAGATGGATGGAAAAGAAAGGGAAGCAGAAAGTGAATAGGAAGAGCAGTAATAATGACAACAGCTCTGCTGACTACTTGGAAACACAAGCAGAAGTAGTTTACAATTGGCTTTAAATAAAGTCCAAGTATCCATCTGGGCCATGTTAATAATATGGTCAACTATCTCGAGAAACAGTAAGGTTAGAAAGGGACTGGAAAATCACCATGGTGGGTCAGCCGAGAGCACAGCCAATGCCACGTGCAGTCAAGAAAAATAAGGTGAGCACTGAGAGCAAGACTAGAAAGAAGACTCTTTTAATTTAATTCATAAGGGGACTAGATCTAACATTGGCAAAGTTTAAATCAAGAACAGAATTTTATGCCCCCACTCAGCTAGTAACACACCATCACTTGTATTATGCAAGAGACCCAAATGTATGATAAAAATACTTTCAGCTTTGAAGATCAGAGATTTATTTACTGTTGTATCATCAACTCATCACTCAACTTGGGCATACCATTTCAACTAGTTGTTCTTAACCTTTTCTCATTTCAAACCCTGATATGCAAAAGGAGCTAGATGAGTGGGAGACAGGCTGCACAAAGCAGTAACAGGTCAGAGTACAACACAAATACTGCTCTGCAAAAAAAGTATTGCTGTTCTTCAAGTTAGTAGGGACTCCTCCAGTTAGAGATCCTTAATTTAGAAGAAAAACCCTTATTTTTGGTTTCTATTTTTTATTGTGGATGCTGCTCCTCTGCTTACAGTATAAAGAACTAATCAAGAAAAAGGTGCATTCTAAAAAGAAACCTAAGTGTTGGGGGTTGAATGTATTTATATTGCTAGCACCATTCCTAGACATAAAAAGCTTTTCACATTTTAAAAGGCAACTGTCTCCCTCTGTCTTGAATACTAAACTTTAAAAAAATAGGTACTTTGTATTTAAATTGTATCTATTATTTTTCCACTCACTTTTTACAGATTTAACTGGAGTCCTCAGACAGCAGACAGAAGCCCTTCACTTCTAATAATTGGTATCACTTATTAGGATTTTAATTTTATTACTTTAAACAATTAAGAGTAGAAAAACCTTCCAAGCTACAACATTTTCATATTGGTTTTAGTATTTTCAGTACATTATAGCAAGTTTTGGATTTTTTCAGTTCACCAGCAGTGTTTTGAATGCTCACTTCAAAAGAAGCAGCGCTGGGAAATTAAACAACTCTACATTTAAAGAAGTAGTATAAACCACTCTGTTGTCTATTGCTGGAATAACAGAACTTCTCTGGTTGCTATCTTCTACCACGTTCATCTCTGCTTTACAGAACTTGTACATTAAAATTAAAAGGCATTTGAGCCATCTTATATGGCACCTGCCATTAAGGATAACGCTGAGGCCAAAGGCTATCCACACCTACCAAAGAGTGATCTCAAATGCAAACTGCACAATGCCCATATACTAGGATGAGAAATAATTGTAGTAGCTCAGAAGCACGCTGGGGTCACTGAGTAAACACTGATGTCTAAGGGCAGCAAGCACAGACTTCAACATTTTATGTCAGAGCAAGTCAAAGAATTCTGGAAGTCTGGAATCAGCATTCATAGCGTTGCTAGAATAATACACTGATCCAACTTGGAAGGGACCTCCAGGTTTCTAGTCCAAACCCCTGCTCAAAGTAGGGCTAACTTCAACGTTAGATCAGGCTGCTCAGGGCCTCCAGTCAAAGTTTGAAAATCTGCAAGCATGGAGATTCACTGCCTCTCTGGTCTCTTGCTCCTGGTGTTTAACACCTCATGGGGAAGAATTTTCTCCTTTTGTCCAGCCAGTGTCTTCCACAGAAACCAGTGATGGTTGCCTCTCATTCGTTCACTGTGCACTTCTGAGAGGAGTCTGGCTCCGTTTTTCCCTCTAACTCTTTTAGATGGTCACAGACAGCAAAAAAACACTCTTTTCTGCAGGCTGAACAAACCCAATTACTGCAGCATCTTCTTATATGTTGTGTGCTTCTAAAGCCCCACCACCCTGGGCGCTCTCCACTGGACTCGCTCCCATACATTTCCTTTCCCACACAAGAAAAGGTATGTACCTTTCTTGGAGAGGGGCCCCCAAAACTCAGTGTGGTGCTCCAGATGCAGCCTCACAAGTGCACAGTCACTTGCCTTGATCTGCTGGCTATGATCCTGCAACTATAGGAGTGAGGACATCCAAATAATGGGACACAGTGTGATTCAACACAATACAGTGTTATCCAAAAAGTCTGAGGGAACTGAACCTTGTTTTTCCTGTCATTGCCACCCTGCACATACACTGAACTGAGGGTGCAATTAATACACTGCCCCTGCTTTTCGCTCCTTTTCCTTGCTCTGGTAGGTGTGTTGGATAATGAAGATTAAAGATGCTACGAAACATGAAAGGGTATCACATTTAATTAGATTTTCTCCTCTTTCTCTTCTCCCTTCAGCTTCGACTGTATTTCCCAAGTAGTTACCTGGTTTTTAACACTCCTATTACCTACTGTGTGCTATTCATACTTACAAAAGGATTAATGTATATAGAGGGGAAGAGTTAACACTACAAGACTCTGGTTAAGACTGATAATGGAATAGCAGCCTTTTTCAGAGAACCTGAAAATTAGATGTACAGAAGAGAACTACAAGTGGTTCAAGGGTCCAGAAAAAGCACCTGAGGGTCCTTCAAGCCTCTTTCTTACACCCACCTGGCTTAGCTAACTGGAAATGAGTAAGTGATTTTTATTTTTTTTTTCTGAGGGTGGGAGGTTAGAGGTAGATAATGGCATTGTGTTTGAGCACCTGGACACAAAAATAATTATAGGTAAGAGAACTCCCCAACATTTTTTCTTTTGGCAGGGGTTGGGGTGCAGAGAGAAGCTACAGCAATAGAAAACAGCTGGATGGTGAATCAACAGACAAAAATTATGTTATTCTTTAAAAAACTGATTTACCATGAGCAAATAGTACCAAAAGAAATGGTAGGTAATCCCCACCACCACCTCTTTTTGCTCTTTTTTTTTTTTTTAAATCCCTGAAAGAAGTCTATCTCTCCCATTGAAAGCCACAGTTAAATAAATACAGAAAAACTGTATTTAGTCAAATAATAATTAAAATATCAGTCTGGATTAAAATAGAATTTGACTTAGATAATCTGATAGTTATTTCTGGTGTTAAAATCTACTTATCTATATCTACTTATTATTGTACTTATTATTACCTAGAGTAGCAAGTAGTGACCCTTTAGAAAATAAGGATCAATTAAATAAGCCTGAAAAAAGAGCTCTGCTTTGTATGAGCTAAAAATTGCAAGTTTATAGAAAATAACTGTGGCACCAGAACCTCTATGCAGCTTGTGTAAAGGTCACAGTCAGTTTATAGTAGGGCTTAATTGCCTTAAAAAGAAAATGTAGCTAAACATTTGCCTATCATAACATCCAATCTGGAAGGTTTTAATTTAGTGTTTTACAACAAACTAGAACCTAAGTACTAGCAAGATATTTGTTAAAATTCTACTTTCTTTCCTGACTTTGGCCAAAGTTTTCCAATCTGCTTGCAGTTAAACCTCCATAGTCCCTTAAAAGGGTTTTCAACAGTATTTTAGCTTTCCAAAAAGCCTTGTAAAATAGATGTCAAAAGCAAAAAGAGGAAGTTTTTTTAAAATTCTAGACCTCCACAATCCTGGAAGTCTATAAGCAGAAAAAAATTAAAGCCACCAACTAGGTGCTTCTTCAGGGCAAAAAAGACAGAATAATGGTTGTTCGAACTAGAAAACCAAATGCTTTCCGGCTGGGATACCAGCCTATTCTGAGTTCAGACAACAGATAGGAAAACATGAACAAACAACTGAGAAAGGTTAAAAGAAAACAATGTGGTAGGTCACAATTTGAAGAAAAAAAAAAAGTCAAGTCATACACAAACACAGTATGACAAAAGGAAAAAAGCTGAACCCTCTGAATAAAACAGCAAATAAACAGCAGCAACCCAGAAGGTTTCAGCTGCCTTGCTGGATGAATAAAGACAATGCTGACATTTAAAAGGAGGCGAATTGATCTACTGCTTTTACAAGGAACTTGCTTTCAAAAGGTACAGGAAAGGAAAACGACTAAAAAATGGCTTAAATGTGTGTAGCCAGATCTAAACAAGTTCACTGAATTCAATTTACACCTGACTTAAGTGAGATAAGCATCTAACCTGAAAAGTTTGCTTAAGAAACAGGAAGGTACTCACACTCCAGCTGTTGGGACTTAGCACCAGGCAAAAAGGCAGAATATCTACATAAAATTTCAAAGAATTTAACATGATAAATTTAAGAGCTGATGATGCATTAGAGAACTGATCCTCCAACCTTCTAACACTGCCAATACATCTAAGGGATGCTGAATTACATGACAAGGAATTTTCCAGTGGGTTGTTTTGGTTTGGGGTGGCATGTGGCACCCCTGTTCCAACAAACTTAAAGAAACCAGCAACTGCAAGCGGCTGGAGACACACTCTTGGAGGGGGACCACTCTGAGGGACTGTGGCATGGGGGTAACCCACACTGGAGTGGGGACAGCCTCAAAGGGACTGCAGTTTGGGAGTAATCAACCTTGGAGCAGGCACTCTAAGGAAAAGCGTAGCAGAGGAAAACCTGAAGAACCAAAGTCCTGCAGAGGAAACCAGTAAGAAGCAGAGTAGCAGAAAGAAACCCTTACAGATGACACCGACTTTCTGTGCCACCCATTCTCAGCAGAGGAAGTCCAACAGATGGAGCATATGCCATCGAAAAAATAAGTTGAGAAAGGGAGGGGAGTGAAGGTATTGGACTTAAATTGCACCTGGAGAAGAGTGAGAAAACATGTTTACTTAAGTGTTTTTTGAGGTGTTCTCTTTTTTCCCCACCTCAAAACCCAAATCACTGATCAGAATTTTGTGTTAACTAGCAATAAATTAAGCAAGAGTTCCCAAAGTCAAGGCTGTTTTGCCTGCAAAATTCCCGTGTTTTCCATGGATCATGGACAGAATCACAGTATCATAGAACGGTTCAGGCTGGCAGGGACCTCTGGAGGTCGTCTGGTCCAGCCTGCCTCCTCAAGCCGGGGGCACTCAGAGCCAGTTGCCCACGACCGTATCCAGGTGGCTTTTGAATATCTCCAAGGATGGAGATGCCACAATCTCCCTGGACAACCTGTGCCAGTGGTCAGTCACCCTCACAGTAAAAAAGCATTTCCTGATGTTCAGAGGGAACCTCCTGTGTTTCAGTTTGTACCCATTGCCTCCTGTCCTGTCACTGGGCACCGCTGAACAGAGCCTGGCTCCGTCCTTTTGCACCTTCCTTTCAGCTATTTATACACATTGATAAGACCCCTCTTGAGCCTTCTCCTCTCCAGGCTGAACAGTCCCAGCTCCCTCAGCTTTTTGTCATAGGACAGATGTTCCAGTCCATCATCCTTGTGGAAGGGGCTAACATCCAGAAAGCAGAAGACTGTTGAGTACTTTGAGCCTCCACTGCTGAAAACACGTAATGAGTAACTGATTAAGCCTGCTTTTAAACTGCATTTATATTTTTTAATTAGAAGCTTGACGTAAGTCTTATCAAGTAAGCCTGTATTTCATCTGTAAATTTGTTCACTATTTTGGTTGCAAGGTGAATCAAGATGAAGCTGAAAAGTTCCTGCCTTTGAGAGTGGGACATCCAAATAATGGGACACATGGAAAACTGGCACTCAGGCTGCACTTAAACCCAAATATTGGGAATTTTCTGCTACCAAACAGCCACAGGCCAGTGTACAACATAGTGTGAACTGGTATCAAGACAAACCAGTGAACGCGAGCTAGCTAAGATGACACTGAACTTAAAGAACACCCAGATGGTCCCAAAGCAGGGAGCCTTTAGCTAAAAAGCATGGAAAATATGAAAAGCACACAGATCAAAGATAGCTATTCCTGACTGCCTCCTTCCCCTTAAAAAAAGGAAAATGAGAAAAGGTACACAGGATGTGAAGATTAATGAGTAGCTGTAAAACACTGATGATGAACAGTACCGAGTGTTGATTAACATACTGGAAATTAAGATGATGGAAGAAATTGCTACCAATTTTGTTCACCTTTAAACAGTCTTGTAAGAATTAACAAGCTAAAAGCAAACAAAGAGCTATAAAAGACTGAGGACTAAAAAAGACGATTCCTCTGCAATATTTTGGAAATAGCTGAGGTCACTCTCCTACTTGAGATAAAAGGATTTGCAGACCAAATGATGCAAAAGGGGTAGAAGTTTGAAAGATTAGTTTGAAAGATTCTGAGCTACACACACACACAAAAGTGCTCAGGTTGCAAGAAAAGAGCTCATCCTGAGATAAGTAGTCAGTGTAAGCTTATTTGATGGGGGAAGGACAGGGAAAATGTACATATGGGAACAGGTTAAAAGGGTTACTTTTTGTTTGTGGCGTTTGTTTTCTCTTAAACATAGCACCTTATATTAAGATTCCACCAGCACAGTCATCAACATTACTGAAATGCAGCCACTTCGACAAAAGGAGGCAACAAGCAGCCGGTGTATGGCAGAGTGCCGAACAGTAAGAAAGTATATATAAAGCCTAAGGAGTAACACAATTCTTTTTTAATGCCTTAACAGAGCAGAAGAGTGTTTTCCAGAGAATCAAATTCCAGCAAGCCGAACTCCACAATTTTGCTTTCTAAATCAATCATCCCATCTAGTCTTACCTTTTCTTTTTTTTTTTCCCCTAAAAAGAAATTTCAATGTTATCAGTTACAAGTATGGAGGAGGTCTATTAGATGACACAGCTGTTTCCCTACCCCTATAGTACTGCCTTAATTAAGTTATATTTTACAAAAGTTACTTTTATATCTCTTGCTGATAAGGCTACTGCTCCTACTTTATGAAAACGTCAAAACAAACCTGTTATAAACATATTAACACAAAGCGCAAATGTCCTTTAGTTTTCTTAAGTGTTTAAATGGCAATGACCCAGTCTAACTTACTGTTTTCCTCTACAAACTTTAAAATATTTATAAAATTATGTTCCTCACTTGCTGTCCTTTACTCCAGCTACATAAATTTAATTCTTTCAAATTTGCCTTCGTCCTGTCACTCATCAATCATTCTACTTCCTCCTCCACTCGCTGTAATTCATCAATGTCTTTCTAGTAATAAAGTGCTGAAACCAAAAGCAGTGCTAAAGGAACAGAGTGGTTAAAAATCATGAAAAAGGATTATCCAACTGCTCACTTGGACATTAACACAAAACATGAGCAATTTCAACTACAGGATGGTCAAACGACTTCCCTGAAATAGGAAAGTCAGAGTATCTATCGGCATCAGAGAATTGCCTGAGACCTTTTCCATTACAGTGACAACTCGATGGAAATGAGACATGTATTGCCCCAGTACCTGCGATAGTTGTGTGCCTTGAACCCTCAGTAGCTTCTGGGCAATCAGATGAAATTAGCAAATCAAAGATTCAGTATTATCCACAAGAAACACATCAGACAGGTCAGCTACAGAAGTCATTGCCAAAGGACAGTGTTGAAGCCGAAAGTTTAAATTGGTGCAAAAAGTGACAGGCACAAATTCAAGGAAGAAACATCTATAGAGTGCTATTCGACAGAAAAGACATCAGCTTTTCCGTCAAAAGCTGCATATTACCAAGTGCTGGAAGTTCACAGAGCGTTTTGGGAAAGGACTGCTATTGCTTGCTCTGTCCTCAGTCTCCCTTCTAAACACCCTCTGCATCAGACACAGTATTGGCCTAAGACCACCTTTGGTCTGACCTTGTACAGACATCTATATTAAATCTCACTGGAGCACTGTCATGGACTAGCAATACAGTTGTAGGTATTGTGAAAGCAGCAAAAATAAGAAGAAAGGCTTTTCCTTCCAGTTTTCATTTCCATAGTTTTTTGTCTCTTGATTTAATGCATCCTCATTTAGTCTTAATTGCCATTAAGAAAAGTGTGTTTTTTCAGGACCATCTCTGTCCCAAAGGTCTTCTCTCTATATGAATGATGTATAGAACAATGAGGTTCTAATGCATTAAAGTAAAACATCACGATTTTCCTTTCAATGCAAACCTGCAGTTTTCCAAATTGATTCTCTTGCTGTCTTCAAGATGGCATTTAAAATTTTTTATGCTCCCCGTGTCCCATATCTCTGTTGTTAAAGGAATCTCTAAGTCCTTTCAATTAGCTCCTCAGCTATTAATTTACTAACTTTTCTTTATTATAGAATTCATAAATTCACAAGAGGTAATATTAAACTGTAGCATAAGACAACCATTGCCGCCTCCTTAAACAGGCACACTCTCCATACATCTTCATTTATGAGCTGTTCAGCATAAGTCTTCCTCTAAGTCTACATGACAAATGTTTCTTCTACCACACAATTTTGAAGGTTACTTGGTAGCATTATGCCAACTTTACCAGACATAAATCAGTTTACTTCAGTGGAGTACTTCTGGGTTAAATTCACCCCAAATGTTGCAAATGCTTTACTAAAAACTAAATTTATTACACTTCTCACTCACCACTCACTAGCTTTAAAGCTGCATTTTTTAAAATGCCATCAGATTTATCTAGTTTATTTTATATTGTCCCATAACTCAATCTATCTTCAACAATTTCTCTTGGTGTTTGTTCCAATATTTTACGATGGACAGAATTATGTCTGTACAATCCAGAGTTTAAAAAAGAATTCATGGAAAGACCAGTGATTACTGGAAAAACAACAACTGTATTCAAAGATGAAGTGATAAAAATGTGAATGTCTCACAGAAAAATGTCCATAGCATACCTTAATAATAAAAATAACCAACAGTATAAATACCAAAAGAAATATTAACCTGAAGGTACATAATAACACCAGGTTCATGAGTTAAAAAAAGGAAGCAAATGTAAACTAATCCACAAAACTCTCAAGCTGTTCAGAGTACTCCCAAGGAAGGATGCATCATTAAATGGCAGGAGCAATTGCCTTAAGCAAAGAACTTTTCATCACTGCATCTACACTATAATAACGAAGGATTAAATTTAATGTTCAGAAATGCCCATTCCCAAAAGCACAGATCATCATGTTACAGATGCCACTCCCGTTCATTAAAGACAGTGTATTGTTGTGTAACTGCAGCTTACTTTCACCATAAAAAGATGCTAGACACCTCTACTCCACCTTCATTACAGCATGTTTTCTTATTTAATAAACTTTCATCAGCTTAAATGAATGGTTGTTATTAGTAGAGCTAACAGCCACAGGATAATACTCTAGAGAGATATCAATGCTTGTTGGTGCATTAACTAAGAGCGGAGGGGCTGAGGTCAAGCATGTGTCAATGCAAATGAAGCAGTATTAGGCACTAACAGTTTAATGCAATAGTCTGCCTCAAATAATGGAAATTGCAGGATAAAAAGAAGGAGATAAAGTTACTGATAAGTATATAACAGAAAAAATGATAAGATGTTTCAAAGGGAAAGAAACACTCTACTTTCCAACATCTCTAAACCTAGCCTAGCAAGTTGGTCTAAAAAAAAGAGATCAGAAAACAGAATTTTAAAAGGAAAAAAAAAAGAGAAAGATGCAGAAAAGAGGTGAAAAATGTTGTAACAATATGTAGCACGACTGCTTCTCATATAAGGAACTCAGAAGTACTCTACCAAACTTAATTATTTAAGCTTTACAATGCTTCTTGAAGGCAGACAAATAACACTAATAAACCCTAGCACCTGAGTAAAGGTACAGTATTTTAAATGAATGAGCAGCAGATAGAAGAAAGCTCATGATTTCCATGCTTATTTATGTGTGAATCACTAGAACATATCCTATGCATACATCAACTTAATAAAAACAAAGCTGCCGCCTTCTCTTCCATACCTCAACCATACAGAAATCATAATGTTTGCTAATCATTAAAAACTAATGCAAAACAGTTCCTTTAAGTATAAACTTATACACCTCAGTAGGTACTCTGAAATGAGATACAACCCTTGAGATGTCAGCTTCTCAATGCTGTTTTCTAAAAGGCTTTGTAATCAATAAGGTCAACAATGACAAGACACAATGTTAGCAGGGGAAAGACTTCAAGGCAAGAAGTACTGAGAAAATATTACTATTTTTGTAATTCAGAAGAAAAAGAATTTCAAGCAGGACCAAAATTTAGATTTTGTAATAAAAGCATGTCTGTAGAATCCCAAACCAACAAAAGTCTCTTATTTCCACTTATGGCATTAATTCCAAAATATAAAACTGTTCCACAGCAGTACCTGAATCCCAGCTCTGCAATAAGAAATGCAGAAACAAAATGAAAGACTGTTTTTATTGATTTTCATTGTTCCAGCTGAAAGGCAGACAGTAAATAAAATGCATACCGAGAACTGTGCTGCAATTTTTTTTTTTTTAATTTCATGATTCCAGACTACTTACAGTCTAAGAAGTCTGCTCACTACACGGTACTCTTAATTGAAAGACTCTCCTCATACTGTACTGAGGAAAGCCACAGGTAGCAGCTACACGCAAGTAACAAATATTAAAACTCCCAACTGTGCCCAGGGCTACAAACATCCAATGTTTTCTGGGAAGACATTAATCACTCCAAATGCCTTCAAGGAGGATTAACATGAAGTGCATAGAAAGGTAGGGGACACCGTTATCACGCAGGACACTTTCATTATGGGACGAGAGAGAAGAGGCCAAATATGCGCACGTGTACACACACGCAGAACAATATCGTCTCTTTGCTTCTGAGGAAACTTTTCAGTATGTTAAGCTCCTTGTTTGACTCCCACTTCCCAGAGCAAGTGAGGTTCCTGTTCTCATACACTGCTCTCCAAAATATGTGTACCCATGTTTAGTCTCTCCTCTATTTCCTTTTCCTATGCCACTTCTCCCTTCCAACGGCCTCAGTAGCTTTATGATCATCTTTGCACAGCATTTCCCCTACTAAAATGTCTTTGACTTCTGCCCATGTTCTCACCCACTAAGTAGCCCAGTTGTGTTGTAAAGCCGTGCAGTTAATAAAAAAAAAAAAAAAAGGAAAACCAACACTTTTTTGTAAAATGCTTTGGCATGCAGACAACGGAGCTGGTCAGCATCTCCAGTTTAGATTGGTATGTTCCCGACATAAAGGTTAGATTTCACAACAAAGTAATGCTCTTCAGAAAAAATAACTCAATACAGATCTTACAGTCTATGGAGCTGAGCAAAAATACATTTAATGCATCATAAGGATGCCAGTGGTGAACTCAGTATGCTTTAACTCTGCTGCATCAGCACAATTGAAAATGACCTAATTTACCTGCAAACCAATCTCCTCTCCTGTACAGCTGGATGCCACGCCAAGTACATTTAATTGAATGCAACAACAGTAACAGCCACTAGCTCGACTCTAGAAACCGAACAAGCTGGCAACAATGCAAATTTGCAGTAAGAAAGCGGTCAGCTCTGAGAAAAGCCTGATGTTATTATTCACTTCAGAAAGCAGAGCAGTAGACATATATTATTCTTTCCCTGACATACGGAAACTGAAATAGAAGTCCTTAACATTGAAAAAGAAAGAAAAGTAGGTGTTGGAGCATTCCCTGGCCTACTTCTTGAGAAACAAATTACTGTCATTTCAGCTTTGTATTTCTTGGGACAAAGACACAGAGGCTAAAGGAGAAGGATGTGCTCATGAGTAAGACACATATACACATCAGTTCCTAGCTCTGTCACACAAGGAGGTGTGAAGTTAAACTTAAGTGAAGACTAGTCAGAGGACTCCATACTTCCTTCTTTCCATCTTCATACTTCCTTCCTGTCGTCCTCCTAACAAAAAAGAAATTCAACTGGAAATAGCAGTTATCCTCACTCTTATCCTACGGATATATTTCTGCAGTTTCATGATGTTTTGTTACCTGACACAATCCCACCCCAAAGGAACTGTACTGCACAGATAAATCAAGTTCAGAGTAAGTTGTGCTGGTTTTCGCTGGGATAGACTTAGTTTTCTTCCCAGCAGCTGGTACGGGGCTGTGTTTTGGATTTGTGCTGGAAACAGTGTTGATAATCCAGGGATGTTTTCGTTCCTGCTGAGCAGTGCTTACCCAGAGCCCAGGGCTTTTCTGCTTCTCACCCCAACTGACCCAAGGGATATCCCAGACCATGGGACGTCATGCTCAGCATATAACGCTGGGGGAAGAAGAAGAAGGAAGGGGGGACATTCGAAGTGATGGCGTTCATTTTCCCAAGTCCCCGTTAGACGTGCTGGAGCCCTGCTGTCCTGGAGATGGCTGAACACCTGCCTGCCCATGGGAAGTGGGGAATGAATTCCTTGGTTTGCTTTGCTTGCGCACGCGGCTTTTGCTTTACCTATTAAACTGTTTTTATCTCAACCCACGAGTTTTCTCACTTTTACCCTTCCAATTCTCTCCCCTGTCCCGACATGGGGGGAGTGAGTGAGCAGCTGTGTGGTGCTTAGCTGCCGGCTGAAGTGAAACACAGAGCTTCACGGTATATTGGAATTAAAAGATTTTTTTTTTAAAAACCCTATATACTTTGACAAAGTGGTATTAGTTCATTAAAATTGCAAAGCTAGACACATAAAAGCCAGGAAATGCAAAGAAAGTAGCCTAAGCAATTTTCATTTAATCGTATTATGATATGACCTTTAATTACTTGATTCAACAACATTTCTTCCTTCAACTGTTTTTAGCATTTCATCTCTTAGATTATTTAAACAAATGGAAAATATTAATTTCTCCCTCTGGGTACCTTATGGGTCAACAGTAGAGCCAGAACAATTAGATCACACCACAGACCTCTACGATACTTAAGTAACTGCTAGGCAGAGCGTACCGCCGTTCAATACCCAGTCCAGTGCTGGGGGAGACTAGACACGGAACTGCTTCCTCCAAGCAAGAATCCTTCTGTCCTTGCCTACTGCTGCCCATCCTGCTGTGTTGCCCTCTGCTTCAGGTTCTGGCTTGGCAGTAGTTTTGTGTAGCACATCTAAATCATCTCTTCCAGAAGAAGTTGGATTCCTGCCTTCCAGCATCCAAGCTCATGCTTCCAGGCCAAGTGCTAGCTACGGCCCCAACCCCAGCTTGCCTTTGCCACCAGCTCTGCTGCTCTCCCTTTTGGAGACTGCCCACTGCCTTTTCATAGGAAGCTCCTTCTGTGTCAGAATTCCCCTCTTAGCACCTGATCATAGAATCATTCCGGTTGGAAAAGACCTTTAAGATTATCGAGTCCAACCGTTAACCTAATACTGCCAAGTCCACCACTAACCCATGTCCCTACGTGCCATGTCTACACATCTTTTAAATACCTCCAGGCATGGTGACTCCACCACTTCCCTGGGCAGCCTGTTCCAATGCTTGACAACCCTTTCAGTGAAGAAATTTTTCCTAATATCCAATCTAAACTTCCCCTGGTCCAACTCGAGGCCATTCCCTCTTGTCCTGTCACTTGTTACTTGGGAAAAGAGACTGGCACCCACCTCGCTACAACCTCCTTTCAGGAAGTTGTAGAGCATGTTAAGGTCTCCCCGAGCCTCCTTTTTATGTTCAGCAGAATATACACACGTGTGCACATGCACTCAATTGCCACATAAATGTGAATGTTACCTTTAGCAATGAAGTGTGTGAAAAACAGATCCTTTACAGAAAAAGGTACAAACTCATATTTAAAAAAAAAAAATCATATACGAAATTGAAAACAACTAAAATGTATTCTATCTGTTCCAGACCCTCCTAATTTCTCCAAACTTCTTCACAATTCAAAGGACGTTGGAACTAGGTTCTTTTAAAACAAACTGTGTAAGGTGCAATTACAGAACAGCAAACTTGATCCTACCAGCTCCACTCACCAGAGTGTGTGTTATCAAGATGCTGGAGGAACACAGAACACGAATACATGATATCTGAAGCTCGTCTGTGCTACTCTAGATGGATACAGAATCAGAAACAAAAGAGCTGCCACTTAAAATTTTTAACTTCATACAAATGTAAGCTGTCACAAAATACCTTTGCATTGTGTTCATACTACTGGGGAAAGCTGCCACTCTTTTATTAACAATTCTTCCCAGCATTACTCAGTCATTGCGCATTAGAACCAGCTGGAGAGTTTTGAGTGATAATGAAACCTGTAACAAGCCATCTTCAGCCGTCTTTTCCAAACAATAAGGGAATTAAAATTTCAATTTAAATGCAGAGGTTTGAAACATGCTTCAGCGGCAAAATTACTTCAATTAATGTGAGTGGAATACAAAGAACAGACTGCAGAAATGTGATGCGGCAACCAGAAATTATGCCATTAGAATGCTTGCATCAACCTAACACGATGACTGCAAAGGTCTAATTTCGACTGTACATATCACAAGGCTACAGGCAACAATATTAATCAGTGCTCCAATTTCAATGTGAGGGATACAAGCGCCTTGTCAGATCACTTTGGGCTTTTTATAAGCCATGAGCATCTGTTTACCTTGAGGAATGAAACAAAAGGACAGAGAGATCTATATACACTCTGCATCCCTGACGGTTTAGTAATTATTTTACATAATATTCATATCATATAAAAGGAGAAAGGAATTATCCTGCAGCCAGTGAGCGATTACAACATCACAGCCTTGCAGAGGCAGCGTTAACAGAAGATGGCAAAAGCCAATGAGCCTACAGCGATTTTTGTCTGTGAAAAAGCTCCAAATGCAGGTAGGTTACTATTTATTTATTACAGGTACACTTGTCTTCAGATGAGAATTGCAAGTGTCAATGAATGGCTGAAATAGTGTGTTCAATTTTCACTTGAGTTTTCTTTGCATTTCTTGATATATTTAAAAAAAAAACAACCTTAACAGCTGCTTTTTGTATCATTATCACTTGATTTCTTAGAAAAAACACTCTATTCTGGAAAAAAAAAAAAACAACCAACCAACCAACAAAAACACAGCACAGTATACTACAGAAGTCCACACTTCAGTGAGGTCTAATGTTGGCTCTATCTCATAGCCTTGGGCAACGTTACCTACATCCACACACGTATGTGTGTGTCCACATATGTGTATGTATATAAGTGTATATATGAAATAACTGCATACACAATATATTGCAAACCAATAAGATATCACAAATACACATATTGCAAACCATTTCTTAAGCATATTATATGATAAATCCTAAGTATTGTTATTTTCTTCTTACACTTCTTATCTTATATTCCAGATAGGAAATTAATTACTTTTCTGGAACTTCTTTCTGAAAATAACTTTTTTGAATTTAAAAAAAAAAAAAAAAAAAACAAAAAAAACCCCCAAAAATCCCACACCAACGAAACTGGCAAGTCCATCAGTAAAAGAAAGCACCAACATTTCAATTGATACTGACATTAACACTGAATACTGTGTTTTCCGCCCTCCACTGACTACCCCTAATCTACATCTACTTCTTCATCTCCCATACTTGAAAGTATCAGACGAACACCACACTCCAATTTCCTGTGTTAGAAACTTTACAAACACTTTGGCAAAACCTGACTGCACTCTTCACATATATGCTGCCTCAAGTCATTGCATTGCTAGTCTGTTTTCAGGAATTCTAATAGGTTTTACATAACATTTTATAAAGTATCACAAAAATTCCACTGTACATTACATAACAGAAATAGCTGCATTACCCATCCCACACGGCTTACAACATGGTGGGAAAAGACACAAGACAACAGTTCATATTAGAAGGACAGTGAGACTCTAAGGAGAATAAGATTGTGAGGGTTCCTGGAAGATGGTTTTCAAAAAGGAAAAAAGGGAAAATTGTGACAAGATTATATAAAGATGATTTCACCAAGTGTGACATGAAAACAGAACATAAGCAACAGAAAAAACGAGGAAGGTGACGGCAGAGTGAAATCAGACAAGGGGATGTGACGGCAACAACAAAAATCCAGACAGTGTTACACATGCCGTCAGAGAAAGGGATGACGAGACTGACATCTAACTGTTGAAAATGTTTCAGCGGGAACAAGGTAAGTTTTAGACAGTAGTGTTTAAGGTAAAATGAGATAAAACGGAAAGAAGGAAATTAAAGTTCAAGTCTGGGCTCTAGGAATATGAGGTGACAATACTAGGATTCCAGCTCTTTATCCTGTTGAATAACGACTTATTAAAAAGAAGTGAAGAGCTACAGCTAAGAGAAATACAAAGGACAGTAAAGTTGAAAAAACCAATAACAAAGGAAGGCAATGAAAAGACTTCCTTAAAGGAGTTCTCTGGCAAACACAAAGAGGAATACGAGCAGACATAATTCTTTTGCCTTCACTTTTGAATCACGGACTACTTAAGGTCGGAAAGGACCTCTAGAGAATATCTAATCCACCTCCCTGCTCAAGCATGGTCACCTAGAGCCAGTTGCCCAGGACCACATCCACTCTGGTTTTGAAAATTTTGCATGGATGGAGACTCCACAAACTCTCTGGGCAACCTGTTGCAGTGTTCAACCATCCTTACAGTAAAAAAGTGTCTTCTTACGTTCAGACATAATTTCTTATGTTTCAGTCATATGTGTCCATTGCCTCTTCTCCTGTCACTGGGCACCACTGAGAAAAGTCTGGCTCTGTTTCCTTTGCACCCTCCCATCAGACATTTATAACCATCGAAAGGATCTCGCTGAGGTTTCTCTTCTCCAGGTGAAGTCGACCCAGCTCTCTCAGCCTCACCTCACATGTGAGATGCTCCTGTGCCTTAACCATTTTTGTGATCCTTCATGGGACTCGATCCAGTAACTCCCTCTCTCTCTCATACTGGACTCAGCACTCCACATGTCAGGATGGAGTAGAAGTGAAAAATCACCTCCCTTGTAAAGCTTTTAATTACTAGTAGAAAACAGTTCCAGGAAAGAAAGGACTGGAGCCTAGTGAGGAAGTGTGCTTGTTAAGTTTAGAAACAAGACAAAGAAAAAGACTCTTATTAAAGAAGGCCAGACAACTTCTACCTCCACTGCAAGACTGGAATTGAAAGGTATGCTTATAAAAGAGATGGAACTGAAAAGGAAAAACACTTGAAGGGAAGGAGAAAAAAAGATGAAAAAAGAGCTGGAAATAAGTAGAAAGGACCAAGAGTCATGGTAAAAGACATAAAGGAAGACAATGAGAGGCAAACACACCTAAATGGTGAAAGACAAGTCTCCCCTCTGAATAATGGCCAAAGTTGGGAGTGTGTTCTGGGAGATGAAATAGGAGAGAAACAGGATAGTTCTTCTATAATTGTATTGGGTTTGTGTGGCAAGGTTTTGGTAGTGGGGACGTTACAGGGTTGGCTTCCGTGAGAAGCTGCTAGAAGCTTCCCCTATGTCCGACAGAGCCAAGGCCGGCCGGCTCCAAGACAGACCCACTGCTGGCCAAGGCCGAGCCCATCAGCAATAGTGGTAGCGCTGCTGTGATAACATATTTAAGAAGAGAAAAAAGTTGCAGCAGGCACAGAAACGGCAGCCGGAGAGAGGAGTGAGAACATGGAAGAGAAACAACCCTGCAGACCCCCAGGTCGGTGCAGAAGAAGGAGGAGGAGACGCTCCAGGCGCCGGAGCAGAGATTCCCCTGCGGCCCGTGGTGAAGACCATGGTGAGGCAGGCTGTCCCCCTGCAGCCCAGGGAGGTCCACGGGGGAGCAGATCTCCACCTGCAGCCCGGGGAGAGAGGACCCCACGCCGGAGCAGGGGGATGCCCGAAGGAGGCTGTGACCCCGTGGGAAGCCTGCGCTGGAGCAGGCTCCTGGCAGGACCTGTGGCCCTGTGCAGAGAGGAGCCCACGCTGGAGCAGGTTTTCTGGCAGGACTTGTGACCCCAAGGAAGGGGCCCACGCTGGAGCAGTCTGTGCCTGAAGGACTGCAGCCCGGGGAAGGGACCCACGCTGGAGCAGTTCGTGAAGAACTTGTCCTAGTTTCAGCTGGGATAGAGTTAACTGTCTTCCTAGTAGGTGGTACGGTGCTATGTTTTGAGTTCAGTATGTGAAGAATGTTGATAACACTGATGTTTTCAGTTGTTGCTAAGTAGTGTTTAGACTAATGTCAAGGATTTTTCAGCTTCTCATGCCCAGCCAGCGAGAAAGCTGGAGGGGCACAAGAAGTTGGCACAGGACACAGCCAGGGCACCTGACCCAAACTGGCCAACAGGGTATTCCATACCATATGACGTCCCATCTAGTATAGGAACTGGGAAGTGGGGGCGGGGAATCACCACGGGGGGACTAGCGTGATGCTGGTCGGCAGGTGGTGAGCAATTGCACTGCGCATCATTTGTACATTCCAATCCTTTCTTTATTGCTGCTGTCATTTTATTAGTGTTATCATTATTAGTTTCTTCTTTTCTGTTCTATTAAACCGTTCTTATCTCAACCTGTGGGTTTTGCTTCTTTTTTTCCCGATTTTCTCCCCCATCCCACTGGGTGGGGGGGGAGTGAGTGAGTGGCAGCGTGGTGCTTAGTTGCTGGCTGGGGTTAAACCACGACAGAACTGCAACCCGTGGGAAGGATCCACGTTGGAGAAGTTCATGGAGGACTGTCTCCCACGGGAGGGACCCCACGCCGGAGCAGGGGAAGAGTGTGAGCAGTCCTGCCCCTGAGGAAGATGAAGTGGCAGAGACAATGTGTGATGAACTGACCGTAACCCCCATCCCCAGTCCCCCTGCACTGCTGGGAGGGGGTAGGTAGACAATCCAGGAGTGAAGCTGTGCCCGGGAAGAAGGGAGGGGTGGAGGGAATGGGTTTTGAGATTTGATTTTATTTCTCATTACCCTACTCTGGTTGACTGGCAATAAATTAAGTTAATTTTCCCCAAGTTGAGTCTGTTTTGCCTGTGATGGTAATTGGTTGAGTGATCTCTCCTGTCCTTATCTCGACCCACAAGACCTTGTTACATTTTCTCTCCCCTGTCCAGCTGAGGAGGGGGGAGTGATAGAATGGCTTTGGTGGGCACCTGGCATTCAGCCAGAGTTAACCCACCACAATAACAAAAATTGCTTTGAAATAATTGTTAAGATATAAAGAAAGAAGATAATACAGGTTGCAAAAGCAGAAGGAAATCCTATGTGCAGATCAAATGGGTAAAGAACTAGATGGTTACAGAAATCACCAGGGTCAGGACACGTAAACAGCCAGCTCTGAAAGACAAGAGCTAATCAAACAGGATGAGAGACTGTAACCCTAAGTCCAGTCAGGAAGGATCAAAACAAAACCAAACAGAAATTCCCATACAAGAAAGCAGCAAATGACCAAAGAAACTAAGCAGAAAAAAAAAGGCAAATAATAGCACAGATGGCAGATCTGTCTGCAGGTGATCAGACAGCTGACCAGCATGTTTCTGGTAGATACCGGCCCAGCACGAGGTACTGCATCTTACCAGCATGTCTGTTGCATTGAGGTAATGCTTGCTGGCCATGCACTGTTCAAGCTTCTGAGGCACTTGCTTGATGTTCTCTATCTCATCCAGCAAATTCAGGACATGTTTGTGCTCAATCCCTTCAATCCACAGCTTCCGCAACTCATCCCGCTTGCAATGCAGCAGCATTTTGCATGACAGCAGATTCTCCTTCACCTACAAGCAACATGTCAAAAGATTAATTAAATCTGTCCCTGTAACTGGCACTTCTAACATAGATCAGCCCTTTTCCAAATTTACTTTATTAGGAATTCCAAAAATATCACAAGACTATAACCAAATCAAAGTTCCTTAAAATTTCTGGTTATTCCTTTGGCTGAAGGGAAACATATAGTACATACAAACTGGAACTGCCTTCATAGTGAAATGGGTTTTAGTACAAGTTTTGTACCACTACTGAAAATTTAACTTAAGTGTCATAATGTGAACAAACACAGCATCCTATTAACCATGACCAAAGACTTATTTGCATGTTTTCTAAAAATCAATTCAGTATTTTGGCATACAGCAAGAATCCAATTTTCAGTGAAAGCAAATAAGCCACTACTAATTTTTCCACTGTAAACATTTTCCATCTGCCTATTAAATCTTTTGGCACATCTCCTCCTTTCTTCAAGTTTGGTGTCAATTTCTCGAAACATGACTATCTAAGAGTACAACCATTTTCCTAATATCTCGAGCAATACCAATTTTTTTTTTGTAGGAGACGTGGTTTCATTAAAACAAATAGCAGTTAAGATACAGGTCAATTCAGCATTTCCATTATTTATCAAGGCCATTACATCACCTAGAAAAACACCTTGGTGTTTGCTATTCCATTTGTTTTTGAGCCTCATGCCATCCTCTCTAAGTGGCAAAGTCTCTACTATTCTACCCCATTCAGGAAACATAAAGATGTTTCCTTCTCCATTCTTTCTGATCAAACGCACAGCCTGCATTCCCTGCTTTCAGGTTCTCCCAATATCCTCTAGTAAGGTCAGTATAACCTAGCTTTCCTCACATAATGCAAATCAATAATACATATTAAAATGTGGAAGCAATTAGCAACGCAGCTTCACACATTGCTTTCACACTACTCTTGTTTTTGTGATAAGTCATAAATACTTAGGGTCCAACCTTTTCTCAGGCTGAACTCTCACTGAATTACACATGAAGAAAGACTCTCAGAAGTAGGCCCTTCAATTTATTTTTAAATAATGAGCCTTCAAAGCACTCCAGAAATCCCACTTCAGCTGCACATTCTCCTACCTTGTCCATCTAAAGGCAGTTTAAAAAAAATATAGGAGTGAAACACATAGATGGACCAAAATACAGACAAACTGTAAATAACAATAGCTACATAAAACAGCCTCAATCCAGAGTCAGAAGAGACTAAGATTTCAATACAGTAACATTGCACTCCAAAATGTCCTTCTGAAAGGAATGACATCGAAAAATCCTCAGCCAAGAGAAAAGCTAATGTAAGAGTGTCATAACTTGCTGCAAAAGCAGAGGCAAACTAAAATGCATAGAGTTCATTTCAGACTTAATCCCTGTTCAATACCTTAATTTAAAATGTTTCACTGACCTAGCACACCATCATCAGTGGACTGCTGTTACATAGAGCCAAATTAGGTCAGTACAACAATCATGGGGCTGGAAGGAATCTCACAAGACATTCCGACTCCTGTCCTTGCAAGAAAGAAGATCAACTGTATCTACATTTGGGAGCAGGGAAAGGAGCGAACAGCAAATCTTTAAGGAAGAACTCCCCTTTGGTAGACCCAACTGTTTCTGCTTCATAATTCAGTTTTACAGTGGTAACACCTCTAAAGCTACATTCAAAACCAAGCCTTTCCCAGCAGGAATTCATACAAGAATTGACTACAAAAGGTAGATGAACAGAGGGATCTGGACTATCTATCACTTCCACAATTCCTAATGCAAGTAAACACCTGCGCGTTCATCCACCTTCCTCAAGAGGGGAACATCAAAAGAAAGGCTGATAGTGTAATACAGATTGATGACAAACCAGACCTGGGGCCTCCCATGAGATCAGGTCAAAGCTACTTCAATACATATTGACCAAAACTAATAAGAAAACTTAAATATCAAAAGGTCCTTCACCCTTACAGTCATTCTTCTAGGTGGGACCAAAAGGTCACACCCCATATGTTTGGTTTGACCTCTGCAAAGCTTAGTATACTGCGTGAAAATAGGCCACTGGCTACAGTTTATTTCAAATTTAGTGCAATTGATCTCTGCTTTCAAAGTGCTGAGCTTTGTACATAAATCCTAGAATGAACTCTTACCCTTGGAAAGCATCAGAATGGCCTCATTTTCTCTGAAAATGCTAAATGAATTTTAAAAGCCAGAAGGGTCAGTACATAGTCCCAGAAGGGTAAAAGCCTACTGCTCCTAAAGCACTGCTGTGAAAGGTTTTAAGATGAGACCTCCACAGAGCCAGGAAAATAAAATGGAATAAATTTGGTGCCTAGTTTGCAAAGTTTAGGTATAGCAAACTACACAGGAAGTAAAAGATAGGACAGGAGACCAAAGAACTAATCTATCGCTGCAGGGAGAGAGCAGATGGAACAAGTCCACAACAAAGAGTGCCAGAGTTATTTACTGGCGTGCTACTGAAGTGTGAGCACTCAAAATACAGAAAGATACGGGGGCACAGAGTTCATGTACATTCACACAACAGAACTGAATTTGGAAATAGCACCAAAATTCATATTCTCTGAGCGAAAAGCAAGCTGATGAATCACCCAGACTATTTAGGAGGAGGTTGAAGGCCAACATATCAAAACATGAACAGATTAGATGGAAGGGTGTTAGCTTAGCAGCCCTTAAGACTTCAAAAACCTGATAGCAACATGCCCAGGCAATAAATGAACAGGGGGCACCGCAAAGCTTTGCGCTATATATCCACTTCTCATTTTGCTTTTTAATTACTTGTGTTCTCAAACAACAGAGAGATCCTATGGAAAACACACTGCTAGTAAGACATAGCCCGGGACCGCTGTATTAGGACTGGGTGGTCCGCTCCTAACCATGACACAGAACAACTTGAAAAATCAGGCCTAGTTCAGAATCAATGGGTACAGTGCTTTCTCAATTCATTTTTTAGTTCAGTTCAGGATGATGACAAGTAGCTGGAAAAAGGGAGAGAGAAATAAAAGGTTAAAATGGGAGCTTACAACACTACCAGTGAAAGGACAGTACGCAGGAAAAAGGTACAGGAGTTGCACAGATTTGTACCCAGAGTACACGCTATCAAGCGGATGCAAACACAGAAACGCATGCAAAGCTAGACTTCACCTGTTTGATCTTGTTGCGCGAGTTGGTGATGCGCTCTGTGATGCTCTGGTATGTGCGGATCGCAGTGGTGAGCTCGGTGTAGTGCTGGACAATGAGCTCATCCAAATCCCGGTCACATTTCTCATAAGCTTCTTCCAGGCGGCCTTTCTCAGTCTCTCGGTCCTCAACATCATCGCTGGTAGATAAAGTCCTAAGGACAAAAAGATCACAAAAATAGAGTTATTTTGAAATTATCTATAAGGACAGGAAGCCTTTGCCTAAAAAATGCACTACCTACCACAAACCAGTCACTCTTTATTAGTCTGTACACTTCACTGAGTGAAGCTTATTTCTGCTACACATGTCTGTCTGGTGTTCAGCAGAGAACAATGTACTTCAAGAAAATAAAAACACATAAATATTGTGTTTTATTGCTTCCCCAATCTTCAGATGCTTCAGAGCTTTTTTACTGCGCTACTGGATTTATGAGAAGGGAAGGTTATCTAGTAGTTATCATTATTTCCAGAGAGTCGTTAGTATGGGCACAGTATAATATATGAAATGTATCCTGGATCCAGAAGCCCACACCTAGAATGACTCCATGGCACTATCTGAAAAACCCAGGAGACAGCAACAGCCAAAAAGACATATCCTTATCCCCTACAGTAGGTAGTACTCAAAAAGTTGGTTTGTGCAAAAAAAGGCATCCTGAATTTTCCTCTTCCTTTATGCTTGCAAGGGTAGCTATGATCCATACAGGTTTCTGTTTTAAATCAGTAATATAGACACTGAAAGGTTTATAATTCATGGTGAAAAAAAGAAAATTCATTTAGGATCAGTTACAGTAGTTATGACCTAAACACTGGTATATCACAACCTCAAAAACTAGCAGGGATGAATTCTATAATGCTACTTCAGACAATTTCTGAACCATTTTGAAGAACTTAAGATGAGAAAATAAGCAAAAATAAAGATATTTTTAAAAAAAATTAAAAAAAAATCACTGCAAACAAACTGGTTTGAATCATATGCTTGAATATCATGAAACAATCACAACTTTCAAAGAAATCCAGAGCATCTACTTGCTGAAGGTGAGATGCCTCTAAAAATATGACCAGTAGAGCATGAACACGTGGAGACCGTTATTTCATTTAAATCACATAAGTTTAGGCCTCTGAACTGAACTGAGGCACCATCTTAAGATGGTACACATGCTACACTGAAAGAGTATAAATATAGTAAGAGACTAGAAAAGCCATTGTTTCCAACCCTAAAGACTAATGAAAAAATACACCATCGGGAGTAAGGGAGAACTTCTTGATTTTCTTCTGGATTCTTAAGCTATTTGTGCGGAAAAGGTCAAAGAGTTAGAAGGAGACAAAAAACCCATTGCTGAACGCTGCTGCTGCTCTCTGCTACCATAACGGCTTTCACTTTGGATTTGTTAAAGCAATGAGGTCCAGTCAAACTAAAACCAGTATCTCCTACTGTAACTCCTGCTGTCAACTGAGAAAGTATCGATTTTTCCTTGCAATAAGTCACTTGTCCTCTACAGTAAAAGTTAGAAGGTGAGAACTGCCTGCGCATCATTGAAAAATAACAAAACAGAGAAACCTATTTCCTTATGGTTTATTGAAGAGTATTTTCATTGACAACAAGCAGCACACAAGAAGGGTTAGTAGTGAACAGCTTTTTCTGAATTCTCCAATACCATTAGGAAAGTAATAGGAACTCAAGTGCAAAAGCTCTTCCCAAAGAAATGTAAAAAAGAACTTAAACATACAAGAAATGCTCCCTCTCTCTCAGAAAGTCAACAGAGACATACCCAAAACTTCCAGTTCGCTACTCTTTCTTCCCTTCAAAGAAAAACAACAGGCTGTACCACCTACTCAGACTCCCATCTTTAAAAAGAAGAAAAAAACAAAAAGCCATTTCACTGGGGATCATGATCCCAGAAAGTGCAGCTAAGAAAACTCAAATGAGCAAGCAGATCTGTACTACCACATGGAACACGGCACAAGATGAAGACAGGAGCACGCACTCACTTGTCCTACTCAACTACAAAGGAGGACAGAGGAATTACAGCCAAAAATATATCCTACAAAACCCTGAAAGAAGACAATGTACCCAAGTGATGTATTTTACTTTACACTGTTTTAACACTCCTTTTCACTTTCAGATGGCAGTGGCAGAAGGGTAACAGATACCACATTCTTTTGTTATGCCTCAGACTATCAGCATGGGTGCCTCACACTCTCCACCCCACTCCCAAACACCAAGAGCCGCACATTTTACAAGGGATGCAGGCGCACCTCTCCTCTTGCACGAAGAACACGCTGAGATGAAAAACCCCTTTCTCGTTCCACTAACACCATAGCTTCTTCTGATACATAAAATTTATTTGTAGTGTTTCAAGTTCCATGCTTCATGGTAGCTACAGAAACAGGAATGCTTTCTAATGTTATTACATTAATATTCTACTCCCAAACATTCTTAGTTGTGTCTTAAATCACATTTTTACAAAAAAAGATATATTTCTTAACTTGTACTCTAGTACAAAGCACTTTAATATCATGCAAAAAGGACCTGTAAAGTAAGAACAGTAGTAGTACAGTGGTTAGAATACAAGCCTGGAATTAAGAACTCTGGATTACAGCCTCTGCTTTACCACAGACCTCTGCCATTATGCTTGCAGCACATTCACATTGCAGACCGCATCTTGAGACTAGAGCGTGAGCTACACACAGCTCTTAGCTACTACAGACTCCTGATGTAAATATCTGCTTTTCAGTGGAATAGGCTGCGCAGGCAGATCCGTGTCCTTGTGGCCCAGTTTCTCTCTCACCTGGGGAATACGCAGCACTGGTTCCTCAAACAAGCAAATTGCAATTACATGCACTAAGTACTACTGAAACACTCAACGCTGAAGTGTTTACATGACCTCTGCTAACAAAGTAATGTATGAAGATATGCTGGAAAACAATGCTAAGCATACAGTTAATGCAACAGTATTAAACGTACAGTACTTGTGAGATACAGCATGAACCCAAACTTCACCGCAATAGATGAATAGAAAGCATGTGCAAGAATGTATTTGACAATAAATCTTCCTCCATTAAGAGCTCTTGCACGTGAATGTTTTCTTTGTGAAGAACTGCTTATTTTTGCTAGAAGAATGTTCTTCAGCGTGGTTACACCAGACACGAATGTATATCCTTTTTAAGAATTGACATATTGTTTGAGTTTGAAGCTGAACAGTATTGCTTGTCTCAGTAGTTAATGAAAACATCGATTCTCTCTAACCTGCCTTATAGATTGCAGGAGAATCGTGGACTGCTACAGACAATGTAGAAGCAGAACCAAATTGGCCTGTATCACAGACTAGAAAAGTTTTTAGTTTTAATTAAACAAAATTCAATTTCAGAATTCTTGATTTGCCAAAGCTGTTCAAGCTTTGGCTTGAATCCATCTGCAAAGCCAGTAGTTTGTTACAAAAGCTAAAGATCTTACTCCAAGGCTAAGACTACATCATTGTACTGTCAGAGAATGTCACATGCCTTTTCTAATGCTCCAGCAAGTTCCTGCCCAACTTAGGCTTCCTAACAACTTCCAGTTACATCCATATTTTTTAAGCAGATTCAAACTGTGCTGCCCAGTTGTTTTTGTTCTTGTAATTGAGTTTAACTTGCCCTCTACAGGAAAAATATTTTTTACTAAAAACACTTGACATTTGCTCAGCCAAAACAGAGATGTTTATGAAGCCTGAGAGAGGTCACAACAGGACCAGTACCTTCGAAACCACAAAACATGTCAAAAGAAGGACAAAGCTAGTATAGCTGGAAATCAGAAGCCTTTGTGAGGTACCACAAGCTTATTCCTACTGAAATGAAATAATGACAATGTCTAACTGAAAGTGTCAATTTTAGTTGTCATTTTGCTATTTGTCTGTTTAGATATATAATATACATTTGCTGCCACTTTCAGCGGAATCAAGATGCTTTAGGGAGGAAAAGGCCCATCTCGCTGAGCACTACACACCTTCTCACACAGTCTGAACTCCAAAGACCTCATCTTTTAAACCCACAACACAGCCAGTAGTAGCATGAAAATATTGCCAACCCATATTAAAAAGACAGGTAACAGGAATGCCGCAGTCTCAAAGCTCCAGACCATCCAACCTGGCTTCAGGAACCTAGCAGCACACACTGGGAACATAGTTGCCAATTAAGTCTTTTTCTACATTTACAGTTCTCTGAAAAATAAGCTTAATATGCAGTGGTAACCCAGAATCCAACAAGATGAAAGCAAGACAAAGAAATCACTCTGCTGCTGTATAAAACCTTACTATGCCCATACTTGGGAGTGATGTGCACTGTTCTGGTCTTCTCTCTCTTCTGTTGCCCTTGGAAGGGCAACTAAAACAACAGAGGGGATGAAGCAGCTGTTCGCTGCAGAGACGCTTCAGTTTGGAAAAGAAAAGGCTGAAAGGAGATATGAGTAAGGTCTGCAGAACTCAGAAACAAGATGAATAGCATAAATGCAAAACAGTTTTTCACCAAATCATGCACTACTAGAACTCATTAGTTTCAACAAGTGCCACAGGAGATCCATTTAAAAAAGGATAAAGCACACTTACACTTTAGGTAGTGAACTCCTGAGCCTTGCTGCAGGATTTGAGGCTCACAGCATCAGCAGGTTCAGAAAAAGGACTTAAATGTATTCACAGACAACAGGTCGAAACAAATACTGAAAGAAACTAGCTGGAACGTATCCTCCAACATCCCTAACTCAACAACTGTAGACACTAGGGAAACATAGAGGCATTGGACACCAACAAGTGGCCAGGCGTGCACCCCCTCCCTAATATTTTGTATTACCACTGTTGGAGACAAACTACCAGGCTGGAAGAACCATTAATCTGCCTCAATAGAGCATTTCTTTGGTCTTACCTGCGGAAGGCTCCAGTAAGGTAGACTACCTAAAGCTGAGTAATGTTTTGGAGGTGCTGGAGGTGATGTTACCTGACTCCTGCGCACGTACACACAAACACACACACAGTAAGTGCCAACATGGGGCCTTCCCTTCACCTTACCAGGATGTTTCAGCATCCAAACCTGCAAGACGACAAGACAACTAGGATCCATTCTTGCAGAGTTCCAGGTGAAACCACTGTGCTGTCAGGCAGCAGGAGGGGAGAGAAGGGAAGCGTTACAGACTTTCACAAAACACTGCTTTGTACATCCCAGGGACATACTGACCAACCAAGATCAAATTAACACACTGTTACATATTATTCCAGCCTGTGATCCTAACCTGTAAGACTTCAACTCAATAGAATTTTCAGGCTCAGTCGATTGCCATGGTCCAAGATTTCCAGCTGGCTCTGTCAGACGCACCAGCTGGGAAATCTTCCCAGAATTAACACCTGTATTGGGAACCTCTCGCTGTCTTTAATTACCTGTTCTGGGAAAATATTGTGGAAACAATCATCACGAAAAATATCACACTCATATTTTGACCAGAAAATTTACCTATATTTACAGCCCTTTAGTCTGTTCTAGTTTAAAACATTAAAGGGACCACTCACTATGCCAAAAGAGATAAATAATTCCACACAACAACAAAGAATTTAAGCCTAACAGGTTTTTTTTCCCCTTCACCCACATGAGTTTGCCTTAAATACCTGTAAATTATCTCTTTATGGATAGGATAAAAGTTTAAATCACAACCCAAGATCTAAATGGAGAAAAGCAACATCAGAGACTGCTTTTTCATTTATTTTACTGAAAGACCAGCAAGTTTCAGAAGATAAGGGTTTGGTTTTAGGACGTGGTTATTTCCAGTCATTATAGGAGTCTGGATTAATGGCTGGAGAACAGAAAAGAAGTGCACGTGTGATCCGTCCCACAATCATGTACTGAAGAATTATCAAAGTGCACTTAGAGAAAAGCAAACCCATTCTTTAACGGATGCGAATAGCAATATATAAATAAGAGGAAGTGAAGCTGTTTCAAGCCAAAATGTCAGAAACAAGTATGCTATAAAACTGAGAATGGCTCTTCTGGATTTTTTTTAAAAAACACATTAAACCTTTTCCCAGACAATAATTTACATTTTTGTCCACCATGGCTGTCACATACAAATTTCTAGAACACATTCAAAAGCAGTACAAGTACTTACAACTGCTTACAGCCACCAATAAGACCCTTCTGCTCATGTTCCTCTCAAGTCACTGTATCAATCAGATGAGCCCTCACTTTACCTACTTAAACCAAAACTAACTCACCACCTTCTCTCTACTCCAGTAATTCATTACCTTGTATTTTCCTCTTTCAAAAACACAACATTAATTCCTTGAAGTCTAGCAGCATCTGTAACTACAAAAAGGAGCGATGTCCCTTTGAATCTGAAACATTACCTTGTACAACTGAATTTCCTACCTAAGCCCCTTGGTACTGGAGCCACTTCTTTTTCTTGCTCTGCACAAAAAAAGCTAAGCAAGGAATACTTAATATTCTTGAGATTATACATGTTCCTGCTAACACTGCAGAAAAGTAAGCCAAGGGCATCTTTGCTTGTTTCAGTTCTATTAAAATGTGTGGCAAGGAAGAGGAAAAGTCAACACACTGTTTGCCAAATAGAAAGGATCAAAATTGTTTGGGAAAGGAACTTTGCAGAAAGAACTTTGAAGGGGGAATTACAAAACAGGACAGGATTATGAAACAATGATAAATATACATTAGCTTTTTAGAACTCTGTTGTGGTTTAACCCCAGCCACCAACTCAGCCCCACACAGCCGCTTGCTCACTCCCCCCACTTCAGGATGGGGGAGAGAATTGGAAGAGTAAAAGTGAGAAAACTCGTGGGTTGAAATAAAAACAGTTTAATAGGTAAAGCAAAAGCCGCGTGCGCAAGCTAAGTAAACCAAGGAATTCATTCCCCACTTCCCATGGGCAGGCAGGTGTTCAGCCATCGCCAGGACAGCAGGGCTCCATCACGGCTAACGGTGACTTGGGAAGACAAACACCATCGCTCCCAACATCCCCCCCTTCCTCCTCCTCCTTCCCCCAGCTCTATACGCTGAGCATGACGTCCCATGGTCTGGGATATCCCTTGGGTCGGTTGGGGTGAGAAGCAGAAAAGCCCTGGGCTCTGCGTAAGCACTGCTCAGCAGGAATGAAAATATCCCTGGGTTATCAACACTGTTTCCAGCACAAACCCAAAACGCAGCCCCATACTACCTTCTAGGAAGAAAACTAAGTCTATCCCAGCAAAAAACAGCACAAACTCCCTGAAAAACAAAAGCATTCAAAACATATGACTAACAGAAGGAATGTCAATTTAGATACCAAGTGCATGCAGGTTATGAACTCAGTGGGGATCTCCAGTAGGGTTCCCTGATCAGTTCACTTGTTTTTTCATTTTCATTTTTCTAAATGAGAATCCGCCTCCCCTGTAAGATACCTGTAATTTGTACTTGGCAGCTGGATGGTTGCATATGCCTGTCTCATTAGCAAGAGCTCAATAGGATTAGAATAATTCCAACTGGATGTTAGTCTGTTAAGAGACATTTTTATGCTACAGTAAAACAGAAATTCATTGAGCCAAATCTCATTGACTTTTGATTTTACGTAGTTAAAAATACAGATTACACAAATGCAAAATGCTTAATTCACTGGAGTCACTTCCTCATATGGAAGACAGGATAGAGAAGAAGATGATCAGACACAATCCTGAAATGTTTTTAATCAAGGGATGTACAGCATATTTCATACAAGAAAAAAAAACAAACCTTGCTATTTCCCCCAGAGGTCAGTGAATTTACACTGGAATTAGATTAATAAAAAAGTCCATTGGGATTATTCATTTGGGTAGAATTTGATCTGTAGATCTCAAGCATTTTTCATCTCTGCTTTCCAGCATCCAACTCAAATAACTAGCACAGGGAGTAGGTGGAAAGACTTTTACAGGAGTCCTGAAACACTGTCATCCTGCAAGACACCTAAAGCCTTAAACTGCTTGCTAAGAGTTCACATCAAAGACAGGAATATCTAGTTTCCAAAGGTAAATACATAAGAAAATGTATTCACATTGATCAAATATAATTGCCATCTCTAACATTTCTGCAAGAGGGTGTACCTTTCTAGAAAACTGAACAAACTCCACAGCTCCAGAAGAGTCCTCCTTCCTCAGCACCACAGATGAGAGAACAAAGTTTCTCAGATGTGTTGGCACAACTAGGACTCAAAAGTACATTTGAATCTACCCTCACCAGTTGCTTTACAGTAGTTCAACAGACCACAGTCGTCAGAAGCTAAAGAGTAATTCAAAACACTGGGAAGCAAGATTTCTGACTTAAGGATGCTTACCTATAAATGCTTAACATGGTATCTGGAAGCAGTTGGAAAACCCACTTGAGTCGTTAAAACTTTTTTCTCTCCACAGACCTCAGAGTCTCAGCGTTTTCCTCTGAGCGGCAAAATGAAACGCTTCTCTCACAGAAAACACTAAGGAGCTTTGAGAAAGTCACACAATGTCTCATTCTTATAAGGCAGAAAATGCTACAGACTATAGCTACTATTTACCACAGTAAATAAATACAGTGTTTTGGAAACACAACATATTAAGTAGGAATAAAAGAAACTTTTCTCTAAGAACCAATGTAATTAGCTGTTCCCAGCAACAACACCAGCACACACCATGCACTACATCACAAGTTATTCTCACACTATGGCCTTAGTGTTGGCTATTTCTTTGTGTTTTGACAAATCAATGTTTTTCATAGACCTATCCAAGATCTGCAGGTGCATTGACAGCAGAACTACCACACGATCTCATCTCCTCTGTAAATTTACTCCTACAGCGTGATGCATCAATTTGGAGAGGAAGGGAAGAAAAAAAAAAAAAAAAGGGCAAACTCTCTAGCATTCAAACAATGCAAGAAAAACAACAGGCAGATGATGTAAAAGGACAGAAAACAAGCCATAATTTCTTCACAAGCTAATAAATTTCTTTCATTGTTGTGAAGTGAAAGAACATGATGTTTACTAAGCTATTCAACAGTAGAAGAAAACAAACACCATTGTACTACACATCATGTGGCACAACAGATAACTACAGGAGTACAGAAATGCTATACAGAGATGATCAGCTGCAAAACTACGAAGCAATTCACCTCCCTTTGTAACATGCTATTTTTGCGCTTCAAATGCATTCCAGCTCCAAAACAGGATTTAACATCATAGCTCCTACCACCACAGAAAGCACACCACACACAGATTAATCTTTATTCTGTGTAACACTCATGTTCCCACAAATGCACACAGCTTATCCGCACCAACAAACTACTACAAAATAAGCTCTGATGCGAACGAAATGCGCAACAGACTTCTCTGCTCAGTCCTCCTATCAACAAGCTTAGTGCGAGCTGAGAATAGCCACAAGGGCAGCTACCAAGAAATGCTCTTTCTGGGGCATCCTGTGACACTCAGTAGGAAAACCCTTTGCAAAGCCAGCAACAGGCATCATTGCAGGTACTTTAGGCAGCCGCAGTGCCAAAAAGCTCAAGCTGGCAATACATGCTACTGAACCACAAAGCTTCAAGGGGACTCAGTATTTTGTTCACATAGAGAGACATGTAAAGCAAATGTGGAAAAATTTGGGTTCTTGAAGAAATCCGCTCATCTTCCTCTCAAAGGGATGCATGAATGAATGCATTTTCAAATTTATTTTCCTGCTTGACAGCAAAGATTTAGTTTTAGCATACACCATCCTACTAGTGTACCTCAGTCTGAAGCATCAGATAAACAACTCAATTTTCCCCTCTCTTTTATTCTACAAGGGCCAATAACAAAAATAGGTCAGTCAGAGACAAATCCATTAATTTCTGAGCTCCAAATGCTCACAGTCCAGCCCTGGTTTGTTTTGCAATGTGCTGAATGCCCTGATACCACACACAAGCTCTCAGTCTTCTGAACCTGAATTCAGGGTGTGATCCACACCACTCCTGCTTCATCTAGCACCCTGTTGCTGCATTTCCTTCAGCAGAGTGCTTTTTCCACCAAATCCTGCACTGAGTTGCCCCCCTCACCCTCATATTTTGCATTGTGGCAAAAGGAAGTTAACAACAACCTTTAAGACTATCTATTTACAGGCATCAACCTCAAAATTACAGCTCCAGCAGGAATCAGATTCAAGACTCAACAAGAATTTCTGCTTCCACTGAGAAGTCTCGTATTTCCCCACACAGCTTGCATTATCAAGGACTTTAGTCTGTTTTCCAGGGCAGATGAGTAATTTCTTTTGCCAGCCCACTGTTAGCTTCCCACCTGTCCAATAAAATGCCAAGAAAATTAGATTAAGTGTCAATTTTAAGAGAAAACTGTTAATGTTAATGAATAATAAATGTTTCATTTCTGCAAATTTGCTTTTTCTGATGCCTCCAGCTAGGCTGGGTGGATAACTGCCTCCCTATTTTACCTACCCTAAGGCCAGCCCTGTTAAGTATTATTACTGCTAAGCTATGGATAGTAAACAGAGTCTTAATTATCAATTTCTTGACTAGAGAATTTGTTTCATGGGAAGAACACTGTAGTAACAGTATGTGGGCATTATGCTTCTGTGGATTTTTTTATTAAACAAAAGTGAAAGAACAGATACTGTATGCAAAATGCAAATATGCATTTTAAATGTGAAGTTAGCACCTGCAACACACTAGACAATTCTTACAGGAGAGGAGTGTTGTAGTCCCCGCTGCTTTTGACCACTGCTGTAGGTGTTCAGCTTCTGTGTGTCCCTGTAGAGCCTCTCTTCCTCTGCTCCACACTATCAGAGCAGACATATGCAAATATTTGTGGTTAAAGGCAGAAAAGAGCATTACATGATGCACAAGTGCAACGTGGAACTCCAGGAAGACTCTTCCATTACTTCTGGATCAGGTTTCTTTTAAGCATGCAATTCACTTGCCTTCACTCAGCATCGCTTATTTAAATGAAAACACTCATTAAAGACAGTGGGAAACACCAACAAAAAAAAAGGCAAGCCGATCGAATTTAAATATTTTTCATCTGATCAGGAAAATGAACATTTTAGTGAAGTATAATTGAACGGATTGCTGAATCACTCGAGGGGGGGGGGGGGGGGGTGTTAAACAAAGCTCCAATTTTAACAGGAATCCACAGTAAACTTTCTGCCACCTGTTTCTACGGTGCTCTGCACCATATCACATGCCTTGTTAAGCCTCCCAGTTCCTCGCTTTAAAACACCTTTGAAGGTACGGTAATACAGACAGCTTGTGGTATCAACTGCACACAACAAAGCTTGGCTTAAAGCTTCTCTTGGTGAAAGCTAAGGCTACGTTTAGAATTGTGGCCAATTTACAGGACTAACTTATGTTGTAACCTTTTTCTCCAGTAAAAACAACACCAGAAATCTGTTCAACAGAAGAAGCTTCTTAAGAACACACTGCAGCCTTGGGCAAAATCCAAAGTTTAAGGGATACGCTACGATCCATCCCTTCCAAAGAAATCAGATGAGGTTGTCAATGTTTTACAGTTTGGGTAACAGTTAAACAATAATTCTTACTGTCTGTCTTGGAAGTCTGCAGATAAAGAGTGCAGGGTAGGTACTACATATCGATACCATAAAAACTCTCCTGAAAACGTTTCACAATGTATCATATATACTTGCATCACTCCGGACAATAAAATTAATAGTACAGCACTAAGATTATCAGAATCACCCAGAAGGAAAATTAAAGAAGGGGGGTTTATTTATTTATTTATTCTCCATTTTACACCATACCAAGGACCTAAAACACAAACCAGAATACAACAAAGCCTGTGTAAGGTACAGCAAAAAGAAAAAATCAAAGCATGACCGTAGCCAACACAGACAATTTTTGACCAACAAAGGATTTGTGGAGTTAAACGAAGAAAGCAGTTGCTAGAAGCAACAAATAATCATTTAAGCAGAGCACTGTGGATGTCTAGAAAGACCAGTCTCCTCTCTGCAGGAAATAGCTGCAGCATGCCAAGGAGACTTCACTATTAAAAAGGGGGGAAAAAAAAAAAGCAGAGTAAAAAGAAACCCATTAGAATCTAGTTACTTTTCATAAGGCACCTCTCACTGATGACCGTGGCCGCACACCAATTACAGTATTTGCTTTCTCATTTCAGTTTAAAACGTTGTGATCATTACTAGACATTTATGGGGCACTAACACCCAAAGGCCAACCACACAGCCGCCCCATTGAGAGACACGGCCCAGACACGCAGACCGACAGCGCGAGCTCTTTGTCGCAGGAAATCTAGTAGACAAGAAACAACAACAGGTGAATAAAAGATAAGAGGTCAGGATGCGAGGGAAAGGGAACAAAATAACTGAGATGAGAGAGAGCATCTGTCCACATCTCAGCTGACCAGCAGAGGCAACCGTAACCAGGCAGTTACTCAGACACTGTCAAGTTGCAAATTATCACAGGAATTGCAGCAGTGAGTTTGAAGTGCAAGCTGTTGGGAGGATCAAGCTTTGACTTCACAGATGCATGGAAGATGCATGCAAGTGCTCTGCATGAAGAATATGACAAAAAGCACTAATTTGTCACTACCTTTTCCTCCCCCAAAATCTGTAGAGGGAAACAGAACATTACACAATGGGTCTGATCCTGATTATTTCAAGGACTGGGCCTTCTAGTGAAAACATCAAGCAACACCTAAGATCAAACATGCATTTTGAAAATGTTCACTGGAGACACCTTAGTAGTATTTAAGCCCCTGAGTAAATCAGAATCAAGTGCAGAAGAAAAAATAAAATCTGATCCTTTCTGAATGTCAGGGTTTGCTTGGTTGTTTTTTTCCCCCCCTAAGCCTTATTTTTATGGATGTAAAAAAAAAAAAATCCTGTCTGGAAAAAGAGCCTGTCTAGAGCAGTTCAGCAAGTATTGTTTCTCTTGACTGCTGTTCCACCCTGCAAGACCTTATGAGCAGCTACGTTTCAACAGAGCACAATGAAAAAGTTTTTTACAGCACCCTGGAACAAGAACAACTGTACTTGAGCACACTGTCTACAACGCTCTACAAATTTCCAGACATTCATTAAACTAAATGGACTTATTTGAATTTTATAATTGAAAACTGTTGTCTTAAAGACAAGTCCCAAATGGGGTGATCTACAGCTTCCAGCACTATTTAACCTCAAAGCATATAATCTGATAATACATGTTTTGAAACCTCTGCAGTCTCATTGAAACCACTGTAAAAGTTGGTTCCTTATGTAACAAAGCCAGCCAGAAGAAAAAAAAAAAAATCCAAAAGGTATTTAACAATTTAACTCAATAGCAACACGTTGAATGTTTTCTCATTATTTTCACAGGTTGGCTGATTGTTCCTGTGAAATTCTGGATTTGAGGAAATGAATCAAAATGTTCAGAAGACAAACCACTCCCTTCATGAAGACAATGAAGTGCTGGAAAGAAGGTAGTAAAAAATTGCACTGTACAAGTCAATAGGCATGGGAAATGAGATATTGCTGTAAACTGACTATAAAATTATGAAGGATCTTCCCCTTTAAAAAAAAAAAAGTTAAATCCTGAGGCCAGCACACTCCTCCCTCATCAAGGGGAATACAAGATACCCAGCCTTCAGACAACATTGTGCAAAGAACTCCCTCCTTCACGACAAGAAACGGCAGAACCAAGTCTCTTCAAAATGCTGTTAAACATACAAAGTAAACAGAGCATTATAAAACATTTTCCTCCTCTACTTACATTCCATTAATCTTTCATGCTGCTTACACAGTTGGTTAGAGCATTTTCAACAGAAGTTGATGATCTTTTTATCATTGAGGACTTGCAGATGTATGCATGATAGCTGCAGTGAAAAGGCTGAGCAGTCTACAGCCATCTAAATAAATATCATCAGGGAATTCTTTATTTTGCTAAATTAACCAACCCTTAATCAAATTTCACCACACCAATACAAATGATGCAAGCATAGCTAGTAATCAGCTGATTTCTGAAACAAAGACTGGACTGCAGTCATTTAAGATGATGACGTCAACAGAAGAAGTCCCACTCCTTCAGATGTCTCCAACAGCAGTACATTAAGATGAAAAAACAATGCCGCACACAAGCAAAACCCTAATGACACCAGCTGTACACCATTTTCCGTCTTGGAAAAGGGATGCAGACAGCAGGCAGACCCATGAGATGCCCGTTACACTGCCAGGCGCAAGCAGAGCAACTCAGCTACCAGGCCACTGTGTGAGAACCTGTCCAGGACTATCTCCACATACAGGAGACCACAGGTACCAACTCTCTACCTTTTTTTGTAATTAACTTTAGATCCAAAAAGCCAACACAGCTATTACATGAATTACCACATTCCCAAGAGAAAACTGAAGTCCTAACAATCAGTATTTTCAAATCTGCAAGAGCAGAGGCTGGACAACGCTACTTAGACCTGCCACCTGGATGACTAAAAGATGAAGAGTATTTAAGGAGCCATTGACCACCTTGCACTATGAACCCTTCCTTGATATCACACCGCAACAGAACAGCAGCCCTGCATGAATTAGCAAGAACCTTTGGAAATTTCATTATTAACCTGAAGGTTTCAATACTGCACTGGAATGTAGAGCTGTTGAAACCACAGAACTTACAATCATTTATTAACAAAACCAACTATTTCCACTTCCTAATTTTGTCAGGGTAGGCTAAACAACTCTGCACAGTGCATTCTCTAAAGCCAAAATAAGAGCCAAAAAATAAAGTACCTTGAGCTTTTAACCAGGCATGGTCACTATTGCCCTTTCACATGTGGTTGTGTATTCACATATGCACCCTCACCTACTGTTGCCATTAAACGTAACCAACTATCTGCATCAAGCGAAAACCCAACACTTGCCAAATATGCATACATTTTATAGAAGTGCCTCAAGAGTACTGTGTTCAGCTCTGGGGCCCCCAACATCAGAAGGCCATGGACCTGTTGGAGCGAGACCAGAGGAGGGCCATGAAGATGATCATAGGGCTGGAGCACCTCTGCTGTGAGGACAGGCTGAGAGAGTTGGGGTTGTTCAGCCTGGAGAAGAGAAGGCTCCGGGGAGACCTTATTGCAGCCTTTTGATATATAAAGGGGGCTTATAAGAAAGATGGAGAGAGAATTTTTAAGAGGGCCTGTAGTAACAGGACAAGGCATAATGGTTTTAAACTGGAAGAGGGTAGATTTAGATTGGACATAAGGAAGAACTTTTTTACGACAAGGGTGGAGAGATGCTGGCCCAGGTTGCCCAGAGAGGTGGTAGATGCCCCATCCCTGGAAACATTCAAGGCCAGGCTGGATGGGGCTTGGAGCAACCTGGTCTAGTGGAAGATGTCCCTGCCCATGGCAGGGGGGTTGGAACTAGACGATTTTTAAGGTCCCCTCCAACACAAACCATTCTATGATAATTTCAGGAAAATTTATCATTTAAAACCATACTCTGCTATACACAATTTATTCTCAGTGAATTTCTGAGCTACTTGTCTTGTAGAAGAACCCCTACCTTTATAACATTGGAAAACACCATTAGCAATAAAAGCGGTTTTAAGAGACCACGACAGTACATACAGATCAGAGCAACTCGGCTTTATTTCTTGTAGCAGCTATTTCCCAAATGTAACAACGAGGACAACAGCTATACATCCGTCTTTCTCACTCTACATCACAGACGGGGATATCAGTTCCACTGCTTTAGACAGAAAGAGAAAACCAAATGCCAGGCCTTTAGTAAGAATCCATTTAACAAAGTTCACTGTAAATGTAATAAAAATAATGGCCAAAAAGCATTAAAAAGAAAAAGAATTCCACTTGTGAAAAATAAAATATGTTCAAGGTTTTTTTGCCTGTAATTTCAACTTCTACAGACACGAAAGTAGGAAATGCACTATATCTTGCCTCGCTTTTAGTTCTCCTTGACATGTCATATGTGTTTGCCTGTGTGAAAGCTGAGCACAAAGATTTCAATGAGGTCTTATGGAGTCAATGCTGAAGTTTGTTTTCTCCCAATTAAAGCAGCTATTAAAGGCCAGTTTTAAAAAATAGCAACCTTTAATTGGAAAGAAAAACACCTAACAATAAATATAAAAGGCAGACACATTCACCAATTAAAAATCTGACAAGATCTCTCAAAAAAATAGCATTTGCTAAATGCCACATTGCTTGTTTCAGAGTACAAAAGCTGCTTCAACCAGCTAGCAACAAAACAAAAGGTTAAGAAAAATCAATATACATACACGTGTTTGTCCTCTGAAAGTTAAAAAAAAATATTTCCCAAGTTGTCCTCCAGCAGATGAGCAGAATTTTCTCCATTCTTTGCACTATTTTTTTAAAAAGACATTGCTAAGGCCCATGCGATCAGCATTAGACTGCTACAACAAAAGCTCCTGTTCTCCAGTGACAACATTTTGACCTTACAAAGTACCTTTTATTTAAGGAACTTAAAGGATCTTTCTCATATGTGAAGGAATTAGCACATGTTTTGAAAGTGGGTGTGCTGAGGCATGAGTGCAAGTGCTGCACTTTTGACCATCCAGCAGAAGCATGGGGACAGAAGCTGTAAAGCCCTGATATCCAATATCCTACTCTAGAAGCCACAATCCCAGGAGCTATGTCTTCTTGTAGCAAATAATGGTCATTTCTTCTCAACAATGCGAGGACAAGGGCAAACTGAACTTACTGTCATATCCCCTAAAGGCACAGGCAAATGAAGGAAGGCTTCCTTGAGCCACAACAAAGGTGGGGATTTTAATAGCAGATTTTGCAAACATTCATTAAGCTTCCCAAACACTCCTTACTTCTAAAAGATTTATTATTATGAACAAACCCTCTACCCCTCCTTTAGGAGAAACAAGAGGGAAACTATGCCCAAGAACTTCAGCAGCACTGCCAAGGGTATGACTACACTACCTCGTAACTCGGCTCCCGTGGTAGCTCCTGGCTCTTTCCAAATGGATCAGTCCTGTCCTGGGGCACATCATTTATTTTCAGTTTTGTACTCTACTGAGCAGCACGTCTCCTTCTGCTCGGGAAACAACTTCTTCCAAGTTAGTCTGTACTTGAGACTGCCTTTATTCCCTATTCTTGGCAACAACCGGAAAACCAAGGTGAATTCGATCAGTACACGAATCCTCCTACAGGAAACAACTCCCAAAGGAAAAATGTGTTCCCCAACACAACAGGAAAAACTGACACTTCACAGGGACAGAAAAGACAAGAAAAGTGGGATGGTCTTTCCTGTTGGGTCTTCCTTTATCTCAGAGTTTTCCGCATTCAGAGCTGCTGAAAAGCAACACCGTAGAGATTAGGGACAAGCCAAAATTTCCAAACTATACCGAGACTGCGATGAACAACAGTGATGAAAACTACACTGCTACTGATGCAATGAACCTTCCTGAAGCAGCAGCACCCTGATTTTAGACCAGAGCCCCAGCTCCCATAAAATACTATTTCTTACTTGATTTCAGTGCTGCTATAATACATTAAACTTTGTCAAGGATTTGACCCCAAATATGCTCCCTGAAAGTGACACAATTTTTCTCCTGGGAAGTCCAGTGAAATAAGTAAAAGAATCCTAGTATCAGAGGAAAGTAAATTATTCAGTCGCTTGCAAGAGAGCTACTGAGCTTGAGTAAATATCAAAAATTATCCCTTCATTAATAAAATAATTTATATTTATAAAAGGCCTTTCAGCTTCACATTTCAAAGCATTTTATAGACAAGCACACTAAATAGATTTTGCAGACCTAAACAATGTTTCTTTTTGAAAGACGTAACTGTCTTTGCTATAACCAAGTAAAATACCATAATATTTGAAGAAGCTCCTCTGGTTTTGTTTGTTTACAGCAGAATAATGTAGTCAAAGTTTTGTTACTTTTCATACACTGTTTCCTTTTATGGGCCTTTCCCACAGCAACAAGAGAGAAATAAATAGCCTTCTAAATAAACAGGGAAATGCAAGTGTAAAACTACAAGGATTGGCAGAAGACTCTGTAGATAAATGTTTTGGAAGTAAAGCTATCAAGAAAAGAAAACTTTGCTACATTTCAAACCAACAGTCTACTGTTAAGATTTGTAGTATTTTTCTGAAGCTGAGTAAAGTTATAAGAAAGATACATTTAACCCACCCAGGTCTAAATTTGGCTGCAACGCTTTTTTATGAGCATACAAAACAGAAAAAAATTCACCTGTTGCTTGGCAAGTTCATTCTATATGAACTACTATACAAAAACAACATACAGAAGAAAGTGATTTAAATTCCTTTCCACGGCATTTGCTTTTTGTACTTGGCTAACCTTAAGAAACATGAATATTATTAACACTTTTTCCTTCCTTTGCAATCAGTTCTACTTTCAGGTTTTCATGGTCTGGCTCCACATGACACTTCAAGCTCTGCAAAGAATCTCTACATCCAAACCAAGTTCTAATTAAATTCTGGAGGTTTAGTTATCAGGCTGTTCTATTGAATAATTTTAATTTCATAATGTCGATAACCTCAATGTCGTGTCTAAACACTGGACCTAAACTAGCCAAGATACGAGTGCCTGTAAACCAAAGATTATTAGACAAACATGATTTCTTATTTGGAGAACACAGTACCATGAGTTCACTCTCATTTTATATTATAAATGAAATAACAAGTCTAGATTTATTAAAACAGAGATACAAAAGGAGGCCCTTAAAATACTCTTGGAAATTATAAGAAACATGAGAGAAAAAAAAAAAAAAAAGACAACTACTACAGGAAATGCTACAGCAATCAATGCATGTATATTATTTATTCTTCCACTGTCTATAAATTACTGTATTTTCTCTAAATTAGGGTTGTCTAGCTACAACTTACCATGTCTGCCTCTCCAACTCATTCAAATTTGAGGCTGATAAAGGAACACTAAGCACAACACACTTCAAATCCTATCCTTGTCCCAAATATAAGGTGTAAGTGCCCAGCAAAAACTCAAGATCCAGGCGAGAGGCCTGATTTTTTCAGGTTTTCACAACTAATCATGTATTTATTATGCAAACGGTCCATGCAATTTTATGAATAATTGCACCCACGAGTGTGTGTAGGCCTGGATATAAAATTTGCAGGACCACCACTCATTTTAATAGTCACATATTTGGGTATTAGCACCCCATCCCTTTCCCATTCAACATTTCTTATATACAAAATAAAAAGTTGCCAAAGTACACTACTACCACTGTCATACCTCATGTTTATATGAGGTCATACCTATGTACACTTTTCTCCATCTGCATACATGTATACTTGTAACTCCAACCTAAACAAATCTGGGTTTGTAACATTTTTTCTTATAAAACTAATGAACCACATATACTTGAAATGGACAAGTCAGGCGACACAGCCTCTGTTAAGCATCACTTTTCATTCATTGTTCAGTGTGATCCTTTGTTACCTATTAAGATACAACTCATAGACCGCAGTCACAACCCTGGAAAGGCTAAGCAGTTCTGTGAACCAGCTGCTTTTTTCAGAGCCACCATCTACCTCAAGTTTTGCAAGATCTGAAAGACCAGTTTTCAGCGTAATGAAAAAGAATGGAATTTTGTCCTAAACATTATCATTCATAGAGGATTTTAAAATCATAACATGTCCTAGATACAGAACTATTGCTACAATAACTTCTCCAAGTAACAGAATGACCATAGTTTCTGGCAAAGACATTGAAGTAGGAACCAAAGTTTGAAAGTTAATTACAACTCACAATATCATACGAGTACGACACCTGCTTTAAAGGGCGTGCATAAGGCCAACATTTAAAAGCTTCAGTGTGGGAAATAAGCTGCCAATCCACTCGTTATAAGCAGCGTAGAAGAGATTTACAAGCAGTTGAAGAAGGCACAGAGAGAAACCAGTGAAGTGAATTCAGGTCCTTGCTTGGCTCCAAGTATATTACAGAATCATCCTCTAGCAGAGGAGAGGAGAGTTCAGGAATAAGGGCAGACAAAAATCAATAGTCTAAACATGACTAAATGCAACTGCTTTCTTTCCATCCCCTGCAAGACAGTTGGACTCAGGAGAAGTAGCGCTTTTCTCACAATCCCATCCTAAAACAGCATGGGGTCTGCACACAGGACTTCCTAGTCCTACAGCTTTTCCAACCAGCCATACTTCACTCAGTGGTGCTGTGTGTTTGTGGATGGGGGTCAACTGTGGACCCTACAGCAATAAGAAGATGGTGCCTTGACCCTCCCTGCGTGGCATTAAACTAGGGCTAACTGCAGGGCTTGCTCCTCTGACCCCAGGATAGAGCAAAGCAAAGGGAACAGAGGGAGGGGACCCGGGCAGGAGGGGAGGACGGCAGGACACCCCTCAGGAGAAGGCCTGCTCCAGCACTGAGGCCTCCCCGCCGCTGTCAGGGCCCTGGAAAGACCCCAGGCCCTGGAGGCCCGGCCCGGGAAAGCCCCCACAGCACGGCAGGGCCCGCACACGCCCCTGGGTCTCACCCCCAGGGGCCCAGGCAGCACCCGGGGCGGCCCTGCAGGCTGGGACGGGAGGCTGCGGAGCGGGTGTCCGCGCCGCCCCTACCTGATGACAGAGATGAGCAGCCCCGAGGGGTCCTTGCTCTTGCTCATGGTGCTCCGGTAGCGCCCCGCCGCCTCGCCCGCCGCCATCTTGCACCCCCCCCTCCTCCTCCTCCTCAAACACAGGGCAGCCACCAGTGCTGGCGTAGCGCAGCCAATCAGAACAGAGGAGGCGGGCAGCTGCGGGCCTGTAACCCAATAGAAGGCGAGGGAGGCGGGGCGCGCGGCGTCCAGCGGCCGTGCAGCGTGCGGCGGCGCCGCGGAGCCTTCTGGGAGTTGTAGTTTTTATGGCGGCGCTTCCGGCCTCTGCCCTCTCAGCCTGGAGTCGACGGAAACGCGCCCTCGACGGCGCAACCCGCCCCCCCCTTCGAAAGGCGCTTCAAATAGATTAACAGATTAAGAAATTAGCGACCAGACGAGATACATCTGCAAAGGGGGCTGTGCCCAGAAGTCTTCCTTCGCTCTGGAAGCTGGGAGGAAAGGGGGTGGGAGGGCGAGGGACCAAGGCCGCCCACACAGAGCCTGGGCCCGCCGCCTCACGGCGCCTGACGAGCTCCTGGGCCTTCACCGGACTCGACGGCGAAGGGTTTAAACGTTTATAGGGTTTAAAATGAACAAAACGCACTAGCTACTTAGAGTAACGTGTCCTCCGAACTAGCTAATGCTAAGCGTTAGCTGCGTGCCATAGCCTCAGGCGGATTCTGATTGCAAGTTCATCTACAAGGGGCTGCTGAGGCGTCACTTAATTTAATGTCTTCAAGTTACAATGTTTTTAAAAACAGTTTTCCCCAGGTTTCACTGGGAAGGCAGTGAGGTGACTCAAGCTGAAACAGCCTGGGTGATCTTTGAAGTCAGCTCTGAAAGTAAACCTGAGCTAGTCAGCGTTTTGCTTTTGAATTGTGGTTTTTGCACAGCTGGAGATGAGAAATCGGAGTCAGTTCACAAACTGGCTGGGAAGTGGCAGATCTCCAACATCCAATGCTTACCGAAGGCCAGCCTGTGTCTTGCCCATAGACCTTGCTTTACCATCGATGCGCTCCGTCTCTTGCCATAGAATCATCTGCTTTAGGAAAGGAAAGGCCATGTTCAGGGTTAGAAAGCAAGAGGTTCTTTTTCACTGGCTTGCTGGGCAACATCAAACAAATTGTCTTACAGCAGCTGCCTCGCTTTCCCCATTTGCAGATGAGGGATAATGATAGCTCTCCATCCAAGTCCTTTGAGAGCTTGTTAAAAGCACCACGCAAGACCCAAGTTTGTTATTGCAGAGGCAGGAATTCCTTAGCAAGTGCAGTAATAGTCAGGTAGTAATAGCTGCTGGGTGTTTTCTAGACCAGGTTCGCTCCATAGTGTCAAAGACACTATTCCTGGTTGCTATTCTGTAGTTGTTTCTTCAGCCCCAAACTGCAGATTAACAATTTTAATTGCATGAAAATTGCTGAAATCTGTAAGTCAGTCAACAGTATCCATTTATATGAACTGTATTTGAAATCCAAGGTAATTGGAAGCATGGTATTCCCAGGGCTTTTTTACAAGGGGAAGATTTCCACAGTAGCTATTGTGGAAGAATCTCTATTTATTATAATCAACGGCTGTATCTATTATCGTTAGCAGAATGGGAGAATAAGAGCATGGGCACTTTAATTCTGAAATAAAAGATACTTTATTCCTGAATAACTAATGTGTTTTCATAACAGAATAATTACTCCAAAGTAAAGTGATTTTTATCTCCAGATAGGGTGTGCACTTGAAGTGTGTTCCTGTATAGCTGTTCTGCTACATTTCCCCTGTGCAGGCAGGCTCTCAGCTCTGCTATTTGCTATTCAGCTACACCAAAAAAGCTCATCTTTGTTGATTTTCTGGGCAGGTTTGCTAATGCCTTTGCTCGAGGATGGTGATTTGAATGGCAGGAGTTTTATGCACTGGCTGGAGGGAGTTTTTTCTCAAACTGCCGACTTGCCAATATTGTTTTTTTGTTAATTGGCAATTCATATTGACTGCTCTGTACTGGCGCGTCCTGGAGATTGCAGTGGGGATGAAATCAATGTGTCCTACCTTTTCATTCCTGACAGCTACAATAATCACCTCATTTAGGAGGAACTTCATCAGGACAAACAACAGCAAATCTCCCCCACAACTGTAACCTTGCTGACTTTCAACCCTGGGCTCTAATTGCTGAACCACTGCCTTGTTTCATTTACAAGCCCTTTCCCTTCACTCCCAACCCAAGCAGAGCTATAGGTGTCAATTTATGTTTACTTTAAACAAAAGAAAAAAATCAACATAGTGCAGGCTTATGCAGAACATGAATGCTGAGGTCTTTCTTCATTAATAATATATGATACAATGAGGATGAAGGGTTACGAGAACAGCATTTTCTCCTCACACAGCTTGCAAGAAAGGATCTCAACCTGAAAACTGATGGATTAGGAATCAGGGGACAGAAACATAATTTTCCTTTTCACATTTCTTTCATATAGTGTTTTAATACTATGAGGTATATCTAGTAAAACCTATGGTTCCTTGACTACTCAAACCAAATAAAGTCCAAACAATTTTCTTGATGATTCATTAATCACTGTCACAACTTGTCTGTAAATATTAGAGGGGCTCAATAAAGGATCCCCCCAAACCAGAAGGGACTGGGAAGCACAGATGGTTTCACTCCTCCTCCCCATCCTCCCTTCGTAAGAAAAGGAAAGGGCTCAGTGCGGAGGCGAGCACGTACTCTGCCGTTTCTCATCCACTGGGCCAGTTGCCCAAGGGACCACCGCAGTGGCAGAGCGCTCTGCCAAAAAGAAGCCTAAACAGGCACAGACAGCACAGTTCTTTTGCAAATATGGCTTCCTCCCTTTGGGAAGCCTTTACAAACTCCACTGGCAAAAGAACTCCTTTCCCCATATGACTGGCATGATACTAGGGGATTGCTTTCCCCCTTTCCTGAGATAGTTTTACCTGCAATCCCTTTCCATAATTTATCCGCTGGTATTTTCTAAGTGACACTTGTGAATTCCTAAATCTAACAGATTTACCAATGCTCAGTGCTTTTGTACACACAGGTCTCTCATCCACAGGTTTAACATTTTTAAAAATACCACATTTTACTTCGTTATTTCATTTCAAACATTAGTAGAAATGTCAGAGAAAAGGGTTCAGCTAACACCAATATCTTACAGGTGTAATTGCCTTGTCTGTAATGCGTTTACATTAGTTATAATGAAATTACCTTTGACTTGCATCAGTGTAAATGGAAGCAGAGTGAAGGCCAGAGTTTCCATCTAAGACTGTAGGAGCAATTTTGCCTGTATAAAGCGAGCATAATTCAGTTGGCATATGTCAGTCAGTTTAATAAAATATATTACGTCTTCTTACAGAGCTTGTCACCCTGACATCAGCTGCCATTACGCTGAAATTGGTCCACGGTCAAAGAATCAGGTCCCAGGCCCCCACTTCTTGCAATAGACTTAATTCTGTCTTTCTTATGAAGCTTTATCAGGCTTTACCAATCTGCCTGAATAAGAACTGAATAAAAGTGTGCTGAAACATCAAGATTTGTCCCTATGGTTAGTCGCTCGTCTGGATGATGTTGTTATTCCTATTTACCATTATATAAGTCTGCACTAAGGGTGGTTTAGGTTGTTTTTTTGGATTTCCTGCATGACAACAATCAGTATCTCTTCCCAGCACATAGCTGCCATCAATTCTTTCTGTCTCAGCTTGTGAATAAGAAGTAAGCAACCCATGGGGCAGGTGAAGAAGTTGCCTGGCTTAATGCTGGGAATCAAGGCAGAGATACGATTCAAATGCCTTCTTATTGTTTTTTGCCTCCTGACATTTCCCAAGTTGCACTGTGTACTGCTGCCACAGAAAAAATAGTAACTAAGATTAAGCTAAGTGGAAAAGTACTGCTGCTTTTCCAATGTCAAAGCCATAGAACCTATGATAATGCAAGCCCTGAAGGAAATCAGAGCAGAAGTGTGAGGTGTTTCTCTTCACCATGCAGGTAAAACACTGTGAAAGAAGATGAGCTTTTCTCCTTCTGTAAACCACTGAAAAAACAGATTATTGGGGTTTATTTTCCCCCCTTTATTTTACTTACCCTTACTAAGGGAATGCTGGTTTTGCAGTTGTGCAATCCGTAACAATATAGAGAGGTGAGACTGAACCAGGCAGTTTTCTCATGAAGTTGGTGACCTGATTCAGACCTGGCCAGAACAATGAATGTCAGAAAAAGGAACAGAGCCCCCATAATTGATCCCATGGAATAATCTTTTATCATGGCTTGTTTTGTTAATTGATCTAATTCCCTGGGAAACAGTAGATTGCAAGGTGGCAGAACGGCTTTCTAATCTAGTTACACCTTAACACGGTTACTGAGTTATGTGCAGCTTGAGCCCCAGAGCCTGCATTCACCTTCCAGGAGCTTGAACATATTCCATAGCCTTCTCAGCAAAGCATGTCTATACTTTTGCATAAGAACTTGTTCAAATGGAGAATTTTCTGGCAGTGACAATACATATAGGAGGAATATCATTTTTTTCATCGTTATTGTAGATGCACCAAACCTTGGGCTTAGGAAGCCTAAATGTGATTTACCAATTCTGCCTTCCATCTTATGGGCAAGACAAATCTCCCATTTGGTGTCATGCATCCAGTCATCCTCAGTTATCTTCCAAATCCTCAGCCTGTCTCTCCTCATCTCATTCAGGTGAACGGCTGCAGGCTGCATGTTGGCTGGTTGAAATTAAAATCTCTAAGCCTTACTATCATTTGGAACCATGGAAGACCTGAGGTGTGTAAGAGACATATAAAACAACACTCACATCCTGACTCTCTCGTGCTTAATTATGGGTTTTTTTCCCCCACCCCTTCTTTAAGGAGTTCTTAGACCCTATCCACAAGCTTCTCTTTTTAACTCAGCTCCATTAAGTTCCCCGTGTCTGGCTGACCACCAGTCTCCATGTAATGACTTGTGGATTTGTTGGGCATCAACACTTGCCTCAGGTGCTATCTGAGCCAGTAAGTTCCTACAGTTTTGGGGAAAAGAGGTGGCTGGATAGAAAAGAAAGTCCCAGATTCCTGCTGGCACTGAGAGGGAGGTGGAACGGCTTGGCTCATCTATTTCAGTAAATTCACATGGGAGGGAGGGGTAATGGATGCCTCAACCCCAGGAAAAACCCTTAGATCAGAGCTCCACCTTATTAAATCGTGGACAGCCAAGCATGACATACGTTGGAGATAAGACTTCATAAATTCCACTGCTCACAGAAGTATTTCATCCTACTGAATACAGCTTTGGATATTTTCTGTTTTGTGTAACTAGCAGCTTCAGGCAAGAGAAACAACAACTTGAACTGAAGTAAGTAAAACTCCCAGTACCAGCAACGCACTCTTGTATTTTCAAGAAAGAGCCGTGGTATCAATCCTTCTGAAGTGAGACATCAGACATCCAATTTCAAGGCTTCCCTTGCAGAAAATGGGGCATAAGTTTCAGCAGCTGCAGTCCTTTTGGCCTCAAATTTAATTTATTATGAAGTGATATAAGAGAAGGATAATATGACAGTTGTTGTACTTCTATAGCACTTTTGACAAAGTAAATATATCACTGGCAAACATCATAATCCCCATTTTACAAGAGAAACTGTGACCCAGTGATACTAAAATCAAGCATGCAACAACAAACCCCACTTACCTTACAGTCTCAAAGTTTTGCTGCCAAGAAGGAGAAGAAACAGGAATGATCTATACTCAGTCTACAGTTCAACGCATTTGAAGGACAGCCACATTGAAGGACATTACAGAGAGTGAGTGATGCCTCTGAAAGGGTTTTCCACAATGTCGTCCTGCATGTTAGAAATCTGAGCCTCCCCACTGTTTGACCAGCACCTTCTTGTCCTGCATTTTCACTAAGAAAAAACATCAGTGAGAAAGAGTTTCTTTTGGTGAGTTTCTTCAATAAAAAACCCTGCAGGCAGCTTTCTGCAGCATAATACCATAATACCATAGCTGCAGCATGCTTCAAATGTGCGTGGTACCAACGGTGCCATATCTGTCAGGCGTTGCTGCTGGTTTTTTGGCAATGTTTGCTCCGTGTTGCTTTTGATGGTGCCAGCCAGCTCCTTTGGTGTTACCATCCTGACTGCTGTTGCTATCCCACCCCCTGTCCTGGCCAGGGACAACGTGATGTGCCCAGACTCGGCACCACAGCTTAGGTGATGGAGAAGGGTTGACTTTCCCATCACCCAGAAATGTTACCACCATCACCTTGGAATTATTCCAGTTTGGTGGGTGAGATGAACCCTGAAGAAGTGATCACTGGCCTGACTCTCAGGCTGGACATATATAAAAATCTCTGGACATACCCATCAAGCAGCCTCAAAGTTCAGATTGGAAACCGTTCAATAGTAACCAATCTGTGAGATGGCAGTGATGGTAATGCCCAAATTGTTGGTGTCGTGAAATGTTTGTGGGTAGTCAAAGAGTGAGGATGCTCAGAGAGCTACAGGCACTGCAGCTTTGAAAGCATTGTGATAAAGAGCTAACTGAAGAACCAAATCCACAGGAACAGACTTAAATCAACTTTATTGTACAGCAGCGTTATGTGGGCACTGAATAAGGCTGAAGATAGATGTCTTTAATTTTTTCTGTTATTGTCAGCAAGAAGGACAAAATCAGCAAGACAGATACTTGCAGATGAACCCCACAACTCTATCACCAGCAGTGCAGGGGTTGAGACAGACATGTTAGGATGGAAGATCACTGCATTGTGTACTGTTTCATCAATGATCTTGGAGTCACCAAAAGACCTGACAGCAAATTAAGAGATGTCAGTGGCGTAGAGCCAGTTCATCATAATAACCTTACAAAGTGGGGTCCAGGCAGCCTTTGAAACACAAGAAGGACGGGTCTCTTGGAGATTTGCTTTCTGACGTTGCAGGAATTTAAGCTATCAGTGCACCTGAAAAGTTCCTAGAGATGGTGGTGTAACTAAGTGATTTCCAAATGATGCAGCAGAGTTTTTGCAATTCCCATTTAAAGTCTGGTAAGGTAATATTAAATGCTCAGCAAGAAAATTAAATGTAATCTACTTTACATTTATAAAATTAAATGTAATGCAATAAAATTAACTAAAAGGTCTTATCATCTCTACTTTAAAGATGGCATTGGTATGACTGGTATGGGTTTTTAACAATTCCCCTTCAGGAAAGGCAAGCCCTACAAAGCAATATCATTTTTTTCCTATGATCTTTGTGGGTTTGGAGAAGAAAAACATTTCAAGGAGTACCCAGCTCCAGGGATCTGGTGAAAAATTAGGTCAGCACAACTAAGAGGTATCTGTCACAAACTAATAGATAGCTGTCACAAGTGCTGAAGACAACCATTCAGGTGCTGAAGATCATTCAGCTGCTTCTTTTGCTGTCTTTCATCATCCCTTCACTACTACCCTCCATTCCTCATTGTTCCCCAGTTCATCTCCTGCCTTTCTATTGTGTCCTCTCTTCCTTCATCTTTACATTTTACTAATCCCTTCCACTAAACACCATTGATATTTTTAAAATTATAATGACACAACTTAAATTTACAAGTCATTGCACTGCTGGTTTCTGTGTTATATCCTTTTGCTTCTTAAACTCAAGCGCCCCATTTATTTAAATCATAAACTTATCAGGGCAGAGGCCACATTTTAACCTTAGCATAGTGGAGATTTATGTAGCATAATTAAGCAGGATAATAAAATACACCTCAGTGAAGGTTGAAATGTAAGTTGTGGAATCTACATTTATTTCATTGCTCTTAAGGTGAGAGGTGAACACCGTGACGTCTTTGTCTAACTTCCTGCATAACTTAGACCAGGGGACTCCATGCAGTGAGTCCTGCAGAAACCTACCACTCCGGAAGACCTGCTGGTGGGCTACTCACCCAGTCCCATCATAACCTGTTCCAACAGAAGTTTGTCCTTCCTACTAAAATTGTGTCCTATGTGTTCTGTTTCAATTTGTCTTGCCCAAGCCTTCAGCCATTTGATCTTACCACGCCAGAAGATCTCCAGACCTCTCAACCTTCTTCTCAACCCTGTGCCTGCAACTCCTTCATGCAGCTGTGTAATCTAAGGCTGTGTGATGTGAAGAACACTGCAGGCTAAATGAATGGTTAAACCATTACAGGGCTTTCATATTATGTATGCCACTTCCCCAGCATGCAACAACCTTTTCTGGTGTCCTAGATATTCACAGAAAATGGGGGCTTGTGCTACAACTGCGTGAAATATAGACCTGGCTTTGGAGGAACGGGATGCAGGAGGCAAACCCTCTACATCTCATAACCAATGTATGTGACTTGACGAACCTGGCTATGAATCTCTCTGAGCTTTATCCACATGTCCAGAGTGATGAGAACAAATATTCATGCTAGATTTGTGTTCTTTTGAAATTCTCCTTATTAGTAGCAAGATGGCCCCATGGGTCACTGTGGGACACTGCTCCTGGGAGCAGACTGGTCCCACCACAAACCATACATGTGGGCCCATCCTGGATTATACAAGCCAGCCATAGACCATGGATTCAGGCAGACAATAAGAAAAGAGTCAAAAAGTGCAGAACAGTGAACGGCCTTTGTCACGTACTTTTCTCACCAAGGTAAAAAGGAACCAGAGAAGATATACCACATACTCAGTTTCATTTTTCCAAGGGAAAAAGCAATAAGTGCATAGCCTTGGGTTATGAACATCCTGATCACTCAGTCACAGTCTCGGCAACTGGCTGCAGTCATTACAAGCTCAGTAAATTTTGGAACCTTTGGAAAACAGCTGCTGCCTTTTCAGTAAGAAACCATTTGTCTGAAGTGCTTTTAGTTCAGTGGGTCCAGAAGTCGCTGGGATGTGATGGCAGGAAAAGCCATGGGGGTCGATGTATTCCTCAGTGTATTTCTGCCTTCAGTCCTTACAGAGATAACGCTCCCCTGCTGCCATGGATGTAAGAAGGGGCTAGAATATCTATGAGCATTTTATACCCACCACAGCTTGAAATATAAATCAACATGCTGCAGAATGAAAACAAAATCTAGAGGTGTTTTCCTTTGTTTGGCTTCACTCTTTCCCTGTGTTTCCATGCTGCTCCCAGGTTCTCAGCTCTTCCTGAGCTGAGAAAGAGCTGTGAATACAGAAAACAGTCTGGAGCCAAGGAGTATCACCAAGCTAGCAGCGCGGTAAATGGGGCAGGGAGGCTGGCACACACCTGAAACCTCTGATAATATGGGTCCAGCTCTCTCTCCTATAGGCTCTCCCTGTGCGACTTCAGGCACGATGGTGGATACAGCAAAATTCTCTTCTTCCAAATCCCTGCAGGCTCTTTAAGTGCCTACATTTTCACCAGTAACTACCCCTTGATACATGAAGTTTTCATTTCACAACTCAGAAGCGTCTCTACCCCAGCAGAGCTCCTCGCTGCCCTTGTTCTCAGCCAGAATGAAGCAATTTTCTGTCTCTTGCTTAAAAAAAATCTGATGTTAAGTTATCCTTTTACTTATCCTGTTTACCCATCCGGCGCACACCTAGATGAACGCAAGTGTTGTCTGCTCACTGTCTGAACACCTGCCAGAGGAAGACGTGGCCCCTGCGGTAGCACAGGGGTCAGAGCACTCATCCCTGCCCTGCCTCGAGCGATGCTTCAAACCCCTTACCTCCTGGGGAACATCCAACCCCAGACTGAAGTCCACGAGGGCTCAGGAGAGGGAAAGATACTTTCTTCACTCCCAGGCTGAGGTTCTTTGAATTACAAAACTCGCCCAAGCAGCTGATTTAATGCTCAGGGCAGTAGCTTACACTGAGCTACTTTGGGGTGGGCTGCTGTCAACAGCTGAGATGATGGATAGATAACTCACTGCAAGCTAATTCAGAAGTGTCTACCTGGGCTGCACACACAGCAGCAACTGAGATGTCGGGGTTCAGTGAGGGACTAATGCCGTCCACATTATTAGGGAACAACAGGGAAAGGATAAGAGCATGCCTTGTTATGCACATGAGCTTTTCCTTTACAATAGCTTCCTAATATTTACATTTTCTATTGTTTGAAAAAATACACATTTTTTTCTCTGAAGTGACATATGCCAGGTTGACATACCTGGTAGTGAAGATCTCACCCTGCCTGTGTTAATTGGGAGAGCAGAAAGTCAGTAGCATATAGTTTCACCAGGGTCCTATGTCAAAACGAGCAAAACAAATTAACAAAAAAATCAAGATCTGGCATGTAAAATCCAAGTGTTCCAAACTCATGCAGGTATCAAAGGAAAAGAGAGAAAATTCAGGCCGAGGACGAGGGATGCAGAAAACCTTGATTAGGAAAGTGGCACTGGGGGCCTGACGAAGGAATGAGAACATTGCCAGTGCATGAGAGAGCTTTAAGTTAAACACCAAGACCCGACTATCAAAATACAGACAGATGAAATTATAATACAATGAAACCCAAGCATGGAATAATATTCTGCTGGGAATTGTTTTACTGTGCTGCAAGGAGCAAATTTCAGATTGTCTTTGCTTGAAAATCCTTTATGCAAGGAAGACCTTTGGCAACTCATACCTGGATTTGGCATTAAAAAACATTAATCCTCAGCAATTGCAAAGCATTTTTAGGCTAACCTTCTCCTGCCACGTGGAAACAGGCAGGAGGAGGAGACAAGTTTTTGGAATATGTCTCCAAGGCTTGTATTATAATGGAAACATTTATGCTGCAATCAGAGATTGGCTGTAGACCATGTAGATGTGCCTATGAGAGCTTTAAATAGCTATCTGGGGAGACAGAGAGTAGAGCAGCATCCACAATGTGATGCTCAGTGCCAGTTACAAACTCTGCCTGAGACAGCAGAAATGCTGAAGTGTTTAGCGCACAGTATCCCTCCAATTAGTGCTAGTGGTGATTGGCTCTATAGGTTAAAACAAGAGCGTGGCAGCTTGGTTTCTTTGAAGATCATGACCCAGGTGACTTTAAAAATCAGCTGGCAGAAAACAGCGGGGTCCCCAAAAAAGCCTGGATCAGGAAGGTAAGATAATTGCTTGGCTGATTTTACAAGGAAGAAGGAAGATTGCGATGTGAGGGAAAGACTCAACCTGGATTCTGTAAGTGGTCCATGGATCACTGCCTGCTGTGTTGAGGGAAGGAGCCAGCAGCTCCTTATTATGATTATTATGAGATATCAGATCCTGAGGTAGCGGACAACTCTACCAGCAGCAAATCCTATATGCTGTCCCGTTCCACAGTGCAGGGTCCCGCTCAAGGGAGACGAAAGCTCAGTGCTGACACACCACTCGTGCTACAGGAGAAAAGTATTTTCCTGCCGAGAATAACGAATGGGCTGAGCCAAATCGTGGCCAGATGGTCCCAATCAGTGGTTGTTTATACCAAGACCTGGGAGAGCAGGTCAGTCAAGCCCTTTGACCCTAATATTGTCTGTAGAAAAATAATCAATTTACAAGGCCGGGAAGGCTGACCTGTTAGCCCTGTTTGTTGATCCAAGACATAATGGCTCAATAGCTTTAATTATTAAAGCCAGTATAGACAACCATTGATCCTCCCACTTAGTGCCACCTCTCTAGCCTACATCCCAGGGGTTTAGAGCAAGGGTATTTGCAGGGAAAGAGAAAGAACCAACCACTTTGAATGGCTGATCCACTGGCATCACCTAAATTTTGGACCTCAATACTGAAAGTCTGGCTCCCGCCAGTCCATCCATTACACCTCCTCAGAGCAATCAAGTGATGACCCTTCCCTGAAAATGCAAGTCCCTACTTTTCAGCTAACAAGACATTGAAAAGGCCATTTATAGAGTTGACCCAGATCATCTTTTCTCTCCAACAGTTCAAAAAGCAATCGGTGTAAAGGACATTAATCGAGTTGGCACCAAGAGGTAATTGAAGACAGTAATTACTCAGTTTTTATAGAGCTGGAAATGTAATAAGGATTTTAAGAAAGTAATAACTGAAGCTTTCTGTAGAGAGATCCCCTGGTGCATACAGTTTAGCTAAGGGCCTATCTTTTTGAAAATACATTTTCTTGTAGTTATTACATCACTGTCTTGCTGGGACATCTCTCCTGAGCCTTCGTAAATGTAATGGGCTTTGCTAAATCTGAATACCCTGTCTCTCTGCATTCTGAGTTCCTGTGTCGGATTGACACATCTAATGCAGCAATAATGCAGGAAACAGAAAACACACACATTTATATGCTTTACCTTCTCCCAGCTCCTGGCTTCTCTGTTCAAACCTGGCAGATTTCTGTCAGTTGCCCAATTTTTCTTTCTGCTTTGGAAGCCATGACACAAAGGATCGGATTAAATTTCCCAAAGGCACATTCAACTCATATGGAAGCTCCTAGGCTTTGTGGTCAAAAGTTGATGCAAATTTTCCCAGCAGGCTCAAAGGACATTTCATCTTGCTGTGCATTTATTTGCTTGCTTAAATCACAAGACCCTGCAAAGGAAAGAAAAACTCTGATGAAATGGCAAATTTATCTTCACTTACACCTGATGAAATTTGGCAAAAGCTCCCCCTTTATGCAGAGTACCCTGAGTTCAGCTGAGATGCTGGTCCAGTCATCCCCTCCTTCCTGGGACATCCTCAGGATCCATCCAACGTTGCCTCAAGTGCAGGACTCCTGGGTCCTCTTCCTTACTTGGGTACTGATGCCTTACGGGCTCTGAAGCAAGAACCTACATTGCCCCATGCATTTGTTTCTCCACCCTTACTTTTGTCTGAATTATCTACTTACTTCTTTGGGACTGGACTTCTTTCTTACTGTGAACCTGTACTGCCTGCACCAGTCCATAACTGGCTTGGATTGATGAGTTGTTCCTCCATGTCGTTGTTGAAAGAGCAAAGAAAGCAACCTGGCTCCCCTCACCACAAGCCAGTCTGTAACTTTTTGTGGGGCAGAACTCATATTCCACTGATGAGGTCCAGTCAGACAAACAGATGGACATGCTTGAAGGCCATCATGGTGACAAGAATGTACACCCAAGTTAAATGAATGTTTGCTCCTGTCTCTCACGCTCTCTCTCTGCAACATTCTACCCCCTCTAAAATCAGATTATCTAGTAAAATATGATGGCTTGGATGAACTCCTTGGA